>NW_022437023.1:1823493-1833100 GCF_009761245.1 Sapajus apella | reverse complement strand
ACGCACCACCATGCCCAGCTGATTTTTTGTATTTTTAGTAGAGACAGGGTTTCACCATGTTGACCAGGATGGTCTCGATCTCTTGACCTCGTGATCCACCTGCCTCGGCCTCCCAAAGTGCTGGGATTACAGGCGTGAGCCACTGCACCCGGCTTTTTTTTTTTTTAAGACGGGGTTTCACCATGTTGGTCAGGCTGGTCTTGAACTCCTGACCTCAGGTGATCTGCCTGCCTTGGCCTCCAAAGTGCTTGGATTACAGGTGTGAGCCACCATGCCTGGCCAATAATTGTATGTCTTAAAAGAAAAGACAGTTAAAAAAGAATGAAAGGGCCGGGCGCGGTGGCTCAAGCCTGTAATCCCAGCACTTTGGGAGGCCGAGGCGGGTGGATCACGAGGTCAAGAGATCGAGACCATCCTGGTCAACATGGTGAAACCCCGTCTCTACTAAAAATACAAAAAATTAGCTGGGCATGGTGGCGCGTGCCTGTAATCCCAGCTACTCAGGAGGCTGAGGCAGGAGAATTGCCTGAACCCAGGAGGTGGAGGTTGCGGTGAGCCGAGATCGCGCCATTGCACTCCAGCCTGGGTAACATGAGTGAAACTCTGTCTCAAAAAAAAAAAAAAAAGAATGAAAGAAGTAGGATAAATTCTCAAAAAAACAATAATAATAATTGTATGTCTCAAATGAAAAGACAGTTAAAAAGAATACAAGAAGCAAGAGAAAGGCTCAGAGGTTTATAGGCAATGATGGATGAGCCAGACCTTAACAGCACCATGGATGGCCTCCAACGTGGACTGCCTCCACAGCAATGTGGATCAGCTCCTCAAGAGCAACGTCCAAAGGCAGCAGATCCAACAGGCTATAAATATGTGACATTCCCTGAACTCTGTTTTCACTTTCACATTGGTCATAATCAAATAATTCAGGAAAATAATCACAGCAGCACCAGAAAGGTGAGGTCAGAGGAGCTGCTCCAAATCACGATAGGAAAAGAGGTGGCTCATGGAAGGGGAGGGGATGTCCCATATGGAGGGGAGCAGGTGCCATTTAGAGGAGAAAACAGGTCTTTGGCCCATGGCATCAAGTAGTGAGCGTGTGTGTGTGTGTGTGTGTGTGTGTGTGTGTGTGTGTGTGTCTGGGAATGTATCAGCAGCCATCTATACCTACATCCACAAACTGACATATGCCATGCGAGCTACAAATGAAGATCCGCAGCACAGATGGCTCTTTTGAATGGGTTTCTGCATGAGTGGGAAGAGGTGATATTCTACAGGATTAGGAAGCTATTTTAGGTGCGGCGCCAGGAGACGGGGGAAGAGGTGAGGCCCAGGGTGTCTCTTGAGGAATGTTTGGTTTATTGCTGTTACAACCAGTGCATCACTGTACCAGGGCCATGAACTGGAATCCTCCGCCCCATCCCCAGAGCCTGGGAAATAGAGAAATCTGCTGGCCACAGTGCTTGCCACAGAGGGCACTGCACCCATAGGTCTTCCTTCACTCCTGCTGTGACATCAGAGATTTTATTAAAGACCCAGGAATCTCAAAACAAGGAATTGCAACTTGAAAATCTTTAGAAACCACAGTTTACTCTTTTCCAATCTGAGGAGACCCCCAGGATCCCTGGGGACCTAAACCCTGGCTTCTCTTGGTGTTCATAGGTTCCTCAAAGTAACTGGTTCACAACTTTGGCTGCTTTAGAAATAGTCATTTAGGCCGGGTGCCATGACTCACACCTATAATCCCACTTTTGGAGGCTGACATGGGAGAACCACATGAGCTCAGGAGTTCAAGACCAGCCTAGGCAACATAGTGAGACCCACACCATACCCCTCGTGTCACTACACAAAAGTTTAAAAACTAGCTGGGCATGGTGGTGCACATCTGCAGTCCCAGCTGCTTGGGAGGCTAAGGTAGGAAGGATTGTTTGAGCCCAGAAGGTCACGACTGCAGTGAGCTGTGATCACACCACTGCACTCCAGTCTGGGCAAAAGAGGGAGACTTTGACTCAGAAAAAAAGAAAGAGAGAGAGAGAGAAAGAAAGAGAGAAAGAAAGAGAAAGAAAGAGAGAGAAAGAGAGAGAAAGAAAGAGAAAGAAAGAAAGAAGAAAGAAAGGAAGAAAGAAAGAAAGAAAGAAAGAAAGAAAGAAAGAAAGAAAGAAAGAAAGAAAGAAGGAAGGAAGGAAAAGGAAGGAAGGAAGGAAAGAAAGGAAAGAAAGAAAGAAAGAAAGAGAAAGAAAGAAAGAAAGAAAGAAAGAAAGAAAGAAAGAAAGAAAGGAGAGAGAGAGAGAAAGAAAGAAAGAAAGAGAAAGGAAGGAAGGAAGGAAAAAAATAGAAGGAAAAGGGCAGGCATGATGGCTTATGCCTGTAATCCCAGCACTTTGGGAGGCCAAGAAGGGGCGGATCACCTGAGGTCAGGAGTTCGAGACCAGCCTGGCCAAATATAGTGAAACCCTGTCTTTACCAAAAAAAAAAAAAAATACAAACATTAATGTGGTGGCACATGTCTGTAATCCCAGCTACTTGGAAAGCTGATGCAGGAGAATCTCTTGAACACAGCAGGCAAAGGTTGCAGTGAGCCAAGATCGCACCACTGCACTCCAGCCTAGGCAACAGAGCAAGACTCCATTTCTCAAAAAAAAAGGAAAAGAAAAAAAGAGAAAACAGCTGCTGCTCAGTACCTATGTCCACCAAAAGCTATACACAAGAACATTCCTAGCAGCTTTATTTATAAATAGCTAAACACTGGAAAAACAGAAATGTCCATTAGCTGGTGAATGGGTAAATAAACTACGGTAAGCTTTACAGTAGAACATGGCTCCGCGGAAAAAATTACCTACCTACATGCGTGATCCTCACCGAGAGGGAATGGCCGGTCGCCAGACACCAATGCACACTGTGGTTACATGGGTCAGAACAGGTGCACCTGGGAATGCAGGCGGGGGGGACTGTTGGCACAGGAGATTCTTGGAGTATTGGCCGTATTCTGTATCTTGGTCTGGATGGTAATTAACATGGATTTATACACACACATACATACATGTAAAAATGCATTGAGTTGGCTAGATGTGGTGGCTCATGCCTGTAATCCCAGCACTTGGGGAGGCCAAGGTGGGTCAATCACCTGAGGTCAGGAGTTCAAGACTGGCCTGGTCAACATGGTGAAACCCTGTCTACACTGAAAATACAAAAATTAGCCAGGTGTGGTGGTGCATGCCTGTAATCCCAGCTACTAAGAAGGCTGAGGCAGGAGAATCACTTGAACCCAGGAGGCAGAGGTTGCAGTGAGCCAAGATCACTCCATTGCACTCCAGCCCTGGTGACAAAGCAAGACTCTGTCTCAAACAAAAAGAGAGAAATTGCATCTAACTTTTCAGATCTCCTGAGACTTAAAATAAAAAAAGAGAAAAAAATGCATTGAGTAGTAACCTAAAGATCTGTACACTTTCCAATATGTATATTATACACCAAGAAAAAATAAAAAGTAAAATACTGACGCCTGGGCCCCATCCCAAGTTATCTGACGACATCAGTCAGGGGTGTGGCCTGGGTGAATGAAGTTTTAAAAGCCTTCCAGAGGATTCTGTGGGCTGCAGGGGTAAGCCCTCCTCTCCCTGCTCCACATCCTGGGCTCTGGCTCCCTGGCTCTGGCCCTGGCTCCCGCAGGAGGACCTCACTGCAAAGGGACAGCCTAGAGCCGTGGGAAGCCTGCAGGCTCCCCAGTCAGAGCCTCGTTCCATCACTGCTAACTCCATGATCTCAGGCAAGAAACATCCATGTCTCTAAACCTCAGTGGGATTTTGTTTGTTTTGTTTTGCTTTGTTTTTTGTCTTCAACGCCTGGCAGGAAGTTATTCCTATATCTCATGGGACATATTAACATCTCATGTACAATATGTGGTGGCAGTGGAAAGGGTGGGGTTGGTCCTTATCAAAGTAATCTTTTGGTGGGGCATGGTGGTTCACGCCTGTAATTCCAGCAATTTGGGAGGCTTAAGCGGGCAGATCACTTGAGGTCAGGAGTTCGAGACCAGCCTGGCCAACAAGATGAAACCCCATCTAGCCGGGCATGGTGGCAGGCATGCCTGTAATCCCAGCTACTCAGGAGGCTGAAGCAGGAGAATGGCTTAAACCCAGGAGGCAGAAGTTACAGTGAGCCAAGATCGCACCACTGCATTCTAGCCTAGGGAATAAGGGTTAAACTCCATCTGAAAATAAATAAATAAAATAAAAGTGATCACTTTAAAACATACATGGAATCCTGTCACTACTGCTTGAAACACTTCCACGGCTTTTCGTTGCACTTTGAATAAAATCCTGATGCCGCAGGGCATGGTGGCTCACACCTATAATCCCAGTACTTTGAGCGGCCAAGGCAGTTGGATTGCCTGAGCTCAGGAGTTCGAGACCAGCCTGGGCAACATGGTGAAACCCCATCTCTACTAATATACAAAAAGTAGCTGGGCATGGCAGCGTGCGCCTGTAATCTCAGCGACTTGGGAGGCTGACACAGGAGAATCGCTTGAACTTGGGAGGCAGAGGTTGCAGTGAGCCGAGATCGCGCCACTGCACTCCAGCCTGGGTGACAGAGCGAGACTCCATCCACCAAATAAAAAACAACCCTGATGCCTTCCTGAAGTCCACGTGTGGTCCAGCTTCACCTTGGTCACCATGCCCTAACCAGGCTGGCTGCCTTTCAGCTCAAGCTCCTTCCTGCATCAGGGCCTTTCAGAGGCCCTGTTCCCCCTTCCCAGTTCATCCCAGTCCTCTAAGTTTCAAACATCACCTCCTCACTCCCCATTACTCTCCGTCACCATGGGCTGATCATTTTCTCCACAGCTCTCAGCACATGACAGAGGTATTCGTTGCACATGACAGAGGTATTTGTTGCTTGTCGTGGGGTCCCTGCGTGCTCCTGTCCCCATTCAGCCCCATCATCTGGTCCAGGGCTAGGGACCCAGTGCCTAACTGCGGAACGGAATTCGGCAAACTCCATGAGGCACTGGCATCTCAGAAGGTTTTGGTAATGGCAGAGATATTATTATTCACTTCCTTCCTTACTCAGAGTCTCTTGCTTCCTCCACTCGCCACGCGGTTACTGTTACTTTTGAAACATTTATTAACTAACGTGTGAGACATCATGCTAAAAGCTGGAAAGGACGCCGAGAGAGGAGAGGGCATGGTCCCTGACCTCAGGGAGGTGCCATCCAGGATGGAGACACCAAGGCAATGCTATCATTCCAGGGTGACTGGGCAGTGCTGTGGAGTTCCTCCTTGTCCCCTCCTCACTCCTTATCCTCTCTAGGTGACCTCAGAACCTCACAGGGTCTTAGATGAGCACCCTTCCCTCATCTGACCCAGCTCTTTTCCACAGGACACATTCAGAACCCTTCATCCAAAATTAAACTGTGCATTTGCACCAATGTGTCTCAAAGGAACCTGAAATGCAACAAAATCTAAAACTCTCATAAACAATTTAGTGGTCTTTCAGATAAACAGAAGCATAGCTCACTGCGGAAATGGTGTTGAGATACTGGCTAACCCTTTGGAGGGAAAATGTTTTATATCAGAGAACATTCCAGGAGGATAAAAGATGTAAACATAAACAATGAAGTCGACTGAGCACGGTGGCTAACGCCTGTAATTCCAGCACTTTGGGAGGCTGAGGCAGGCGGATCGATTGAGCTCAAGGGTTCAAGACCAGCCTGGCTAACATGGCGAAACCTTGTCTCTACTAAAAAAAAAGTGGTGGAGCACGCCTGTAATCCCAGTTACTTGGGATGCTGAGGCACGATAATTGCTTGAGCTGAGATCATGCCACTGCACTCCTGCCTGGGTGACAGAGCAAGACACTGTCTCAAAAAAAAAAAAAAAAAAAAAAAAAAAGGACTATTTTTCTAAGTGAGCTGGGGAGTCATTAGAGGGATTTAAGCAGGGAAGTGACATGGTCTGATGTTGCAGCAGGATCCCATGGCTCTAGGAAGGGAAGAGAACTGGGAGACCATATTTCAGTTGACTGCATTCCAGCGTTGCTGCTGGGAAGTGGACGGTCACACCTGTCTTTTCTTGCCGGCTGCTTTTACAATCTTCCCTAAAGTCATCCCTCTGACCAGGTGCAATGGCTCATGCTTGTAACCCCAGCATTTTGGGAGGCTGAGGTGGGAGGATCACCTAAAGTCAGGAGTTGGAGACCAGCCTGGCTAACATGGTGAAACTTCGTCTCTACTAAAAATACAAAAAATTAGCCAGGCCTGAGTCACTGTTTCCGGTCCACTTTTCTTTTCTTTCTTTTTCTTTTCTTTTCTTTTTTTTAATAGAGCCAGAGTCTCGTTCTGTCACCCAGGCTGGACTGCAGGGGCAGAACACAGCTCACTGCAGCCTCCACTTCCAGGGCTCAAGCAATCCTCCTGCCTTAGCCTACTGAATAGGTGGGAATACAAATGTGCACCACCATAGTCAATTAAAAACAAAACAAAACAAAATAATTGGCCAGAGCAGTGGCTCACACCTGTAATCCCAGCACTTTGGGAGGCCAAGGCAGGTGGATCACGAGGTCAGGAGATCAAGACCATCCTGGTTAACACGGTGAAACCCCGTCTCTACTAAAACTACAAAAAATTAGCCAGGCGTAGTGGCATGCACCTGTAATCCCAGCTATTCGGGAGGCTGAGGCAGGAGAATCGCTTAAACCGGGAGGCAAAGGTTGCAGTGAGCCGGGATCGAACCACTGCACTCCAGCCTGGATGACAGGCCAAGGCTCCCTCTCAAAAAAAAAAAAAATTGTAGAGATGAAGTCTCATTGTCGCCAGGCTGGTCTGGACCTCCTGAGCTCAAGCATTCCTCCTTCGTCAGCCTGCCAAAATGCTGTGCCAACATTCTATTTTTTTATTAAAAAAAAAAAAAAATCTAGGCCGGGAGCGGCGGCTTACGTCTGTAAACCCAGCACTTTGGGAGGCCAAGGCAGTCAGATCACCTGAGGTCGGGTGTTCGAGACCAGCCTGACCAACATGGAGAAAGCCCGTCTCTACTAAAAATACAAAACATTAGCCGGGCGTGGTGGCACATGCCTGTAATCCCAGCAATATGGGAGGCTGAGACAGGAGAATCGCTTGAACTAGGGAGGTCGAGGTTGCGGTGAGCCTAGATCGCACCATTGCACTCCAGCCTGGGCAACAAGAGCGAAACTCCGTCTCAAAAAAAAAAAAAATCTATTTTTGTGAGTGCCTATGAGTTCGGCAAAATGTATACGAAAATGTTAATAGCCATTTTCTTTGGTTGATGGAATTATGTTTCTAGTCTTTTACTGTTAACTGACTTGCATGTTCTGTCTCTTTTCTTGCTCAAAGAGCATATGTCACTTATATAATAAACTTCATTTTGGGCGGTAAAAAAAGAAGTGTTCCTAAAGGGAAGGCCCAAAATAAGTGACCTTGTACTGATAAAGCACGCAAGCTCAGAAGCTCCGGGTGGCGGTTTCCTCGTGCGTGCGTGCGTCCCTCAGGCAGTCAGGCTCTGCGGTCAGAGCAGCCAGTCTCTCAGGCACCGCCGAGGCCGCCCCAGGCTCCTCGCGGGTCCTGGCGGGGGGCGGGCCTAAGCCAGCCCGGAAGAGACACAGCGCCGCGCATGCTCTTTCTTTTCCAGCTCCGGCCCCGGACCCTGCAGCCGCCGCGGTGAGTTTCTGTGGAGTTCGAGTTCCATCGGCCCCCATCTGGGCCATCCTGCCGCCTTAGCGGCTGCTTCTCCCCACGGTGCGGGCAGGGGGCCTCTCTCCCACTCCCCACACACCCATTTCTGAGTAGCGACAGGGGCTGGAGGCCTATTTTATGGGGTAGGGGGGCCACTGGTAGGCGGAGATTGTCCGAGGGAGGAGGGAAGGATGAAGCCAGTGTGTGGTAGAGACGAGCCAGGCGAGGCTAGAGAGTTAGTGTCCCGCCGACACGCTTTTTTCTTGGGGACAGGGCTCCCCCGACTGCCTCCATGCTTGGCCCTGGAGCTCTAGTTTTGGGGAGGAGTGGTTTGTAGGAAACGAGGGTGCGAAGGCCTTAGCCCTTCGGTTTGGGGTCTGCCGCCTTCAAGAAGCGGGGGCTTGACTCCTCCGGGCCTTGCCTGCACATCTAATGGTAAGCTGCGCGCTTCCGTGATGAGTACAGTCGCTGATGGCCTCCGACTGCTCCGGGTAATGCGGGGTCTGCGCCTCTTGCCCTCCCTCCCATTGATCTCTGTGATTGTGAGAACTTAGGAAGTCTGGCGCGAATGTACACCCCTCTCCTGCTTTTGTTTTAACGTATTGGCAAGTTTTCCATATGAACTGTTTTTGGGGGTGTGGAGGGACGGAGCTGGTCTCTGCCGAATCTGATTGGCAGCGTGTAGTCCTTAAACCGGCATGTCGTCTATGGTTTTGTGTGGTCACTTGATTACCGGGCCCCGGCCACATTGCTCAGAAGTGCTCTTGACAGTCGCCTCCTTGCAGATGTTGATGCCTAAGAAGAACCGGATTGCCATTTATGAGCTCCTTTTTAAGGAGGGAGTCATGGTGGCCAAGAAGGATGTCCACATGCCTAAGCACCCGGAGCTAGCAGACAAGAACGTGCCCAACCTTCATGTCATGAAGGCCATGCAGGTAGGAGGGTGAGGAGGAAGGCTGTGGGATGACATGGGATGGGATGGGGGGATCTTCCTTTAACGTTAAGGCAAGTTCCAACGGGGAGGTCATGACTACCAGAGCTGCTTGCTAACTTGAAGGGCAGGGACTGAAGATTTGGATAGGATGATCCAAGCTTCTAGTTAGGCCTTAACAGCAGCTTTCTGCCTTGCAGTCTCTCAAGTCCCGAGGCTACGTGAAGGAACAGTTTGCCTGGAGACATTTCTACTGGTACCTTACCAATGAGGGTATCCAGTATCTCCGTGATTACCTCCATCTGCCCCCAGAGATCGTGCCTGCCACCCTACGCCGCAGCCGTCCAGAGACAGGCAGGCCTCGGCCTAAAGGTATGATGCCCAAACAAATGCCTCCAGCTATTTAAGGACAGTTTTGTGTAAGGGGCAGAAGCATTCTTAGCTGGTGTCAGCTTTAGAGGGCTCTGGCCTGCAGGAATTTGGTCAAGTACTAGAACCTTTGGCCCATGGCTTGGGACCTGAACTAGAACTAGACTCAGTTCTTCAGGCCATTTATGAGATGGTCTTAAGCACAAATAGTCTGTTGCTTTCCTTTTTTTTTTTTTTTTTTTAAAAGACAAGGTTTCTCCATGTTGATCAGGCTAGTCTCGAACTCCTGACTTCAGGTGACCCGCCTGCCTCAACGTCCCAAAGTGCTGGGAGCCACTGCGCCTGACCTAGTCTGTCAGCTTTCTTCACCCACACCCGTACAAACATCCAGACACAGAGTAACTTTTCCAGCAGAATCAGTTGTACTCTCCCCAAGAAGTCCAAAGCAAAGCTATTTACCACCTTGAAAGAAACAATTGAGTTTTATAGTTTTCTTGCCAACAGGGCAAAAATTTTTTTTAAAATGAATGGAGAACCAATAGTGTATACTACAATGTGAAAGGAAATGCACTTGTGTGTGGTGTGAGGAAATTATCTTCTGATTCTTGAGATCATTGCTGGCTGAT
>NW_022437023.1:1819902-1823393 GCF_009761245.1 Sapajus apella | reverse complement strand
TTTTTTTTTTTTTTTTTTTTTTTTTTTTTGATACAGAGGTTTGCTCTCTTGTCCAGGCTGGAGTGCAGTGGTGAGCCACTGCACCCAACCTGCATTTTGTCTAGATTATGGTTCCTTTTTTTTTTTTTTTATTTTTTAAAAAAAAAAGGCAGGGTCTTGCTATATTGCCCAGGCTGGAGTGCAGTGACTATTCACGGCACAATCCCACTACTGATCAGCACAGGAGTTTTGATCTGCTTCCTCCTTGGGCAACTGGTGGTCCCCCTACTCCCAGGAGTTATGGTTTTTTGTTATAAAACTTTGTAGGAGCTGCAGAGAGCATAGATTGGGGTGACAAAATGCACAGATTCCTAAACGTCATCAGAGTCCAGGTTCCCCTGGAGAGTTAGTTTATGGAGCTCAGGAATTTATTTGTTGTGAAAGCTCCCCAATTGATTCTGGTGGTTAGGTAAACAGAATGTATCTTTATTTTTTGAGATGGAGTCTCGCTCTGTTGCCCAGGCTGGAGTACAGTGGTTAGATCTCGGCTCACTGCAGCCTCCACCTCCCAGGTTCAAGCAATTCTGTCTCACCCTCCTGAGACTGGGATTATAGGCGCCTGCTGGCTAATTTTGTATTTTTAGTATACATGGGGTTTCACCATGTTGGTCAGGCTGGGCTCGAACTCCTGACCTCAGGTGATCCGCCCACCTCAGCCTCCCAGAACAGAATGCTAGGATTACAGGCATGAGCCACCGCTCCCGGCCCATAATGTACCTTTTTAGCAAAATTTCTGTACTACATCGTGGAATCACCTGGGGGCAAAAATAACAGTGCCTGTCTGTACAGTACTTGGTATGTTATGATTTAGTTGGGCCTGACATTTATTTTTGCCACTCACTACATGGTTAATTTATTTCTGCTTTAGAAGCAGTTCATTCTGCCTGAGTGCAGTGGTTCATTTCTATAATCCCAGCACTGTGGGAGGCCAAGGCAGGACTGCTTGAGTCCAGGAGTTTGAGGCCAGCCAGGGCAGTATAGTGAGACCCCCATCTCTACAAAAAAATATATTTAAATTAGCCAGGCATGGTGGTGCACACCTGTCCTTGAGCCCAGGAACTTCAGACTGCACTGAGCTGTGATTGTGGCCATTGCACTCAGCCTAGGTGACAGAACAAGACCCTGTCTCGGGAAAAAAAAAAAAAAAAAAAAAAAACAAGGGGAACAGTTCATACTCTAATCATAGAATATGAACTGTTTAATCTAGTAAGTTCCAAGGTAACCGGGTAAAGAAAATACTAGATTGAACGGTTACTTACTGTGTTTATGAGGTTTTTGTTGTTGCTACTGCTGTTGTGGTTGTGGTTGTTGCTGAGACAAAGAGTCTTACTCTGTGGCCTAGGCTGGAGGACACCCAGTTGACTACAGCCTCCTCCTCCTAGGTTCACGTGATTCTCTTGTCTCAGCCTCCTGAGTGGCTGGGATCACAGGCAGGCACCACCATGCCCAGCTAATTTTTGTATTTTTAGTAGATACAGGGTTTCACCATGTTGACAAGGCTGGTCTTGAACTCCCAGCGTCAAGTGATCCACCTGCCTCAGCCTGCCAAACTGTTGGGATTACAGGGATGAGCCATTGAGCCTGGGTGCTTATGATAATATTTTTAAGGTAGTTCTTAAAGTTTGTGCCTTAGATAGGGTGTGGTGGCTCACACCTGTAATCCCAGCACTTTGGGAGGCCAAGGCAGGAGGATCACTTGAGGTCAGGAGTTCAAGGCCAGTCTGGCCAACATGGTGAAACCCTGTCTCTACTAAAGATAACCAAAACAAAAATAATTAGGCTGGGTGCGGTGGCTCACACCTTTAATCCCAGCACTTTGGGAGGCCAAGATAGATCAGTTGAGGTCTGGAGTTCTAGACCAGCCTGGCCAACATGAAACCCACTTTCTACTAAAAATACAAAACTGAGCTGAGTTTGGTGGCACCTACCTATAATCTCACCTCGAGAGGCTGAGGTGAGAGAATTGCTTGAACCCAGGAGGGAGAGATTGTATTGAGCCAAGATTATGCCACTGCACTCCAGCCTGGGTGACAGAGCAAGACTCTGTCTCAAAAAAAGATAATAAATACTAAAGTTTGCCTTAATATATATCCCACAGCCTAACAGGTATGTGAAGAAGCTCAAGAGGAGCTAACAGATTTCTGGTAGCCCCTAGATGATGCACTTAATATTGGGGTTGGGACTGAGCTTATGATGCCTAACTTTTCCACTTACATGCATCAGGTTCAAAATTTTGGCATTTCAGGTGTTCATAGAAATAGCTACATATCTAGATTTGTCAAATAATTGAAAAATGGTTTTATGTTGAAACAAAGTGGAAGACTTTTTTTTTGCAGATTGGTGGCATTTTAACTGTGATGCGAGTTTTCTAGGTCTTTGAGAAACGAGATTGTCAGTGATAAGTTTCTATGGAGAAATAATTGTTTCTAGCTGACATTGTTGGTTTAAGGACTGGAGAAATAATTGTTTCTAGCTGACATTGTCGGTTTAAGGACTTCGTGTCCCTGTTAACCCATCTTAACCAAGTGGTTGCTAAGTGAAAACAGGAGAGCAATGCCAGTTTTCTTGGCTGTAAGGGACAGAGTTCCCAGATTGCCCTGTGTTCACAGTGTGGTTTGATTTACATAGGTCTGGAAGGTGAGCGACCTGCAAGACTCACCAGAGGGGAAGCTGACAGAGATACCTACAGACGGAGTGCTGTGCCACGTGAGTAAATGCATCACCTATATTAGGGGCGTTGGGGAATGTCTGGTTTCTCACAGCTGGCTCTGGCTGGGGCTCAGCTCCTGATGATGACACAATGACCAGGAAAGATTCTTGGTTTCACTCTGCAGATCATCAGAACAGCTAGAGGAGTCCTTTGTGCTGCTTTCCTTACGCAGTGATTTCATGGATGGGAATTAGGAGGAAAGCCTTCTGAGTTGTGGTTGGAATTTTTTAAAACACAAAACCCAGGTCAGGCTCAGTGGCTCGCACCTGTAAACCCAGCACTTTGGGGAGGTCAAAGTGGGCAGATTACTTGAGGTCAGGAGTTCGAGACCAGTCTGGCCAACATGGTGAAACCCCATCTCTACTAAAAATACAAAAATTAGGCGGTGTGATGGTGGGCACCTGTAGTTCCAGCTACTTAGCTTAAACCTGGGAGGCAGAGGTTACAGTGAGCTGAGATCACACCATTGCAATCAATGTAGGTGACAGAGCAAAACTGTCTCAAAAAAAAAAAAAAAAATCCAGGGCCGGGCGTGGTGGCTCACGCCTGTAATCCCAACACTTTGGGAGGCCGAGGTGGGTGGATCACGAGGTCAAGAGATCGAGACCATCCTGGTCAACATGGTGAAACCCCGTCTCTACTAAAAATACAAAAAAATTAGCTGGGCATGGTGGCGCATGCCTGTAATCCCAGCTACTCAGGAGGCTGAGGCAGGAGAATTGCCTGAACCCAGGAGGCGGAG
>NW_022437023.1:1798955-1819802 GCF_009761245.1 Sapajus apella | reverse complement strand
CGGAGGTTGCAGTGAGCCGAGATCGCGCCATTTTACTCCAGCCTGGGTAAAAAAAAGTAAACCCTGTCTCAAAAAAAAAAAAAAAAACCAAACAAAGAAAAAACTCTTCAGTTGTTTGAGTTCTTGAGGCTCCTCCTGAAGATGAGGAGCCTTCGGTATTTTTGCAAAGGAATAATAGGACTCAATTGTTTTTACAGCCACTCACTGTTGATTGTGATACAAAAGGTGTACAAGAAGGGTTTTTACTAACTTCTACCACTCTTCCCTTCCTCTTCATCTTTTAGAGAAGTGACCACTTGACATGAGTACCATACAGGATAGTAGAAGGAATGAATTTCTCTAGCCCTTGGTTCAGAGAAAGCTCATGATTACTCATACTGGAAGTTTAACGTTTATGGGCCAGACACGGTGGCTCACTCCAGCCTGAGCAATGGAGCAAGACCCTGTCTCAAAAGAGATTTAACGATTCCTAAACCCATATTTGTTATTGGCATTTGCTTTCTTCCTCCCTGTATCCTTGGGCCCAATGTGAGCCATAGTTGTAATACAAAATTTCCTGGTAGCCGTGCTAGAAAAAGCAAGTGGAAATCGGTTATTTGATTACGAATAATGTCTTTTATTTAATCAAATATGTGTAAAAGTGAGCTGGGAATGGTGGTATGTGCCAAAAGTCCCAACTACTTGGGAGGCTAAAGCCAGAGGATTGTTTTGTTGAGCCCAGGAGTTTGAGGTACAGTGAGTTATGATCTTGTTGCTACACTCTGGCCTGGGCAACAGTGAGAACCCCCAACTCATAATAAATAAATCAGTTTAAAAAAAATATATCTAGGCCGGACGCAGTGGCTCACCCTTGTAATCCCAGGACTTTGGGAAGCCAAGGCGGGCGGATCACAAGGTCAAGAGATCGAGACCATCCAGGCCAACATGGTGAAACCACATCTCTACTAAAAAATACAAAAAAAATTGGCTGGGCGTGGTAGCACGTGCCTGTAGTTCCAGCTATTCGGGAGGCTGAGGCAGGAGAATTTCTTGAACCCGGGAGGCGGAGGTTGCAGTGAGCCAAGATTGCGCCACTGCCCTCCAGCCTGGTGCCTGGTTGACAGAGTGAGACTGTCTCAAAAAAAAGTATGTCGAAAAGTGTTAATTTAACATATAATCAGTAAACAGTAGTGAGATACTTTACTTTTTTTTTCCCTTAAGTCTTTGAAATCTTGGCTGAGTGCAGTGGCTCATGCCTGTAATTCCATCACTGTGGGAGGCCAAGGCAGGCAGATCACTTGAGCTCAGGAGTTTGAGACCAACCTGGGCAACATGGCAGAACCCTGTCTACAGAAAATATAAAAATTAGCTGCTTGTAGTCCAGCTTGGGCCCAGCAGGTGGAGGTGGTAGTGAGCTGAGATGAGGGCACTGCACTCCCCCCTGGGTGAGAGAGTGAGACCCTGTCTCAAATAAATAAAACTGGTGAATTTTCGCTCACATCTCCCTTTGAACTGTGACTGGCATTTAGAACAGAACAGCGTCTTGTCTACTTCTCTCCCATGGTGGTAAAGCAGCTTTGTGCTTTTGTGGGCCCTTGTTGCCTTTACATCTTAGTTCTTCTGCTAATTACACTCCCTTTGTTATCTAGATGCTGCTCTGAAGTGGGTAAGTCAGTCGGTGTGATAGGAAGTGGAAATCCTTAGGGAGGATTTGATAGTTTGGGCTGTGATATTGAAGGGTGACATATAAGGAAGGCTGAGATGGGCACCCCAGGAGAGGCAAAGGTGGCTCAGAAGGTGTTTCCCTCCACTGATATATGGGGTGGTACATGGCTTTTCCTGCAAGACTGGAGTTGGTGAGTCGTCTTCCCCTTGTTCTATAGTAGATTCCATCATATGATGATTCTAAATCAGTATTTCACTTTCCAGCTGGTGCCGACAAGAAAGCCGAGGCGGGGGCTGGGTCAGCAACTGAATTCCAGTTTGTGAGTATCTCCCTATTAGTTTTCCATGAGTCACTTTTTCTGGTCTCAGTCTGATTGCTCTGTGGATTGTGAGGATGTTGTATAGTATGGCTGGGTCCTGTCAGCTAGTTCCCTCCTCACACTTTTTTCCAAATTCCAAATACATTTTACATTGAGATGTATCATGCAAATTTTTGTATATATATATAAATTACTAAAATGAGTCTCACAGATCAGTACATGTGGCCTACTGGTATTTTCTATTTTATTAATGATGGTCATATAACCCCCTGAAATAGTTTTGGGAACCGAAGCTTGAGATTGAACTAAACATTGGAAGGTGGGTAGCCTTAGGAACCAAGATGGTATGAAATCAAATCCTCCGTCTTTTTTCAGATGATGTAATGGTACGTAGGTTTCCCTTCTGCCTCAGTTTCCCTGTCTATAAAATAGAGGTGATAATTACAGCTACCAAGTTAGTTGTGAAATTAGCTAATCCAGGCACAGTGCTGGCATATAACTTGTCCAATGGCAGGTCTTCATAGCACATGATTGCTCTTAGATATGTCATTTGTAAAAAGGAAAGCATGTACAATAGAAACGGTCCAGTCCTGTGCTGGATGCTTCCATGTGAGTATGGGTGGGTGGCCACATATTCCCACTTTACCAATGAGGAAACGGGCCTAGATGTTGGATATGGCCCCACATCCAGTAAAGAGCAGTGCTGGGACTTATGGCCTATACTCAGCTCTGTCCCAGCTATTTATATTTGGGGGGGCCTCTGCAGCTATAATGAGGCCTAAAAGTTAGCAAAACCTTGAAAGGTCAAACCAGAGCTGCTTAAGCTGATGTCATGTGCTTTCTCTTGCAGAGGGGCGGATTTGGTCGTGGACGTGGTCAGCCACCTCAGTAAAATTGGAGAGGATTATTTTGCGGTGAATAAACTTACAGCTAAAAAAAAACTTGTGTCCAGTTTGTTTGCATTATGCAGCCTGAACAGGAACGGTTTAAGGGCAGAATATAAATGGGGCAGTACTGGCTTGGTTTGGGGAGCTGTCCTTGTCCTGGGTGACACCGGCTGTGCTGTACTTGGCTTTGGCATGTGCCCTGCTTTCTCTAGCCAGCACCTCCCTGCAGAGTGGTGTCCCATATGGTGCTGCACCTTGGAGGCAGTTGGAAAACTGGGTCCCTTCTCCAGATGAGCCATGCTGCCTCAACCCTGTGAGGTGGGAAAGTTGCTGTTTGTCCTGGAGTCGTGATTTGTGCCTGCTGTCTGGAACTGTAAGAAGTGCTGGGGAGGGAGGATGGAAAGTAACAACCAAGGAAAATGGTACACTTGGAATTCTTCAGTTTATGGGGAAGAAGCACAGGAATGATATTTAGGCCAATATTACTCATCTAAGTCTTCAAGGCTCAGGGTTTGTTTATAATAATCAATGGAGAAAAGAATGCACAAAAACAACTGTTCACAGTGGCTAATTCCTATAGTCACATACTCTGAAGCCTGAGGCAGGAGGATTGCTTGAGGCTAGGAGTCTGAGACCAGCCTGGGCAACATAGCAAAACCATGTCCCCAAAAAAAGAAAAGCACGAAAACATTTGAAAGTAACCTGAAAACTTTTTTTTTTTTAGGTGGAGTTTTACTCTTGTTGCGCAGGCTACAGTGCAATGGTGAGATCTTGGCTCACCGCAACCTCTGCCTCCTGAGTTCAAGTGATTCCCCTGTCTCTGCCTCCCATGTAGCTGGGATTACAGGCATGTGCCACCATGCCCCTAATTGTGTATTAGACGGGATTTCTCCATGTTCATCAGGCTGGTCTCCAACTCCCAGCAAGTGATCTGCCTGCCTCAGTCTCCCAAAGTGCTGGGATTACAGGCATGAGCCACCACACCTGGCCAACATTTTTATGTCTTAATGTGGTTGGAATAAATATTGGGAGCTTTGCTGTCCAGGGTTCCTTGAAGAAGGAATAAGAGTTGTAGTTTCCCTTGGACTCCAAGTGGTGATCTGTCATCCTATGGCATGACTAAATGGACTAGAGGTGTGTGCAGTTTTCTGGTGGTCAAGTGTGATCTTAGCATGGGTGCCAGAGAGGGACTGCAAACATACTCTACACCTGGCACAATG
Organism: Sapajus apella; assembly: GCF_009761245.1. Lineage (NCBI taxonomy): Eukaryota > Metazoa > Chordata > Mammalia > Primates > Cebidae > Sapajus > Sapajus apella. The sequence goes on along the minus strand of NW_022437023.1, from coordinate 1,815,731 downwards.
CCAGAAGGGAACTTGGAAGTAGCCCAGCGAGAGCTGAGACAATCCTTCAGACCTTTGCTGGGCAGGACACCAACCTTGGCTTGTAGATGAGTCACCATGACTATCTGCAGTAAATACAAGCTATGGGATGGAGGAGGTTAAAGCATTTAAGGTACCAGCTCTGTACCAACCGATGGCTCAAAACTGGTAGCTAATTGGAAGTGCATCTTACGGGTTCTGGGGACTTGGAAATCATATTTGTGGAGTACTGTGGGCCAAGCATTGTATAGAAATGGACGATAATTGGTTAAATAGAGCCTGGCACGGTGGTTCACACCTTTAATCCCAGCACTTTGGGAGTCCAAGGCAGGCAGATCACTTGAGTCCAGGAGTTAGAGACCAGTATGGCTAACAGTGAAACCCTTTCTCCACAAAAAATGTGAAAATTAGCCATGCATGATGATGCTTACCTGTAGTCCCAGCTACTTGGGAAGGTGAGTCAGGAGGTGGAGGTTGCGGTGAGCCAAAATTGTTCCACTGTACTCCAGCCTGGGCTACAGATCAAGACTGTTCAAAAACAATCATTGGTCTCATGAAGCTGAGCACTGTGGTACACACCTATAGTCCCAGCTACTCAGGAGGCTGACATAGAAGGATCACTTGAGCCCAGGAGTTCAAAACCATCCATTGTGAGACCCAATCTCAAAAGAATTGGTCAAATGAAATGGATGATAATTCTAAACTACATAGGCGAGAATTTTAAACCACCTTCGGTATTGATAGGCAGTTGTAATGTAGACCACGAGGTGGCAGCTGATAGCAACATGCACTTAAGTGTTAGTCCTGGGAAGTGAGCTTTGGAATCTGAGCCACCAATAAAATAGAAGCTTGCTTTGGCAGAAAGAAGCAGTGTTTTGGGGAAGCTCGTTTCAGCATGGCCTTGGCTCGTTTCAAAGATTGCTTTTTATCCAATTTTTCTGCTGGCTGGAGTGATGTCAAGTGGTTTGCCCATGTTCACACGCCTTGTGATTGTTTAACCTGGATTCCACTGTGAAATGTTAGTAGCTCCTGCCTTTCTGTTTCCCACTGAGGCCAGCTAGTGAATGGTTTTCCTCTACAACCTTAGTGATTTTCTGGCCCTAAAATGTCACTTCTTCAGCTAGCCCTCTGTCAACTTTTTTCCTCATGATTCAAATTAGTTTCATAATATGTATTCCAAGATCAGCCATGGACTCTGGGGAAACCCAAGGAATCTGTAAAAGAGCATGTGAATAAAAACATGCAGGTAGAAGTGGATTTTGGTGCCTGCCAGCTCTGTCCCCTACCTTGGTAGATTAAAACGTCCCTTCCAGCTGGGCGTGGTGGCTCAAGCCTGTAATCCCAGCACTTTGGGAGGCTGAGGGGGGTGGATCACGAGGTCAAGAGATCGAGACCATCCTGGTCAACATGGTGAAACCCCGTCTCTACTAAAAATACAAAAAATTAGCTGGGCATGGTGGTGCGTGCCTGTAATCCCAGCCACTCAGGAGGCTGAGGCAGGAGAATTGCCTGAACCCAGGAGGCGGAGGTTGCGGTGAGCCGAGATCGCGCCATTGCACTCCAGCCTGGGTAACGAGCGAAACTCCGTCTCAAAAAAAAAAAAAAAGTCCCTTCCAGTTAATATTAGCTGCTCAAGGATTCATGGCTAAATGGCTAATAAGAGCTCTGAGAAACAAAATTTGCCCCTAAGCACCTGACAGTCGTGTTGGGAAAGGAAAATCAAAGCTACATGTTAAAGGTCCAGAGCGACAACTATTCTGTAAGTGGTAAATCATTAAATCCAGACTGAATTCTAAGGAAGTGTAGGGCAAGGGAGATGAATGAAAGCTGAAGTGGCCCAGAGGTGTTTCCAGGGCAGAGGAGGGGTGAGACTAGTCAGGGCATCTTGAAAAAGTTTTATTGGAAAATAAAGATGGCAGGTGGTGTCAGGTTTTGAAACTAACTGATGTCAAAAAATCAAGTTATTTCTTTTTTCAAGCAAAGCTAAAAAAGGAACATTTTAAGTTCCACTACTGGTGCCTGAGGAGGTCATTTGGGGAAGGTGGGTTAAAAGGGGTAGGGAGAGGTCCCCCTGGGTTGCATGGGCCCAGTCATCACTCAGGGAAAGCTTAGAAGAGGTTTTGTTTTGTTTTTTTTAAAAGACGGGGTTTCACCATGTTGGTCAGGCTGGACCTCAGGTGATCCAGCCACCTTGGCCTCCAAAGTGCTTGGATTACAGGCGTGAACCACCACGCCCAGCTGCTTTGAAGAGGTTTAACCCATCTTCCAGGGTTGGTCTCCAGGTGCACCATAGCCTTGAATCTACCCACCAGCCCAATGGTTCATCCGATAATCCCAACCACCACTACTACTACTATAAAGGGGTTTTTCAAGGGGTTTTTGAAGCTGATGGCTGAAGATACATTTTCCTAATTAAACATAAACTTCCTGATATGGGCACAAATCTCCTTCCCTGAAAAACAGAATCATGTTGCAGCCAGTGCCAGTAGCAACTTTACATCTCGGTGACCCTTTTGAAGCACCACTTCTGCTTTGATTAATAAATGGACCTTCAAGAAGCAACTATCATGTAGGTATGTTTAGATGCATGGGAACAAGATAGAGCAGCTTAAATGATCCCCTAAGATGCCAGGCACGGTAGCTCACGCCTGTAATCCCAGCACTTTGGGAGGTCGAGGCAGGTGGATTATGAGGTCAGGAGTTCGAGACCAGCCTGGCCAGCCTGGTGAAACCCCATCTCTATGAAAAATACAAAAAATTAGCTGGGCATGGTGGCACGCACCTCTAATCCCAGCTACTTGGGAGGCTGAGTCAGGAGAATAACTTGAACCAGGAGGCAGAGGTTGCAGTGAGCCGAAATTGCACCACTGCACTCCAGCCTTAGTGGTAGAGCAAGACTCTGTCTAAAAAAAAAAAAAAAATCCCTAAGAGACTTGTTTTTGAGGAGGTTACAAGAACACTCCTTACCTGGTGCCTGGCATGGGTGGGCCTCCTGCAGGGCAGTGTGAGCCCATAAAGGCTAGTCATTTTCAGGATAGACTAGTTTTCGTTTTCTAGAATTTGATATAAATGGAATCATACGGTATGCTTTTTTTTTTTTTTTTTTTTTTTAAAGACGCGGTTTCACCATGTTGGTCAGGCTGGTCTTGAACTCCCAACCTCAGGTGATCTGCCCGCCTTGGCATCCAAAGCACTTGGATTACAGGCGTGAGCCACTACGCCTGGCCCAGTATGCATTTTTTAAAGTCTGGCTTATTTTGGCATCATTGTTTTGAGACACATCAGTGCTGCATGTATCAGTAGTTCCTTCTTAGTGCTACCACAATTTGCTTATCCATTTACTTGTACTTAGGGATTTGGGTTGTTTCCAGTTCTTGGCTATTGTGACTAATGTTGGGAACATTTGTGTACAAGCTTTTGTGTGGACATACGTTTTCAGTTCTCTTAGGTATATACCTAGGAGTGAAGTTGCTGGGTCATGTGGTAACTCTATGGTTAACATTTAAAGGAACTGCCAAACTGCTTTCCAAAGTAGCAGCATCATTCTCTGCTCCCTCCAGCCGTGTGTGAGTTTCCATTGCTTCTCATCTTCACCAGCACTTGTTCTGGCTAGTGTTTTCATTTTAGCCATTCTAACAGGCATGAAGAGTTTTGATTTTATCCCACACGTGATCATGAGCCAGTGAATAATATGAAGGTGGGATGGGAAGGCTGGGCGCAGTGGCTCACGCCTGTAATCTTAGCACTTTGGGAGGCTGAGGCAGGTGGATCACCTGAGGTCAGGAGTTTGAGACCAGCCTGGCCAATATGGTGAAACCCCACCTCTACTAAAAATACAAAACATAGCTGGGCATGGTGGCGGGCGCCTGTAATCCCAGCTACTTGGGAGGCTGAGGCAGGAGAATCGCTTGAACCTGGGAGGTGGAGGTTGCAGTGAGCCAAGATTACACCACTGCACTCCAACCTGTATGACAAAGTGAGACTCCAACTCAAAAAAGGGGACAGTGGACGGGGAAAGGGGAGATGTTCGTCAATGGGTACAAAGTTTCAGTTAGATGAGAATAAGTTTTGGTGTTCTATTGCATAGCCCAGTGACTATAGTTTTTTTTTTTTTTTTTTTTTGAGACGGGGTTTCACTCATGTTACCCAGGCTGGAGTGCAATGGCGCAATCTCAGCTCACTGCAACCTCCGCCTCCTGGGTTCAGGCAATTCTCCTGCCTCAGCCTCCTGAGTAGCTGGGATTACAGGCACGCACCACCATGCCCAGCTAATTTTTTGTATTTTTAGTAGAGACGGGGTTTCACCATGTTGACCAGGATGGTCTCGATCTCTTGACCTCGTGATCCACCCGCCTCGGCCTCCCAAAGTGCTGGGATTACAGGCTTGAGCCACCGCGCCCGGCCTGTATTGTATATTTCAAAATAGCTAAAAGAGAGGATTTTACATGTGCTTACCACAAAGAAACGATAAATATTCGAGGGGATGAATATGCTAATCAGCCTAATTTGATCATTCCACAATATGTACATCACATTATATACCCCATAAACATACACAATTATTATTTGTCAGTTAAAAATAAAACTTAAAAGCAATATGGAGGTAAGGACTAACACAGCCAAGAATGCTGATGCTTGGGAAATACTTGAACCTGCACTGCAGAATACTGTGGACTGGATTGGGTCTGCGCAGTGACCACACTGGGGCAGCGAGTGCTCATGGGTAAGCTACTTGGTCAGTGGTGACAATACACATTCAGGCTGTTACCAGGAAAGGGAGGGGACGAAATCCATCATTTGATTGCTCAGTTTTTGAAAGGCAAACTAGGACAGAATGAGGGCAGTAAGGGGGGAATGAAAGGAATTGTTTAAAAAGTTACAGCCCATAGAAAGCCAGGAGCCCATTTCTATTGAAAAGTCCTTTATTGGAAGCCCGTGATAAATGCATGGCACCAGACCAAGGGAACAGCCACTTGAAAAATAAGCCCTGCATGGTTTACTGACATATCAAAGAGCCCATTGTGAGGAAAAGGGCATCTTTAAAAACGAAGAAATATTAAATGAGAGAGGATACCCAAGCTGAGGGAATTAAGGAGGCCTCAAAATTGGGCAAAATTTATGAGAGTTACAAATCAGTGGGAGTAAGAAATTCTGAAGAGTATCTGCAAGAAATGTCACAGCAAATAGTTTATTGAAGTTCTAGTTTATTCAAGTGCGTGAAAAGCAGAAGGTCAGTTTGAGAATCTGTGGGCATCCATCTATTAACGTGCAGAAAGTATAGTGGGAGGCTGAAAAGTCAACTGACTCTTTGACACCTTTGCCTCCGTTACACAGAGATTCCACTGAAATAAAAAACATTTAATATGGAAAACTTCAAACATGTAAAATAAACATAAGAGTATAATAAACCAAGGTCGGGGGTGGTAGCTCACACCTGTAATCCCAGCACTTTGGGAGGCCAAGGTGGGTGATCACTTGAGGTCAGAAGTTCGAGACCAGCCTGGCCAATATGGTGAAACCCTGTCTCTACTAAAAACACAAAAATTAGCCAAGCGTAGTGGTGGGCGCCTGTAATCCCAGCTACTCAAGCGGCTGAGCCAGGAGAATCACTTGAACCCAGGAGGCAGAGGCTGCAATGAGCCGAGATCATGCCACTGCACTCCAGCCTGGGCGACAGAGACTCTGTCTCAAAAACAAACAAGCAAACAAAACAGTGTAATAAACCATAATGTACCCACCACTGATCTTCAATAGTCATCAACATTCTGCCATTCCTTTTCTGTTTGTTTGTTTTGAGATGAAGTCTCACCGTGTTGCCCAGGCTAGACTCAAACTCGTCATACCTCAGCCTTCCAAGTAGCTGGGACTACAGGCATGACCTCTGTCATTCTTGTTGCGTTGATACCTGCACCCCCTCTCTTCCCACCCCTAATTTGATTATTTTGTTAAGTCAGGTTTATCGAGGTATAATTTACATGTAGTAAAATTCACTGTTTTTTTGAGACAAAGTCTCACTCCATTACCCAGGCTGGAGTGCAGTGGCACCATCATGACTCACTGCAGCGTCTCCCTCCCAGGCCCAAGTGATCCTCCCACCTCAGCCTCCCAAGTAGTTGGGACCACAGGTGTGTACCACCATGCCTAATTTTTAATTTTTATTTTTGTAGAGATGGGGTCTCCCTATGTTGCCTAGCTGGTCTCAAACTCCCGGGCTCAAGTGATCCTCCCACCTCAGCCTCCTGAAGTGCTAGGATTACAGGCATGAGCCATAGCAACTGGCCAAAATTCACTTTTTTTTTTTTTGAGATGGAGTTTCGCTCTTGTTGCCCAGGCTGGAGTGCAATGGCACAATCTCGGCTCACTACAACCTCTGTCTTCGGGTTCAAGTGATTCTCCTGCCTCAGCTTCCCAAGTAGCTGGGATTACAGGCATGTGCCACCAATGCCTAGCTAATTTTGTATTTTTAGTAGAAACAAGGTTTCTCCATGTTGGTCGGGCTGGTCTTGAACTCCCAATCTCAGGTGATTCGCCCGTCTTGGCCTCCCAAAGTGCTGGGATTACAAGTGTGAGCCACTTAGCTGGTCAATTCACTCTTTTCAGACATAGAGTTCTGAGTTTTGATAAAAAGATATACACCAAAGTGAAGCAATGGAACTTTTCTATCACCCTAAAAAGTGTTCCCACATGCAACCAGCTTTGTGGTCAAGCCCCTGGCAACCACTCTTCTTGGTCTTTATAATTTTGCCTTTTCCAGAATGTCAGATAAGTGGAATCATACTGTATATGCTCTTGGGTCTGGCTTCTTTTGCTCAGCATGGTGTTTTGAGATTCATCCATGATGTTGGCATCCATCAATAGTTTGTTCCTTTTTATTGCTGAGTAGTATTCTGTATATGGATGTATTGCAGTTTGTTTTGTTTTTTTGAGATGAAGTGTCACTCTAGTTCAGTGATGTGATCTCAGCTCACTGCAACCTTTGCCTCCTGGGTTCATGTGATTCTGATGCCTCAGCCGCTTGAGTAGCTGGAATTATAGGCACCTGCCACCACGCCCAGCTAATTTTTGTATTTGTAGTGGAGACGGGGTTTCACCATGTAGGCCAGGCTGGTCTCAAACTCCTGGCCTCAAGTGATCCACCCACCTTGGCCTCCCAAAGTGCTGGGATTACAGGCGTGAGCCACTGATCCCATCCCACAATTTGTTTATTTTATTTTTTTTAGACAGAGTCTCGCTTTGTCACCCAGGCTAGAGTACAATGGCACGATCTTGGCTCACTGTAATTTCCACCTTCTGGGTTCGAGCAATTCTCCTGCCTCAGCCTCCCGAGTAGCTGGAATTACAGGCGCCTGCCACTGCACCCAGCTAATTTTTGTACTTTTAGTAGAGATGGGGTTTCAGCATGTTGGCCAGGCTGGTCTCAAACTCCTGACCTCAAATGATCTGCCTGCCTCTGCTTCCCAAAGTGCCGCAATTATAGGTGTGAGCCACTGCGTCCAGCCTGTTTATTCATTTTTTATACAGGCATTTTTGGGTCAAAATGACATTGAAATACACAAATATTAACTCTACCCTTTGATGATGGATACAACCATGTAACTCATACCCCTGAGAAAGGGAAAAGCAGCCCCTCACTTCAGGAACCGGCCTGATCCTAACAGCCAGGTCTTGGCGTGTTTGAAGCTGGTCTGGCGCTCTCAATGAGGCCATGCCACTCTCCTATGGACATGAACATCATCAAACATCAGCAATCAGACAAAGTCGCTTTGTGACCATGATAAAGTACACCAAAAATATAAAGACTGCTGGGTGCAGTGAGTGGCTCACACCAGTAATCCCAGCACTTTGGAAGGCTGAGGTAGGTGGATCACATGAGGTCATCCAATCCAGAGCAAAGCCTCTGTCCCTTAGCCTTCCCCAAAACCACCTAGTGGAAGTCCAAATCCTGTATCCTCCTTGTCACCCTCTTTGAGACACCCTATGCTTTTCCATGGTACTTACTCTCTTTCATGACAGCCTGCAAAAACCCAACTTTGTGGCCAGGCACGGTGGCTCACGCCTGTAATCCCAGCACTTTGGGAGGCCGAGGTGGGTGGATCACAAGGTCAACAGATCGAGCCAACATGGTGAAACCCCGTCTCTACTAAAATACAAAAATTAGCTGGGCATGGTGGTGCGTGCCTGCAGTCCCAGCTACTTGGGAGGCTGAGGCAGAAGAATTGCTTGAGCCTGGGAGGCGGAGATTGTAGTGCGCCGAAATTATGCTGCTGCACTCTAGCCTGGCACCTAGGGACAGTTATGTTTCTAATCTTTGCCTGGAGGGCACTGATCACGGATGTCCCTGTCAAGATACAAAATATCTCACTTTTTTTTTTTTTTTTTTGAGACAGGGTCTCACTCTGTCGCCCAGGCTGGAGTGCAGTGGCATGATCTCAGCTCACTGCAACCTCCGCCTCGCCCTGGGTTCAAGTGATTTTCCTGCCTCAGCCTCCAGAGTAGCTGGGATTACAGGTGCCTGCCACCACACCCAGCTAATTTTGTATTTTTAGTAGAGATGGGGTTTCATCATGTTGGCCAGTCTAGTCTTGAACTCCTGACCCCAGTGATTCGCCTGTCTTGACCTCCCAAAGTGCTGGGATTACAGGTGTGAGCCACCGCACCCAGCCAAAATATTTCACTTTCCCATAACATTCTCTCTTGTCTCTTGTCTCTTGTCAGTTAATCCCTCCACCATCACAGACATACTGTATGTTGTTTGGCTACCATGAATAAAACTAGTTGAACATTATATACATCTTTTTGTCAGCATATGTTTTCACTTTTGCTGGGTGCATTCATTTCCTATTGCTGCTGTAACAAATTATCAGAAACTTAGTGGTTGAAAACACTTATTTATGAATGACAGAGTCTTGCTCTGTTGCCCAGGCTGGAGTACAGTTGTGTGATCACAGCTTACTGCAGCCTCAACCTCCTGGGCTCAAGCAATCCTCCCACTATAGCCTCCCGAGTAGCTGGGACTATAGATACATGCCACCATGCCTGGCTTGTTTTTTGATTTTTTTGTACTAATGGAGTCTCACTATATTGCCCAGGCTGGTCTCAAACTCCTGAGCTCAAGTAATCCTCCCACCTAGCCTCCCAAGGATCTGGGACTATAGGCACGAGCCACCACTCCCAGCTAATTTTTTGTATTTTAGTAGAGATGAGGTTTCACCATGTTGGCCAGGATGTTCTCGACCTCCTGACCTCGCGATCTGTCCGCCTCAGCCTCCCAAAGTGCTGGGATTACAGGCGTGAGCCACTGTACCTGGCAAAATTTTTTTTTTTTTTAGTTCAGGTCTTGCTCTTTCACCCAGGCTGGAGTGCAGTGCTATAATCATAGCTTACTGCAGCCGCGATCTCCTGGGCTCAAGCAATCCTCCTGCCTTGCCTTGGCCTCCCAAGTATCTGGGACTAAAGGTTCGAGCCACCATGTGTGGCCAGATTTTTGAGTTATTAAATGGCTAAAGTCCTTTATATATTACTGGATATAAGTCCTTTGTTAGTAATATCCCTTGTGAATATTTCCTCAATGTGTGACTTGTGACTTGGTTATTTATTTATTTATTTATTTATTTATTTATTTATTTTTGAGATGGAGCCTCACTCTGTTGCCCAAGCTGGAGTGCAGTGGCATGATCTCAGCTCACTGCCACCTCCTTCTGGGTTCAAACAAGTCTCCTCCTTCAGCCTCCCAGGTAACTGGGATTACAGGCATGCGCCACCACTCTCAGCTAATTTTGGTATTTTTGGTAAAGACGGAGTTTTGCCATGTTGGCCAGGCTGGTCTCAAACTCCCAACTTCAGGTGATCTGCCTGCCTCGGCCTCCCAAAGTGCTGGGATTACAGGCTTGAGCCACTGTGCCCGTTCTATTTCTTTTCTTTTCCTTTCTTTTTTTTTTTTTTTTTTGAGATGGAGTCTCGCTCTGTGGCCCAGGCTGGAGTATAGTGGCCCAGGCTGGAGTGTGATCTTGGCTCATTGCAACCTCTGCCTCCCAGGCTTAAGCGATTCTCTTGCCTCAGCTTCCCGAGTAGCTGGGATTACGGATGCAAGCCACCATACCTGGCTACTTTTTAAATTTTTAGTAGAGACAGGGTTTCACCATGTTGGTCAGGCTGGTCTTGAACTCTTGACCTTGTGATCCACTGCCTCAGCCTCCCAAAGTGCTGCGATTACAGGCGTGAGCCATCGTGTCCGGCCTATTTTCTTTCCTTTTTTTTTTTTTTTTTTTTGAGACGGAGTTTCACTCTTGTTACCCAGGCTAGAGTGCAATGGCATGATCTCGGCTCACCGCAACCTCCGCCTCCTGGGTTCAGGCAATTCTCCTGCCTCAACCTCCTGAGTAGCTGGGATTACAGGCACGCGCCACCATGCCCAGCTAATGTTTTGTATTTTTAGTAGAGACGGGGTTTCACCATGTTGACCAGGATGGTCTCGATCTCTTGACCTCGTGATCCACCCGCCTCGGCCTCCCAAAGTGCTGGGAGTACAGGCTTGAGCCACCGCGCCCGGCTGGCCTATTTTCTTAAATATATCTTTTGATTAGCAGAATTTTAACTTTTTGATAAAGTCTAATTTATTATATTTCTTTTTTTTTTTTTCTTGAGACAGGATCTTGCTCTGTCACCCAGGCTGGGGTATAGTGGTGCAATCATAGCTCACCATAGCCTCCACCTCCTGGGTTCAAGTGATCCTCCCACCTCAGCCGCCTAAGTAGCTGGGACCACAGGCATGCACCACTAAACCCAGCTAATTTTTTTATTTTTTATAGAGATGGGGTTTCACCATGTTGCTCAGGCTGGTCTCAAACTGCTGGGCTCATGCGATTTGCCCATGTTGGCCTCCCAAAGTTCTGGGACTATAGATGTGAGCCACTGGGCACAGCCTAATTCATTTTTTTTGTTCTGTTTTTTTTTGAGACAGACTCTCACTCTGTCACCAGGCTGGAGTACAGGGGCGTGGTCTTAGCTCACTGCGAACTCTGCATCCCAGGTTCAAGCGATTCTCCTGCCTCAGCCTCCCGAGTAGCTGGGACTACAGGTAATCACCACCATGACCAGCTAATTTTTGTATTTTTAGTAGAGATGGGGTTTTACTGTTGGCCAGGATGATCTGGATCTCTTGACCTCCCAAAGTGCTGGGATTACAGGCTTGAGCCACCGCGCCCGGCCTTTTTTTTTTTTTTTTTTTTTTTTTTTTTGCGATGTTGTCTCACTCTGTCATCCAGGCTGGAGTGCAGTGGCACGATCTTGGCTCACTGCAACCTGTGCCTCCTGGGTTCAAGCAATTCTCCTGCCCCATCTGCCTGAGTAGCTGAGATGACAAGGGCATGCCACCATGCCCAGCTAATTTTTTTTGCATTTTTAGTAGAGGCAGGGTTTTACCTTGTTGGTCAGGTTGGTCTCGAACTCCTGACCTCGTGATCTGCCTGCCTCAGCTTCCAAAAGTGCTGGGATTACAGGCGTGAGTCACGGTGCCTGGCCCGCAATTTTGTTGTTGTTGTTATTCCTTTCTGAGTCCTGCTAAGAAATCTTTGCCTACCTCCAAGTCTTGAAAATATTCTCCTATGATTTCTTCCAAATTGTTCACAGTTTTGTTATAGGACCAACAGGTTTGTGTGCTCACTGTGCAGTAACAGACCCATTACACTGAGACAGCAGAAATGCAGCCAAGAGTTTGATAATCATGGGGCGCCAAGGAGGACACAGAAGCGGACACTCAAATCCATCTCTCCGAGGAGTTCTGGGCTGGGATTTTTAAGGGGATAACGGAGGGTGACGGGCTGAGAAACTGAGGTCGTTGACTGGTCAGGACAAGGGGATGAAATCATCAGGATGTGGAAACTGCATTCCTTGGTTAGTTTTGTTTTGTTTTTTAATAATTTTATTAAATTTTATATGGAGGCCGGGCGTGGTAGCTCATTCCTGTAATCCAAGCAATTTGGAGGCCAAGGCGGGCGGATCACCTGAGGTTGGGAGTTCAAGACCAGCCTGACCAACATGGTGAAACCCCATCTTTAAAAAAAAAAAAGGTTAAATTTTATATGGAACGCTTCACAAATTTGCGAGTCATCCTTGCACAGAGGCCATGCTAATCTTCTCTGTATCGTTCCAAGTTTAGTATATGTGCTGCCGAAGCGAGCACGGTTAGTTCCTTATGGGGTTGTCCAGAGCAGCCGTGTCAGTAGTTTAATTAGTATGCAGGACCTGAAGGACTATCTCAAAGGGAAAACTTAACATTTCTTAATGTTAAAGTTGTTATGTAAAGAGCAGCTGAAGGGAACTGCAATCTTGCAACAGCGTCTATGTGATCCTAAGAGAACAGGCAGCAAATAACCAGAAGGAAGCAGCTCAGAGAGCAAGCTGACCTCATGATTAATACTGAATGTGTGACAAGCTTGGCTGATTTTCATTTCTCCCTCCTCCTTCTTCCCTGATTAATTTTATAAAGTTTAAAGAGATGTTTTCAGTTTTACCTTTTACATTTATATTTATGACCTATCCCAAATTAATTTTTCTGTATAGCGTGATGCAAGAGTCAAGGTTCATTATTTTTCCATGACTATCCAGTTGTTCTAGCACCAATTGTTGAAATAGTTTCCCTCCCTCATTGATTTGCTATAGCACTTTTGTCAAAAATCAATTGACTATGTAAAGTGTGGGTTAATTTTGGACTCTGTTTCACTGATCTATAATCTGTATGTCAATTTTTAGAATGATATCACATTGTCTTTTTTTTTTTTTTTAAGATGGGATTTCACCATGATGGCCAGGCTGGTCTTGAACTCCTGACCTCAGGTGATCTACCCACCTCGGCCTCCCAAAGTGCTAGGATTACAGGCATGAGCCACAGCGCCCGGCCTCGCATTGTCTTGATTACTACAGCTTTAGAGTAAACCTTTTTCTTTTCTTTTCCTTTTTTTTTTTTAAAGACAGGATCTTGCTCTGTTGCCCAGGCTGGAGTGTGGTGGCACAATCATTGCTCACTATAGCATGAATCTGGGCTCAAGTGATTCCCCCACCTCAGCCTCCCAAGTAGCTGGGACTATAGGTGCACACTACCAGAGCAAGCTAATTTTTAAATTTTTTGTAGCGACAGAGGTCTCGTGCTACGTTGCCTACGCTGGTTTTGAACTCGTGGACTCAAGTGATCTTCCTGCCTTGGCCTCCCAAAGTGCTGGGATTACAGGTGTGAGCCACTGCACCTGGCCTAGAATGTTTTTTAAATTCAGGTCAAGTCTCCAGATTTGTTCTTTTTGGAGATTGTTTTGGCTATTCTTTTGTTTTTTTGTTGTGAGTGTGTGTGTTTTTTGTTTGTTTTTGTTTTTGAGACAGGGTCTTGCTCTTTCTCTCAGGCTGGAGTGCAGTGGCTCACTGCAACGTCAACCACCTAGAATCCCTTGAGATCAAGTGATCATCCCTTCTCAGCCTCCTAAGTAGCTGGGACTGCAGGCCCATGCCACCACACCTGGGTAATTTTTAATTTTTTTTTTTTTTTTTTTGAGATGGAGTCTTGCTTTGTCATCTAGGCTGGAGTGCAGTGGTGCGATCTTAGCTCACTGCAACCTCTGCCTCCTGGTTTCAAGCGATTCTTCTGCCTCAGCTTCCTGAGTAGCTGGGATTACAGGTGCATGCCACCACACCTGGCTAATTTTTGTATTTTTAGTAGAGATGGGGTTTCACCATATTGGCCAGGCTGGTCTCAAAATCTGGACTTTGTGATCCACCAGCCTCAGCCTCCCAAACTGCTGGGATTATCGATGTGAGCCACCACACCCAGACCAATTTTTAAATTTTTTTTTTTTTTAGACAGAGTCTTTCTCTATTGCCCAGGCTGGAATGCAGTGGCTTGATCTTAGCTCACTGCAACTTCCACCTCCCATGTTCAAGCGATTCTCCTGCCTCAGCCTCCCAAGTAGCTGGGATTACAGGCATGTTCCATCATGCCTGGCTGATTTTTGTATTTTTAGTAGAGACAGAGTTTCACCACGCCGGCCAGGCTAGTCTCGAACTCCTGACTTCAGGTGATCCGCCCATCTCAGCTGCCCAAAGTGCTGGGACTACAGGCGTGAACCACTGCGCCCAGCCGAATTTTTAAATTTTTTGTAAAGACATGTTCTCAGTACATTGCCCAGGCTGGTCATGAACTCCTGGGCTCAAGCAAGCCTCCTGCCTTGGCCTCCCAAAATGCTGGGATTACAGGTGTGAGCCACCACACCAGCCTCGAGTTAATTTTTACTTAATTTGAAAATTTAAATTTAAATTTAAATTAAATATATATATTTTATGAGACAGGGTCTTGCTCTGTCACCAAGGCTGGAATGCAGTGGCTCACTGTAGTTTCAAACTCCTGGACTCAAGTGATCCTCCCACCTCAGCCTCCTTCATAGCTGGGAATACAGGTACACACCGCCATGCCTACATTTTTTTTTTTTTTTTTTGAGATAGAGTCTCACTCTGTCACCAGGCTGGAGTGCAGTGGAGTGATCTCAGCTCACTGCAGCCTGTGCTTCCTGGGTTCAAGTGATTCTCGGGCCTCAGCCTCCTGAGTAGCTGGGATTACAGGCACTCAGCACGATGCCTGGCTAATTTTTGTATTTTTAGTCGAGATGGGGTTTCATCATGTTGGCCACGCTGGTCTCAAACTCCTGACCTCAGATGATCCCCTTGCCTTGGGCCTCCCAAAGTGCTGAGATTATAGGCATGAGCCACCATGCCAGCCCCCATTTTTTTTTTTTTCAGGTGAGATTTTTGAGATAAGATCTCGCTGTCGCCCAAGCTGGAGTGCAGTGGCGTGATCCCAGCTCACTACAGCCTCTGCCTCCCCTGGCTCTGGTGATCCTCCCACCTCAGCCTCCTGAATAGTTTTTGTTTTTGTTGTTAAATTATACTTTAAATTATATATATATATATATGTATATATATATGTGTATATATATATGTATATATTTTTTTATTTATTTGAGTATAGATATCTGTTTCTCAGGCGGGAGTAGAGTGGCACAATCTCAGCTCACTGCCATCTCTACCTCCCAGGCTCAAGTGATCCTCTCATCTCAGCTTCCTAAGTAGATGGGACCACAGACGCATGCCACCACACCTAGCTAGTTTTTGTATTGTTTTGTAGAGATGGGGTTTTGCCATGTTGTCAGGTCTGGTCTCAAACTCCTGTACTCAAGCAATCTTCCTGACTTGGCCTCCCAAAGTATTGGGATTACCAGTATGAGCCACTGCGCCTGGCCACTGATTTTAAAATTTTTAGTAAAGTTGGGGTCTTTCTATATTACTCAGGCTAATCTTGAACTTTTGGCCTCAAGCAGTCCTCCTGCCTATGCCTCCCGAAAAGTTGGGATTAAAGGTGTGAACCATGACACCTGGCCTCATCTACCTGGTTTTTTGAAGCAGGGTCTCTTTCTGTTGCCCATGCTGGAGTACATTGGTACAATCATAGCTCACTGCTCACACTGGAGTGCAGTGGTATGATTATAGCTTATAGCAGCCTTGACCTCCCAGCCTTGAACGATCCTCCCACCTCAGCCTCCTGAGTAGCTGGGACCACAGGCTTACGCCAACACAGCCGGCTAACTTAAAAATTTACTTGTAGAGACAAGTAAATGTCTTCCTATGTCCTCCTCTTCTCTACCTTTTAGTCATGAAGATGGCTTATGTTTTTCACAAAAAGTCCTTTTTTTTTTTTTTTTTTTTTGGGATGGAGTCTCACTCTTGTTGACCAGGCTGGAGTGCAATGGTATGACCTTGGTTCACTGCAACCTCCGCCTCCAGGGGTTTAAGAGATTCTCCTGCTTCATCTTCCCCAGTAGCTGGGATTACAGGCACCCACCACCATGCCTGGCTAGTTTTTTGTATTTTTAGTGGAGATCGGGTTTTACCATGTTCGCCAGAGTGGTCTTGAACTCCTGACATCTGGTGATCCACCCACCCCAGCCTCCCAAAGTGCTGGGATTACAGGCATGAGCCACCGTGCCTGGCTCACAAAAGTGTTTATGGTTTTAGTTTTTATGTTAAAGTCTATAATCCAGCCAGGCACGGTGGCTCATGCCTGTAATCCCAGCACTTTGGGAGGCTGAGGCAGGCAGATTACCTGAGGTCAGGAGACCAGCCTGCCAACATGGTGAAACCCATCTCCACAAAAGATAAAAAATTAGCAGGGTGTGGTGGCACATGCCTGTAGTCCCAGCTTCTCTGGAGGCTGATGCAGGAGAATCGGCTGAATCCAGGAGGTGGAGGTTGATCTAAGTGAGCTAAGATCACGCCACTGCATTCCAGCCTGGGAGACAGAGTGAGACTCCGTCTCAAAAAAAAAAAAAAAGTCTATAATCCATCTTGAATTAATCTTTGTGTATGATGTAGGTAGGAGTCCTGGTTCATTTTTGTCCATATGGATACCCTTTTATTCCAGCACCATTAGTTAAAAAGCACTTGTCCTGGGCCGGGCGCGGTGGCTCAAGCCTGTAATCCCAGCACTTTGGGAGGCCGAGGCGGGTGGATCACGAGGTCAAGAGATCGAGACCATCCTGGTCAACATGGTGAAACCCCGTCTCTACTAAAAATACAAAAATTCAGCTGGGCATGGTGGCGTGTGCCTGTAATCCCAGCTACTCAGGAGGCTGAGGCAGGAGAATTGCCTGAACCCAGGCTGGAGTGCAATGGCGCGATCTCGGCTCACCGCAACCTCCACCTCCTGGGTTCAGGCAATTCTCC
>NW_022437023.1:1798264-1798855 GCF_009761245.1 Sapajus apella | reverse complement strand
AAAAAAAAAAAAAAAAAAAAAAAAAAAAAAAAAAAAAAAAAGCACTTGTCCTTTCTTCACTGGATTGCTCTGGTGTCTTTGTTGAAAATAAATAACCATGAAATGTGAGTCTATTTCTGAGTGCTCCATTCTGTTCCACTGATCAATTTATCTATCCTTACACAAATGTTACACTGTCCTGATTACTGTTATTATTATTATTTTTTTGAAACAGAGTCTTGCTCTGTCACCCAGGCTGGAGTGCACTGGCGCAATTTCGGTTCACTGCAACCTCCACCTCCTGGGTTCAAGCAATTCTTGTGCCTTAACCTCTCAAGCAGCTAGGACTACAGGTGCGTGCCACCACACCCTGATTACTGTCATTTAATAGTAAGTATTCAAAGTAGGTTATACAAATCCTTTGACTCTGTTCTTTTTTTTTTTTTAAGACGGGTGTTTCATCATGTTGGTCAGGCTGGTCTTGAACTCCCAATCTCAGGTGATCCACCCGCCTTGGCCTCCAAAGTGCTTGGATTACAAGTGTGAGCCACCACGCCTGGCCTGGACTCTATTCTTTTTCAAGTTTTTTTTTTTCTATTTTACATCCTTTTC
>NW_022437023.1:1796767-1798164 GCF_009761245.1 Sapajus apella | reverse complement strand
AAGTTTTTTTTTTTCTATTTTACATCCTTTTCATATGCACTTTAGAATCGTTTTGCCTACTTCTTCTCAAAAAACTGCCAGAATTTTTATAGGAATTGTGTTGAAACTATATGACAGTTAGGGAGAATGGACGTCTTTTTTTTTTTTTTGAGACAGTGTCTTGCTATGTCACCAGGCTGGAGTGCAGTGACATGATCTCAGCTCACTGCAACCTCTGCCTCTCAGGTTCAAGCAATTTTCTTGACTCAGCCTCCTGAGTAGCTGGGATTACAGGCATGTGCCACTACGCCCAGCTAATTTTGTATATTTCAGTAAAGACAGGGTTTTGCCATGTTTGTCTGGCTGGTCTCAAACTCCTGACCTCGTGATCTGCTTGCCTCGGCCTTCCAAAGTGCTGGGATTACAGGCGTGAGCCACTGTGCCCAGCCCCAAAAGCTTTCTTGACAGCAGAGAAAGCATGCTTAATGACATGGGAAAGTTCTCTAGAGATTCAAGAAACTGTAGGTAGTCCTGAATGCCTAGAATATAGGAAATGAAGGGAGGAGTGAGGTTGGCAGGGACCTAGTTCCTTCTGTCTTATATTTCCTGGTAGGGTTTTAATTTTTGTCTTCAAAGTACTGAGGAACAACTGTAGTTTTAATCAGGGGCTTGACTTAATCAGATTTGTACCTGGGAAGGATTTCTCTTGCTGCAGTGGATGGATGGGACTGAAGAGGGCTGGACAGGAGCCAAGACGACCCACAGTTCAGAGGGAAGAGTCCCAGTGAAGTAATGATAGTGGGCAAGGCAGGAAAGGGCTGGGCCCAAAGATGTCAAGGGCAGAAGCAACAAAGTTTATTATCAACTGGATAGTGGGTAAGAACATGTCAACAATGCCTCCCAGTGGCTGGGCATGGTGGCTCACACCTAGCGCTTTGGGAGGCCGAGACGGGTGAATTGCCTGACCTGACCAACATGGTGAAAACCAGTGTCTACTAAAAAAATACAAAAATTAGCAAGGCCTGGTGGTGCACACTTGTAATCCAGTTACTGGGAGGCTGAGGCAGGAGAATTGCTTGAACCTGGGAGGCAGAGGTTGCAGGGAGCCAAGGTTGTGCCACTGCACTGCACTCCAGTGTGGCGACAGAGTAAGACTCTGTCTCAAAACAAACAAACAAACAAACAAAACAATGCCTCCTGGGTTTCTGGCTTAGCAAGATGAATAAATAACATATTAGTGTTTTCTTTTTTTTTTTTTTTGAGACGGAGTTTCGCTCTTGTTACCCAGGCTGGAGTGCAATGGCGCGATCTCGGCTCACCGCAACCTCCGCCTCCTGGGTTCAGGCAATTCTCCTGCCTCAGCCTCCTGAGTAGCTGGGATTACAGGCACGCGCCACCATGCCCAGCTGATTTTTTGT
>NW_022437023.1:1787160-1796667 GCF_009761245.1 Sapajus apella | reverse complement strand
TTGGCTGGAGTGCAATGGCGCGATCTCGGCTCACCGCAACCTCCGCCTCCTGGGTTCAGGCAATTCTCCTGCCTCAGCCTCCTGAGTAGCTGGGATTACAGGCACGCGCCACCATGCCCAGCTGATTTTTTGTATTTTTGGTAGAGACAGGGTTTCACCATGTTGACCAGGATGGTCTCTATCTCTTGACCTCGTGATCCACCCGCCTCGGCCTCCCAAAGTGCTGGGATTACAGGCTTGAGCCACCGCGCCCGGCCCATATTAGTGTTTTCTTATGGAATTTGTTTTTTTTTTTAGAGACAGTCTTACTCTGTCACCCAGGGTGGGGTGCCGTGGCACAATCATAGCTCACTGTACCTTTGAACTCCTGGACTCAGTGATCACCCTGCCTCAGCCTCCTGAGTAGCTAGGAGTTACAGGTGTCTACCACCATGCCCTGGCTTCTTGTAGGACTTCTGGAAACGTACTTAAATGGAATAATGTGTTAATTTTTTTTTTTTTTTTTTTTTTTTTTTTTTTTTTTTTTGAGATGGGGAGTTTTGCTCTTGTTGCCCAGGCTGGAGTGCAATGGTGCGATCTTGGCTCACTGCAACCTCTGCCTCCTGGATTTAAGCAACAGGTTTAAGCAATTCTCCTGCCTCAGTCTCCTGAGTAGCTGGGATTACAGGTGCCCATCACCATACGCGGCTAATTTTTTGTATTTTTAGTAGATACGGGGTTTTGCCATGTTGTTTAGGCTGGTCTCCAACTCCTGACCTCAGATGATGTGCCCACCTCTGCCTCCCAGAGTGCTGAGATTACAAGCATGGTCCACTGTGCTAGACCAAGTATAATTTGTTTAAACAAATTTAAATGTACTACTTACCCATTACCTTCTTTTTCTAAAATTTATTTTATTTTATTTTTTTATAAAGACAGGGTTTCACCATGTTGGTCAGGCTGGTCTTGAACTCCCAACCTCAGGTGATCTGCCCACCTTGGCCTCCAAAGTGCTTGGATTACAGGTGTGAGCCACCATGCCTGGCCTTACCCATTATCTTCAAGGAAAGGACAGAATCCCTTGGTTAATGCTCCCTGAACAAAGATAAAGTAATTATTATTCAGCCAAGGGATCTGGGAATGATCTTGTGAACTCTTGAAATAAACATGCCCATAGGCTGGGAGAGGTGGCTCACACCTGTAATCCCAGTACTTTGGGAGGCTGAGGCACGAGGACTGCTTGAGTCCAGGAGTTCGAGACCAGCCTGGGCAACATGGTGAAACCCCATCTCTACAAAAAAAATATAAAAAAGTTAGCTAAATGTGGTAGTGCTCCAAGGTGCATGATAGGCGCCTGTGGTCCCAGTTACTTGGGAAGCGGAGGAGGGAGGATCTCTTGAACCCAGGAGGTTTAGGCTGCAGTGAGCTGGCCTTGATTGACACAGCAAGACCCTCTCCCCAAAAAAAACCAAAACAAACCAACAAAAAAACCCAAAACAAGCCTGCCCATAAAAAGCCTGGGTAAGGAATTAGAAACCAAAAGAAAATCTCCATCTATCTATTCATTCAACATTTATTGAACTCTAATTTTCTTTTCTTGAAGAGAAGAAAATTTAATAGGCAAACAAACTGTTAGTAGCATCTGGTGTGCACTGAGTGCCTACTATGTGCCAGGGCCAAGAAGGTTTCTCATTTCTATTTCACAGAAGTTAAAAAATGATGTAATTGGGTGCTATGAACATTAAAAAAAATTGTTATTGAGGTTACAACCAAGATATATTGGTTTCAAATCCAGATCTTTTTTGACTATGCTAAATACAAGCAAATTCGTAAAGGGTAATAAGTTGGTCACACCAGGAATCCCAGTGCTTTGGGAGGCTGAGGGTGGATAGCTTGAGGCCGGGAGTTCGGGACCAGCTTGGGCAACAAAATGAGATCCCCCCCATCTCAACAAAAAATTAAATAAAAAAAATTCAAAAACCAAAAGGTTAATAAGCAAGTCACAGACATATCCTGCACAGAATTTTTCGTGTGTTTAGGGCATCTGCATGGCATGAGGTTAGTTCTGGGCTGCTAAGAACATTCACATGTCATATGTCAGTTTTCCTTTCTGGAGAGCTTCTATCTTTTCCTGGAGAAGCTGTTTGACATCCACAACACACACTCCTCATTTATTGCCAGAAACGACGTTTCATGATTATGTGTGTACACACACACACACACGCACACGCACACACACGAGCGCGCGCGCACAAGTGCGCCTTCCTTTCTGTCCCTCTTGTTTACCTTAAGAGGAAGCAGGCCGGGCATGGTGGCTCACGCCTGTAATCCCAGCACTTTGGGAGCCTAAGGGGGGGCAGATCACGAGGTCAGCAGTTCTAGACCAGCCTGACCAACACGGTGAAACCCCGCTTCTACTAAAAATACAAAAATTCGCTGGACGTGGTGGCACGAGCCTGTAATCCCAGCTACTCAAGAGGCTGAGGCAAGGTAATCGCTTGAACCCAGGAGGCGGAGGTTGCAGTAAGCGAAGATTGAGCCACTGCACTCCAGACTCGGAGAGACTCCGTCTCAAAAAAAAAAAAAAAAAAAAGAAGCATTTAGTTTTAGCATCAATAAAGAATTGCAGGAGAAATATTTGTTCTTTGTAATGGACGACATGCACCAACTCATAAGACATCCGGAGGTTCAGGCTATCAACCCAAAGTACACGCGCCTCCCACGCCCTGTTTCCGTGCAGTTCCAAATCCCAGGTGTCTCAGGCTGCAACTTCCATTGCCTTTAACTGCATCCTACTTTCTCTTCCAGACATTCTCCCTCATCTCCTTCGATACAGACCCAGTGCCCAGGGGAGGGTGGCATGACCTTGGTTTATCCCCAGCCGCGAAGACGCGGCGTGACCTTGGCCAAGTCCCCACTTCCTCATCCGCTAACTGGCGAGGCTACACCGGAGGGTCGCCGCCCCGGCCGCTAGGCGTCTTGCGCCGGTACCCCTATCTCCCTGGGCTTCCTCCGCGCGTCCCACCAGTTCTACGCCTACGCTGCCGGCGTAGTGGCCGCCTGGAGACTTGCGGCCCTCTCTTTTCAGACGCTGGTTTCCGCCGCCCAGACTGGGTGGGCGCGATTCCCGAACGCGGCCTGCGCTGCGAGCGCGCGGCCGTCCCGCAGGCCGCTGCGGCCTTACGCCGCTGACGCAGCGCGCCCAAGATGGCGGCGCGGTCGTCGTCGGGGGTGGCGGCGGCAGAGGGGGCGGCGGCCCTGGCGGCAGCGGAGACTGCAGCCGTGACGGTGGCAGCGGCGGCGCGGGATCTGGGCCGGGGGGAATGAGGCGGCCGCGGAGGGCCAGCGGCCGAGCCGTGTAGCGGAGAAGCTCCCCTTCCCTGCTTTCCTGGGCTGAGCCGGGGGCGCGCGCGTGCGCGGCCGTCCTGAGCGGGCTCCCCACCCCTCGGCTCCCGCGACCCGCACCGCACCCCCACCTGGGCCCGGAGGATGATGAAGCTCAAGTCGAACCAGACCCGCACCTACGACGGCGATGGCTACAAGAAGCGGGCCGCATGCCTGTGTTTCCGCAGCGAGAGCGAGGAGGAGGTGAGGCGACTGGCTGGACGGGCCGGGGTCGCCGGGTCTCCGGCCGCTTCGGGTGAAGGCGCGGGGGGCGCGGCCGCGGGAGGAGGCTGTGCCCCAGCTGCTCGGTTCGGGGAGAATGAAGTTCCGACTGAATTTCCTGAGGCGAAAAACGGGGGGAAGAAAAAAGGACGGTGGGGCGGGGGGGAAGCAGGTCTGAGAGCGGCCACACAGGAGACGCCGGGCGGAGGGGTTGGCCGGCCTGTGGCCGGAGCGCTTCGATTTGGCCGCCGGTCACCGAGGAGAGCGGCTGCGGGAGAAGGCAGTGGGCTGGGAAGAGTGCAGCTTTCGGTCCAGGCCAACGGCTTTGATCCAGGAAGGGCAGCTCTGCGCTTGTCAGCCAGGCACATGTGTGCGGAGGCCGGTGTGCACGAGGCGCGGGCTGGCCTTTGTGGCAGAGAAATAGTGCACTTCATTGGCAGGTTTGGGGTTTGCTGAGGGATTATGTGTCTCTGAGCCCAAAGACGAGGGGTGGGGGTGGGGGTGTCAGGAAGATTTAGGGCGTTGTGCATAAGCCACAGCCAGCTATTTTACAGTGCCCTGGGTAGCTCTTATGGTGTAGACTGAGAAGAAAAGACATTTAATTTGATAATCTTTGTGTGCTGAAAATGTTTCATATTAATTGGGAAGACCAAAAGCGGTATTTAAAATTTTTGCCCTGATGTTCCTTCACTGCCTCGTGGGAAGACCTTTAGGATTAAATTAGCTAGAAAAATATAAATGTTTTAGAATCAGTTTCTTTTTATAATACGTAGGGTACTTAAAAAAAAAACAATCTCGTCTTCCCAGAGCCGTTTCTGTGGTGATGAAGGGAATTCAGAGAAGCACATGTTTTGTAAATCCACAAAGAATAGCTGCTTTGGAAATTCATAAGATGCCTGTGGGAATGCATTTCTCTGTGTGCATGGTGGTAAAATGGCAGTTAAACTGGAAACAATGAAGGACAGTGGAATCCAGCGTGTTATATTCCGGCATTCAGCTGTGGGTTATGGTGGCAGGGCCGCAGTATAGTGCATCGTGTCGAAATGGGGAAAGGAACTTGACCCACTAGTTATGAAAAGAAGCTGTGGTGAAAGAGAGGATTGCCATGCTGTCCAGAGGTATTTAGGAGGAAGTGGGAGTTCGAATTATTGCCTGAAGAAGATTTGTGAATTGTGCTGTTAAGAAATCCATGTGTGCTCCCTTTCAGCAAAACAGAACGAAAGGAGATTTGGAAATGTATGCTTTGTATCCTACTATACATTGTAAAAGTGCCCGGCTGGGCAAGGTGGCTCATGCCTGTAATCCCAGCACGTTGGGAGGCTGAGGCAGTCAGATCATCTGAGATCAGGACTTCTAAACCAGCCTGGCCAACATGGTGAAACTCCGTCTCTACTGAAAATACAAAACAATTGGCAGGGCCTGGTGGCTCATGCCTGTAATCTCAGCTACTCGGGAGGCTGAGGCAGGAGAATTCACTGAAACCTGGGAAGTGGAGGCTGCAATGAGCCAAGATCCTGCCACTGCATTACAGCCTGGGAGACAGAGCAAGACTCTGTCTCAAAAAAAAAAAAAAAAGGTCCCCAAAACAACTGAAACAGATGCATTGTAATAGCTAAGCGGGGCCATGTTGTAAATTATGTACTGTTTTGGAATACATATTTGAGTAAAGTTAAGTTACTGGTGGTGCTTACCGCTCCAGAGGCTTTATTGTCTTCATTATCATATCATGTTAGGTGAAATCAGATGGGATCACAGGCTTTTAAGGGAAAACTATAATAGCATGTTTTACTGCTAGTATGCCTTAATCTGTGAGCACTCCAATTATAAGTATAAAGGTATAATTTAGTTGTATGAATGATGCAAGACTATTTGTTTTTAAAAAATCACACCACGCTGGGCGCAGTGGCTCACGTCTGTTATCCTCGCACTTTGGGAGACCAAGGTGGTGAGGCCAAGAGTTCAAGACCAACCTGGCCAACATAGAAACCCCCATCTCTAAATTAAAATAGTAATAATAATAAATCATACTAGGAATAGGAAACATATTTTTGGAAAATTGAAAGCCCTTTATAGATCATAAGCAAACTAACAAGGGCTTAATTTTCTGTTTTCTGTTAAATGTTTTATTATGCACTGACATTAACAACATTAATGTTGAAAGCTTACTTGTCTGTTTAGGCTGCCCCATGGCCTCTTACAAGTCAGACCAGGCATAGGACTTGCCTTCTAGGAGCTTACTGTTTTTTTTTTGTTTTTTTTTTTGAGATAGTCTTGCATCCGAGTCACCGCACCAATGGCGCAATCTCGGCTCACTGCAACCTCCGCGTCCTGGGTTCAGGCAATTCTCCTGCCTCAGCCTCCTGAGTAGCTGGGACTACAGGCATGCGCCATCATGCCCAGCTGATTTTTTGTATTTTTAGTATAGACGGGGTTTCACCATGTTGACCAGGATGGTCTCGATCTCTTGACCTCGTGATCCACCCGCCTCAGCCTCCCAAAGTACTGGGATTACAGGCGTGAGCCACCGCGCCCGGCCCAAAAAAATTTTAATGAATTGAAAAAAAAAAAGAAACAGTCTTGCTATGTCACCCACACTGGAATACAGTGGCCTAATCTCTGCTCACTGCAACCCCCACCACCTGGGTTCAGGTGATTCTAGGAGCTTAAATTTTTATTTTTAAATTTTATTTTTAAATTTTTTAAATTATTTATTTATTTTTGAGACGGAGGCTCACTATTTTGCGCAGACCGGAGTGCAGTGGTGCCATCCTGGCTCATTGCAACTTCCACCTCCTAGGTTCAAGCAATTCTCCTGCCTCAGCCTCCTGAGTAGCTGGGATTGCAGGTATCCACCACAATACAATGCCTGGCTAATTTTTGTATTTTTTAGTAGAGTTGGGGCTGATCTTGAACTCCTGACCTTAGGTGATTCATCTGCCTGGGCCTCCAAAATGCTGGGAGTACAGGCATGAACCACCCTGCCTGGCCTTTATTTATTTATTTTTTGAGACAGGGTCTCACTCTGTGACCAGGTTGGAGTGCAGTGGTGTGATCACAGCTCACTGCAGCCTCAGCCTCCTGTGCTCAAACGATCCTCCCATATCAGCCTCCCAAGCAGCTGGGACTACATGCATGAGCCACCACACCTAGTTGATTTTAAAATTTTATGCCGAGACAGTGTGTATTAGTCCATTTTCACACTGTTATAAAGAAATGCCTGAGACTCAGTAATTTATAAAGAAAGGGGTTTAATTGACTCAGTTCTACATGGCTGGGGAAGCCTCAGGAAACTTACAGTCATGACAGAAGGCAAAGGGGAAGTAAGAACCTTCTTCATAAGGCAGCAGGAGAGAGAGGAGCAAAGGAGGAACTTCAATTTAGGAAACCATCGGATTGGCCCAGCGCGGTGGCTTATGCCTGTAATCCCAGCACTTTGGGAGGCCGAGACAGGTGGATCACAAGGTCAGGAGTTCGAGACCAGCCTAGCCAAGATGTTGAAACCCCGTCTCTACTAAAAATACAAAAATTAGCTGGGTGCGGTGGCACACGCCTGTAATCCCAGCTACTCAGGAAGCCGAAGCAGGAGAATCCCTTGAACCTGGGAGGCAGAGGTTGCAGTGAGCCGAGATCGTGCCATTGCACTCCAGCCTGGATGACAGAGCGAGACTCCGTCTCAAAAAAAAAAAAAAAAAAAAAACCATGGGATTTTGTGAACACTCATTATCATGAGAACAGCATGGCGGAAACTGCCCCCTTGATCCAATTACCTCCCTCACTCAATACATGGGAGGGATTACAGGTCCCTCCCTCAACAGGTGGGGATTACAAATCAAGATGAGATTTGGGTAGGGATACAGAGCCATACCATATCACAGGGTCTCCTTATGTTGTCCAGGCTAGTGTCAGACTCCTGGGCTTGAGATATCCTCCCAAAGTGCTGGGATTATAGGCAAGAGCCACTTTGCCAGGACAGGAGCTTAAAATTTTAAACTGTTAAAATGAAGGTTCTTTAATGAATTGAAACATTGAGTTTCCTTTATTGAATGTCTTTGAACACTGGTTAATGAGCAGAGGAATCATGCAGAGCTTTAAATTACAGATTCAGTGGGTGTTACAGCTAAAGCCTGGGTAGAATAAGAAAATTAATATGTCCGTTTTAGACTTGTTCAGTTCAATTCAACAAGCATGTATTAAAAACAACAAAAGCATGTATTAAAGAGCCTACTATGGCTGCAGCACTGTGTCATGGGGAATCTAAAGATTATCATCCCTCCCTGCCCACAGAGTTGAGTAGTTTTAGATGAGATTCCTTAATTGGGAGGGACTTTGGGCCACAGAATAATCTCTAGGGTGCTTTTCAACTCTCAGATTATATAATTGTGTTGGAAGGGAAGTAATTTGTTAGTTCCAGGAGAACTTCTATGTTCTCAATAGACATGCCAGAAGCATTAGCTGCCACACATTGTGGGAATGTAAAATTCAAACCAAATAGGGCATTCAACTCAATTAAAAAAATTTTTTTGGGCCAGGCTTGGTGGCTCACGCCTGTAATCCCAGCGCTTTGGGAGGCCGAGGCAGGTGGATCATGAGGTTAGGAGTTCAAGACCAGTCTGGGCAACATAGTGAAACCCGTCTCTACTAAAAATACAAACAATTAGCCAGGCATGGTGACGTGTGCCTGTAATCCCAGCTATTCAGGAGGCTGAGGCAGGAGAATCTCGTGAACCTGGGAGGTGGAGGCTGCAGTAAGCTGAGATCACGCCGTTGCACTTCAGCCTGGGCAACGGTGCGAGACTGTCTCAAAAAAAATTTTTTTTTTAAATGGACACTCCTGGCTTTAATCAAGATAGAATCATTTACAGAATATTATTAGCATTAATACAGTAGTAATACAAGTATAAATGGGACCTTGATTTATAAATTTAAGCAATGTCAAGAAGCATACATGCAATGTGAAGAAAAAGAGATGAAAATACAGCTATGTGTCACTTAACACTGGGGGTACGTACTTAGAAATGCATCGTTAGGTGATTTTGTTGTTTTGTCAGCATCATAGAATGTACTTACACAGACCTGGCTGGCATAGCCTGCTGCACATCTAGGCTCAGTGGTATAGCCTGTTGTTCCTAAGCTGCAAAACTGTACAGCATGTGACTGTACTGAATAAATAGGCGTTTGTAACGCAGTAGTATTTTGTGTATCTAAACATATCGAAACAAGCAATGTACAGGAAAAATATGGTATAAAAAATAAAAATGGTTAACCACTTACGATATGGAGCTTATATGACTGGAAGCTGCTCTGGGTGAGTCAGTGAGTGAGCAGTGAATAAATGTGAAGGCCTAGGACATTATTTTGCACTACTGTGGACTTCATAAACACTGGACAACGTAGGTTACAGTAAATCAAAACATTATTTTTCGTCAATAATAAGTTAACGTTAGCTTACTGTAATTATTTTACTTTATAAACTTTTTCTTCCTTTCTTTCTTTCTTTTTTTTTTTTTAAGACGAGTTTTCACCACGTTGGTCAGGCTGTTCTTGAACTCCCGACCTCAGGTGATCCGCCTGCCTGGGCCTCCAAAGTGCTTGGATTACAGGTGTGAGCCACCACACCCGGCCTACTTTATAAACTTTTACATTTTTTTTTAACATTCTGACTCTTGTAATAATACTTAGCTTAAGACACATTGTATAGCTTTATAAAAATATTTTATCTTTCTTTTCCTGTCATACTTAAATCACTTTAAAAAAAAAAAAAAGAGAGAGACGAGATTTTGCTCTGTTGCACAGGCTGGTCTTAAACTCCTGAGCTCAAGTGATCCTTCCACCTCAGCCTCCCAGGCAGCTAGGACAGCTGGTGTGTGCCACCCTGCCTGGCTAATGTTTTTTTTTTTTTTTTTTTTTTTTTTTTTTTTTTTT
>NW_022437023.1:1753062-1786760 GCF_009761245.1 Sapajus apella | reverse complement strand
ACCATGATGGCCAGGCTGGTCTTGAACTCCTGACCTCAGGTGATCCACCCACCTCAGCCTCCCAAAGTGCTGGGATTACAGGCGTGAGCCACCGCGCCCGGCCATATTTGTCAGTTTTCTTCTCCACGTTCTTCTCAGCTTGTTTCCGTAGCCTCATGAGCTGTTTCTTCTTCTGGTACTGGCTAATGTTTTGTTATATCTTTATTCTAGAAACTTCATTTTAAGATATCATGTTTTATTACACTATTTGTTTTACTTTTTGTTCCTCTGCTTACCCATCTTTTACTTTTAAAGCTTTTTCTTTCGTTGACAACAAAGACACAAACACACATTAACCTAGGCCTACACAGGGTCAGGATCATCAGTATTACTATCACTGTTTTCCACCTCCGAATCTTTTCCCACTGGGAGGTCTTCAGGAGAATAATAAGCATGGAGCTGTCATCTCCTATGATAACAGTTCCTTCTTCTGAGACTGTTTTACATTTAACTTTATTTTGTTTTTGTATTTTTGAGATGGAGTTTTTTGCTCTTGTTGCCCAGGCTGGAGTGCAATGGCCTGATCTCAGCTCACTGCAACCTCCGCCTCCCCGGTTCAAGCAATTCTCTTGTCTCAGCCTCTTGAGTAGCTGAGATTACAGGCATGCACTACCATGCCAGACTAATTTTATATTTTTAGTAGAGACAGGGTTTCCCCATGTTGGTCAGGCTGGTCTCAAACTCTCGATCTCAGGTGATCCACCTGCTTCAGCCTCCCAAAGTACTGGGATTACAGGCGTGAGTCACAGCACCTGGCCACAATTAACTTTGTTTTTAAAAATAAGTAGAAAGAGTGTGGGCAGGGTGGCTCACACCTGTAATCCCAGCACTTTGGGAGGCCGAGGTGGGCTGATCACCTGAAGTCAGCAGTTCAAGACCAGCCTGGCCGATATGGTTAAACCCCGTCTCTACTAAAAATATAAAATTAGTCTGGCATGGTGGTGCATGCTTGTAATCCCAGCTACTCAGGAGGCTGAGGCAAGAGAACCGCTTGAACCCACGAGGTGGAGGTTACGGTGAGCTGATATTGTGTCACTGCACTCCAGGCTGGGCGACAGAGTGAGATTCCATCTCAAAACACAAATAAATAAATAAGTAGAAACAATACACTCTAACATAACAATAAAAAGTACAGTAAATACATAAACTTGTAACAGTCATTTACTATCAAGTATTATGTACTGTACATAATTGTATATGCTGGACTTTTTTTTTGTTTTGAGACAGGGTCTTACTCTGTTGCCCAGGCTGGGGTACAGTGGTGTGATCAGGGCTTAAGCAGCCTTGACCTGCTGGTCTCAAGTGATTTTCCCACCTCAACCTCCCAAGTATCTAGAACTCCAGGCACGTGCCACCATGCTTGGCTGATTTTGTTTTTTTTTTTTTTGTAGGTACAGGATTTTGGCATGTTGCCCAGGCTGGTCTTGAACTCCTGGACTAAAGCAGTCTGCCTCCCCAGCAGATTTGTAATCCCAAAGTGCCGGGATTACAGGCATGAGCCACTGTGCTCATCTGTGTTAGACTTGTATATGACCAGCAGCACAGTAGGTTTGATTGTGTTGTGTTGTGACATCGTAGCTACAATGGGATAGGAATTTCTCAGCTCCATTATAATCTCTCGGGACCACTCTTATATATGTGGTCTGTAGTTGACTGAAATGTTATGTGGTACATGACTATATAAGAAGGTTAATAGATCATGAATAGCCAAACCTTCTATTATTCTAGGTTTTTTCTTTTCCCTCCCAGCCCCAGAAAACTTTATAGACCAGCAATGAGAGGCTGAAATTCTTATCCAGCCTCCCAAGTAGGATGTGTTAACATAGCAAGTTTATTGAACACTCATTGGTGCCAATTTTTTTTTTTTTTTTTTTTTTTTGAGATGGAGTTTCACTCTTGTTACCCAGGCTGGAGTGCAGTGGCGCAATCTCGGCTCACTGCAACCCCTGCGTCCTGGGTTCAGGCAGTTCTCCTGCCTCAGCCTCCTGAGTAGCTGGGATTACAGGCATGCGCCATCATGCCCAGCTGATTTTTTGTATTTTTAGTAGAGACGGGGTTTCACCATGTTGACCGGGATGGTCTCGATCTCTTGACCTCGTGATCCACCCGCCTCGGCCTCCCAAAGTACTGGGATTACAGGCTTGAGCCACCGCGCCCGGCCGAGTGCCAAGTTTTATGATACAGTTATAAAGGAGACAGACATGCAGGAAACTTAGAGTCAAATGGGAGATATGGAAGAACAAATTCCCAGCAACATGATGAAAATGATTCTCTTTTTTCTTTCTGGCTTCTTTTCCTGTTGATAAACAAAAATTAACAAAAATATCTCCCACTTAACAAGTTCTCCTGATTGTTGTTGATATGCTGATAAAATCTTTAAATTGGGTATTTGTGGTAACTAACATTTATTACAGTACTTTGAACCTGATATACAGTGGACAGCCTCTTAGCCAACCGCCGCTTTAACCAGCTTGGTACACTGAATGTTTGGCTGTTACTCAGCAGGCTGCTGGTCTGGTGTACCCCAACCAGGTAGCCTCCCAGCTGCTGAATTGAATGCTTACAGTTAGTTACCTTTATTCATGTATCTGTTTATGTTCATTGTACTTGTTATTGTAATTGTGCAACTTAATTAACCAGTGAAATTTGAGTTCAAAAAAGAACAAGGCTGGGTAAGGTGGCTCATGCCTGTAATCCCAGCACTTTGGGAGACCAAGGCAGGCAGATCATGTGAGCCCAGGAGTTCAAGACCAACCTAAGCAACATGGTGAAACCTTGTCTTTACTAAAAATACAAAATTAGCCAGGCACAGTGGCATGCACCTGTAGTCCCAGCCACTCTGGAGGCTGAGGCACAAGAATCGCCTGAACCTGGGAGGCAGGGTTGCAGTGATCCAAGATCATGCCACTCCAGCCTAGGTGACGGAGTGAGGGTCTGTCTCAAAAAAAAAAAAGAAGAGAAATTACTGCTCACTTATATGGACAAGCAAACTGGAGAAGATTGGAGAGGGGATCTTAAAAGTCTAGAAGGACTCTGCACATAGATTACTTCATGAATGTTTTTAGGTTTTTGTTCTTTATAGAAAGTAGGACTGGAAAACATAGGCCCTTCATAATGGGTGTGGCATATGAACGAAGATAACTTACAGTTCAACAATAGACTCATACTCAAAACAAGATCTTGGCCCTACAAAGATTAGCAAATAAATATATGTTTATATACATATAAAAGATTTATTTGCTAATAAATAATACATATACATATTATTATTTACACACTACAGGTGTGTGCCACCGTACCCTGCTAATATATATTTTTTATTTTTTGTAGAGATGAGGTCTCATTTTGTTGGCCCAGACTGGTTTGGAACTCCTGGCTCAAGGGGTCCTCCCTACTTGGCCTCCCAAAGTGTTGGGGATTACGGGCATGAGCCATCACATCTGACGTGTTTGATTATTTAATATTTTCATTTGCTTCCTCCTTGCAAATATATAATTAATATAATTATTAATTATATATTTTACATAATATAATGTATAAAGTAAGTGTGTGTGTGTGTGTGTGTGTGTGTGTGTGTGTGTGTGTGTTTGTGTATATGTCTGCTAATCTTTGTTCATAGGACCAAGATCTTGTTTCGAAGGATTTTTTTTTTTGGAGACAGGGTCTTGCTCTGTCACCCAGGCTGGAATGCAGTGGTGTGATCTCAGGTCACTGCAGCTTCCACCTTCCTGGCTCAAGTGATCCTCCCATCTCAGCCTCCCAAGTAGATGGAAATACAGGTACATGCCATCATGCCCAGCGAATTTTGTTTGTGTGTGTGTGTGTGTGTGTGTGCGTGCGTGCGTGTAGATGGGGTCTTACACAGGCTGGTCTTGAACTCCTGAGCTCAAGCGATCCTCCAGCCTCAGCCTCCCAAAGGGCTGGGATTATAGGTGTGAGCCACCACTTCCAGCCTACATTTATATTTTTAGACGGACTGAATCCTTTACTTAATACTTTATTATAAACTGTATAGAAGAGTGTAACTTCTTTTTTTTTTTTTTTTTTTTTTTTGAGACGGAGTTTCGCTCTTGTTGCCCAGACTGGAGTGCAATGGCACAATCTCGGCTCACTGCAACCTCCGCCTCCTGGGTTCAGGCAATTCTCCTGCCTCAGCCTCCCGAGTAGCTGGGACTACAGGCACGCACCATCATGCCCAGCTAATTTTTGTAGTTTTAGTAGAGACGAGGTTTCACCTTGTTGACCAGGATGGTCTCGATCTCTTGACCTCGTGATCCACCCGCCTCGGCCTCCCAAAGTGCTGAGATTACAGGCGTGAGCCACCGTGCCCGACCGGAGTGTAACTTCTTGAGTAAGATTTTATTCCAAATTGGGTAATATGACATTCCTCTCTCTTACTGTTCAACGTTGGCCCTCCTAAAGTATTTCCAGTGAGATTATCCCCGTTCCCCAATTCTTTCCTTTTTTAGAGCCTCTGTGAGGAGAATTGAGAGACAGGGTATACTCTTAGAAAGGCCAAATGACCCCTCTCTTCATTTCTCTGCCATCGTGGTATGTGCTTTACTCCGTTTCTCGCCATGTCTTCTCACAGGACTTTCAGGATTAAGCGATTCCTGGCCAAGAAACAAAAGCAAAATCATTCCATTCCCCAGTGGATTCGGATGAAAACTGGTAATAAAATCAGGTACAACTCCAAAAGGAGACATTGGAGAAGAACCAAGCTGGGTTTATAAGAAATGACACATGAGATGGCACACATATTTATGCTGTCTGAAGGTCACAATCATGTTACCAAATCAAGCTGAAAATGTCACCCCTATCTGGAGAATTTTGAACAGAGTTTCCTCTCTCGATCTGTTATAAACGTGTTGGTTGGCTGGGTTCGGTAATAAATATGTGAGACCTTTAATTTCAAAAAAAAAAAAAAAAAAAGGCCAAATGATACAGAACATACATCAAACGACATCACAGTGCGTAGGAAAGTTAAAGCTGCTCCTCATGGGTCTGTTATTACCCAGGGAGAAAAAGGACTACCAGTAGGATTGTGTGAGTTCGATTTCCCTGTGCCTTAAAGCTGTTTTAATAAAGAAAGGATGAAGCTTTTCCTAAGGTGTTAGGTTTGTTTGTTGAACTTGTCTGCTAGAAGTCCTACATCTCTTGGCAAGGGGGAGCTGCTTCACATTTTCTCAGATCCTTGAGCTCACCAGGTTGGATGGAGAGATGATTGACATTGGAGATTCTCAGTGGGCAGACACTGGTAGCCTGTCTATAAAATGCCCCAGAGGAGCATATGGAAGGACGTCTCTGAAGACTGCACCTTCCTACAGGCTCTAGAGAAGGGAGTAAGACATAGGTAGCAATGCCAGCAGCGATAACCATGACAAAGGTCTTCCAGTAGATCCCAAGGTGGCTGGGGAGTCCTTTTGTAACACGTCTTGGTCACTGTTCAGTATTGCGTTGCTCTAAGATCACGATGGGTGCATTGGACTGGACGTTTCTGCTCTTCATTTCTTGAAATCTTTCCTGGAAGCTTTTTTCCCCTGCTTCTCCTTTTGTCTGCCTAATACCAGTTAGTCATTTCTTCCATTACGTTCTTTTTTGCCTTCTTCTCAAGGTGTGAATTCTGGTGTGAATTCATATTGCAGTCTCCATTCTTTTAACTCCTTGCTCCCATCCTACTTCTTTGCTTCTGCTTTCTCATTTCTCAATAAAAATAGTGCTGCATATCTAGTGTGTGCTGCGTGTGAAGCAGCCTCTGTCTTTCTTCATAACCTAGTACAAAGAGGAAGGGCCCTTGTTCAGGAATATAATTGTTTATTCATTTCTTCAGCGCACATTTTTAGAGTGTCCGTGTAAGACCTTGGGAATACATGGATAGTTAAGACTGTTCAGCACTTTGGGAGGCCTAGGTGGGAGGATCACTTGAGCCGGAGATGTGTAGGATGAGTTGAGCCATGTTTGCATCTCTGCACTCCAGCCTGCGTAACAGAATGAGACCATGGTTCCAAAGAAAAAGAAAAAAGAACATAAAAAAGAAATGATTCCTTAAATAGACTTTCTTTGTATACAGTTAGTTGATCTCTTTGTTCATAAAACAGTGAAGTCCTTTTAAAGAACTGCTTAGAAAATCTTTTCTTTGTCTTGGTTATTTAACATATTTCTGATGTGTTCTATGAGAGCAGCTTAGCAATGATGAATGTAAATGGATATGAACTTGACATAGTGCTTATGCTTTTCTTAAAAGGAGGAAGGATAGTGATTTTTTTTTCCTTTTTTTTTTTTTTTTGAGACAGGGTCTTGCTCTGTTACCCAGGCTGGAGTGCAGTGACGCTATCATGCCTCACTGTAGCCTTGACCTCCTAAGATCAAGCGATCCTCCTTCCACAGCCTCCCTAGTAGCTAGGATTACAGGCATGCACCACCATGCCTGGCTAATTTATTTAGAGTAGAGGCATAGCAAAATAAATAAATTTATTTATTTATTGGCCTTCCAAAGTACTGGGATTACAGGTGTGAGCCACTATACCTAACCATGATTTTTCTTTGAATATTTAGGAGTCCTAATAAAATATACATTAAGAGAAGTTACGCAAAAAAAAAAAAAAAAACTCAAAAAACAAAGAAGTTACATTGTGCTCATACTTGGAAATTTGTTTGTTTGTTGAGAGGGTCTGGGTCTGCCACTCAGGCTGGAGTGTAGTGGCATGTTCATAGCTCACAGCAGCCCCAACCTTCTGGCACAAGTGATCCTCTCACCTCAGCCTCCTGAGTAGCTGGGACTACACATACCCTCCTAATGTATGTTTTTTATTTTTGTAGAGATGAAGTTTTATTATGTTGCCCAGACTGGTCTGGAATTCCTAGCTCAAGTGATCCTCCTTGGCCTCCCAAAGTGTTGGGATTACATGCACGAGCGACCATGTCTGGCATGTTTGATTATTTAATATTTTTATTTGCTTCCTCTTTGCAGAAATGATTTAATTGCTAGACTTATATTCAGCCATCATTAACCAAGTGGGCTGAGCCCTGACTCAGAGCTTTTACACTTACCACTGTGTTACTGATTTCTTCCTAGGAGGCTTTGCATTTGGGTAGTCTGCCTTTAAGTAAGACAAAACTTTTAGATTTTATTGCCAAAATGAGTTAGGAAAAAAAAATCCAGAGAGTTTCTTTACATAAAAATTGTACTTCTGTGGTTTTTTTTTTTTTTTTAAATAGGTTCAGCAACTATTTTATAAGGAGCTAGCTGGGGACGAGCATCCTTCTGCCAGGCACTATGGGTGATTTTTTTTTTTCTTTCAAAAGAGAATTATTATTTTTGGCTACAAAAGTAATTGTATTGTGTTATCTATAAAGAATACTACAAACTGAGGAGTTTAAGATGTGTAGAATACAGAATCTGAGCTTCAGTCTGCTGGCAAGGTACAATTTTGGCCAGATGCAGTGGCTCACACCTGCAGTCTTAGCACTTTGGGAAGCCAAGGCAGGAGTATTGCTTGAGCTCAGGAATTTGAAACCAGGTTGGGCAACATAGTGGGACATTTTCTGTATAGAAAAAATTTTAAATTAGCCTGTTGTGGTGGTGTGCAATCTGTGGTCCTAGCTACTCGGGAGGTTGAGGTGGAGGATCACTTGAACCTGGGAGGTTGAGGCAGCAGTAAGTCATGGTTGTGCTACTGTACTTCAGCCTGGGTAACAGAGACCCTGAGACCTTGTCTCAAAAGAGAAAAAGATGCAGTTCGGAGTGTAAAATAGAAAAGTGATAGGGGTGTTTATAGGAATTGGAGAAGCCCGTGATGAAAGATGAGCTGGAGTGTCAGGGATGACTTTATGGTCAGACCTGAACAGCTTGGTTGAGTTTGGGTAGTTGAAGAATATCCTAGATGAAGGACTCTGGGCCAGCTAGACCACAGAGAGTTAGAGGCCCCGATATGCAGCCTGTGGAAGGCTGTTTGTATCAAAGTATTGTGGATAAAGAAAGCTCTTATTCCCTGCCTGTCCAGCTAATCTGTGCTGGGAGAAAGAGAGTAAGAGGGCCCAATCCAGTGTCTGAGAGTGATGACCCTTTTTCTCATCCCCAAGGGCATGATAAAAAAGGACTCAACAGAGAACTCTGTCTGTGTTGAATCCTGTAACTAATCCTGTTGAATCCAGGAAGATGCTTCATAATTTCACCTACTTTTCATTTCATGGTATGAATACTATATACCATTAAAAATTAGTACTTTAGCTGGCTGCAGTGGCTCTTGCCTATAATCTCACCTGCTCAGGAGGCTGAGGCGGATTACCTGAGTCTAGGAGTTTGAGGCTGCAGTGAGCCATGATCGTTCTACTATACTCCAGCCGGGGTGACAGAGCAAGATCCTTACTCTTAAAAAAATAAAAATAAAAATCAGTACTTCATAAAAGAAAACTGATTTATTTTAATATGTATTAAAAAAAATTTTTTTTTAAATTGGTTGGTCTCAGCTCACTGCAACTTCCGCTTCCTGGGTTCAGGAGATTCTCCTACCTCAGCCTTCCTTGGAGCTGGGATCATGGGGGCAGGCCACCATGTCTGGCTAATTTTTGTATTTTTTTTTTTTTTTTTTTTTAGTAGAGACAGGGTTTCACCATATTGGCCAGGCTGATCTTGAACATCTGACCTCAATTGATCCGCCCACCTCAGCCTCCCAAAGTGCTGGGATTACAGGTGTGAGCCATCGTGCTTGGCCTAAGTTTTAAAATATAATCTCTGGGCCAAGAGCACTGTCTCAAACCTGTAATTGCAGCACCCTGGGAGGACAAGGTGGGATGATCACTTGAGGCCAGGAATTTGAGACTAGCCCGAGTAACAAGCAAGACTCTGTTTTTACAAAAAAAATCTCTGTGGATTACTTTTTTTTTTTTTTGAAATGAATTCTCACTCTGTTGCCCAGGCCAGAGTGCAGTGGTGTGGTGTGATCGTGGCTCCCAGGTTCAAGCGATTCTTCTGCTTCAGCTTCCTGAGTAGCTGGAATTGTAGGCACCCGCCACCATGCCTAGCTAATTTTTGTATTTTTAGTAGAGACAAGGTTTCGCCATGTTGGCCAGGGTGGTTTCAAACTCCTGACCTCAAGTGATCCACCCACCTTGGCCTCCCAGAGGGCTGGGATTATAGGCATGACCTACTGCACCCCACCATGGATAACTTTTTTTTTTTTTTTTTAAACAGCATTCCAGGCTGAGGATTACTTTTATAATAAGTCATAAAAAGTCCATACTTTTATACTATGTCACACATTTAACAAATCTAAATTTTATTTTGAAGCATTGAAAACTAAACAAGGCCGGGTGCGGTGGCTCAAGCCTGTAATCCCAGCACTTTGGGAGGCCGAGGCAGGTGGATCACAAGGTCAAGAGATCGAGACCATCCTGGTCAACATGGTGAAACCCTGTCTCTACTAAAAATACAAAAAATTAGCTGGGCATGGTGGCGCGTGCCTGTAGTCCCAGCTACCCAGGAGTCTGAGGCAGGAGAATTGCCTGAACCCAGGAGGCGGAGGTTGCGGTGAGCCGAGATCGTGCCATTGTACTCCAGCCTGGGTAACAAGAGCAAAACTCCGTCTCAAAAAAAAAAAAAAGAAAACTAAACAAATGTTGACATAGGTGAACTTTTCTATTTTTCAAGAGTCTGTAAAGATCATGGAGCTGTCATGCTAATGAAAAGAAAACTAGAACTACATTGCTGTGGTTGAAAGAATAGGGGAGATGAATTCTTCCTGGGTTTTAAAAAGGTATATGACTGAGAAGGACTTAGCATAGGACTTGATCAGGGACTTGATCAGGGTGTGCTATGGCCAGACTGGACAGAAGAGGCCAAGGATAGTAGAGGCAATAAGCATACACAGTGGTGCCACTGGAGAAGAGTTTGTGGAATGTATTGAATGATTGATTTTTCTGGCATTAAAAATCTCCAGTAGGGCTTTCTCCAAAAAGAGTGGTGCTCTTCTGCTTAGAAGAGCACCATTCTTTTTGGAGAAAGCCCTGTTGGAGAGAAGGAAGGACCCATCCTCCACCTAGCTCTCTTCTCCCGTGTGTACATGTGGATGCAGAACTAAGGTTCCACCAGTTGGAGGCCTCAGGAGGCCAAGGGGTTGGGTTGGGCAAGGTAGTGGCTGTGTGCTGACTAGATATTTGTGCTGTAGACCCAGGCTGTGGCTTTTGCTGCCACCACTGGAGTGCTCCTACCGTGGGCCTGTCTTCCAAGGCTGGTTCTATAATCCTTACCACTCCAAAATTTGCTGAGCCTTTGATATTTTTTTTCCAGTAAATTCTTTTTGGCTTCAGACAGCCAGGATTCATTTCCATTGCTTGCAACTAAGAACACTCTGATATATCACTTTCATAGTTTTTAAGGTAGCCTTCTTCTCAACTAATCTAGTGCACCAGAAGAAATGGATATATGTTGAGTCAGAAATTTTTGTGTGTGTAGGAGAGCTTTTTCATTTTATTCATGAAGCAAGCTTTAACATTTTTCCTTCTCCCCCACCCCTTCCCAAGACAGGATCTAGCTCTGTCTCCCAGGCTGGAATACAGCAGTGTGATCACAGCTCCCTGCAGCCTCACCCTGGGCACAAGCAGTTCTCCCACCTCAGCTTCCCAAGTAGCTGGGACTATAGGCGTGTGCCACTTCATAGATCTCCCTATGTTGCCCAGGCTGGTCATGAACTTAAGCAGTCTCCCTGCCTAGACTGGGATTACAGGTGTGAGCCACCAAGCCTGGCCATTTTTTTTTTTTTAAAGACAGGGTCTTGCTCTGTTGCCCAGGCTGGAATGCAGTGGCTCGAATTCGGCTCCCTGCCACCTCCACCTCCCAGGTTCAAGGGATTCTCATATCTCAGCCTCTTGGGTAGCCAGGATTACAGGTATGTGCCACCATACCTGGCTAATTTTTGCGGTTTTCAGTAGCAATGGGGTTTTCACCATGTTTATCAGGCTGGTCTCAAACTCCTAGCTTCAAATGATCTGTCTGCCTCAGCTTTACAAAGTGCTGGGATTACAGGTGTGAGCCACCGTACCCTGCCCTCTTCATGCTTTTTAAATTCTCTTTTTAGAACTATCCTTAATAATATTTGAGAATGTGTAAATTTTTAATGGTTTAAACCTTGGGGTATCAAGGACCAGATTTTTAATAATGAATTTTTAAAATCCAAGTTTATGAAAATGGTACGATGCTTTTTAAAATACACATTGTAGTCTCCAAGTTCTGTCTTGGCTAACAAGAATTTATTGAGTCTTCACCTTTTGCAAAACACTATTCTAGGTGCAGTGATGGTTTTAAAACTGTGGACGTGTCCACTGCTCTCCAGGAAGAATGCTTTTCTAAATTAATGAATTAATTAAATTACCATTAGGCATTTCAGTACATTTGAACAAGTGGCTGCACTAATGTGTCTTGGTGGGATCAGATGTATAAAGAGGTGGGGCATAAATTACATGGAGAATTAGAAAAAAATGTAGGAAAGGCTGTGCTTTGGGAGTGCTTTATTTTGGAGGCAAAATACAGAAGTAGTAAATCTTGGGCTCTAAGAAGTTGGTAGGACTTAAGTAGAAAGGAGGGGAAAGAGTATGTTAGGAGAAGGAGACCCAGCATGACTGAAGGTAGGAATGAGTTTGTTGGATGCCAGAGACTCTGAGTATATGAACCTGGGACTGGGATAGCGTTGTGGCAGGGTATCTGCGGGGAGTGATGGGGGGTTAGCTGGCAAGGAGCTAAGGGGTATAGACCCTTGATTTGAGATAATGAGGAGTTTGAGTTTGATCCCACAGTGGGGAACCACAGTTGTCCTTTAAAGGGTTGTGGAAAGGTTTCTGTGAGAGTGGAATGCACGGTGAACTCAGTGGGCTATCAGAGGAAATGGTTGGGATAATGATACTCTGTTCTAGAAGTGAGAGCCATGGTAGCAGCAGAATGGAATGAAGTAGTGACACTTAAGTGACATTGCAATCAAAGGGTGGACAGGTTTGGTAACAGATGATGTGTTAAAGAATGCCATGCACGGTGGCTCACGCCTGTAATCCCAACACTTTGGGAGGTGGAAGAAGGAGAATCACTTGAGGCCAGGAGTTTAAGACCAGCCTGAGTAACATAGGGAGACCCCATCTCTACAAAAATAAAAAAAAGTAGCTGGGCGTGGTGGTGAGTGCCTGTAGTCCCAGTTACTTAGGAGGCTGAGGTGAGGGGATCACTTAAGCCTGGGAGGTCGAGGCTGTAGTAAGTGCCATTGCACTTGAGCCTGGTAGGTGAAGTGGCATGATAATGCCACTGCACTCCAGCCTGGGTGACAGAGTGAGATGCTGTCTCAAAAAAAAAAAGAAGAAAAAGAAAGAAAAGAAAAATGAAGGAGCTCATGGTTGAAGATGACTTTTAAATTTTGATCCTGTGTGACAGGAAAAATGGAAATTTAGAAGAGAAGTTGGCTTTAGGGAGAAGATGGAACTTTGGTTTTGTTGTGTCGAATTTGAAGTGATGAACTAAATTCAACTGATGTTAGTTGGAGATGTGGGACTAGAAGGGGAGTAAGAAGTTAGGACTATAGATAGAGTGTGGAGTGTCAGGGACCTTGGAGAGGGAGAACAGAAAGTTAGCATGAGAGAGTGCACAGAAAGCAACGCTGAGGGCAGGACCTGAGCTTGTGGCATCATGGCAGTCAGAGAGGCACTATCAGAAAAGTGGAGATGGAATAATGTTTCACAAAGATGTAATGGGTGATAGGTCACATCTAGAGCCATCAAGTATGTTGAAGATAAGATGTAGCAACAGATTTAATGATTCCTTTATAAAGTTGTTCCAGTAGGATGGTAAGATGGACTTGTGTGGATTTGGATTGGTTAAATCAGGCTTTAGAAAATAAGCATATTTTCTACTTGAGATTGGAGGGTGGATAAATGAAAAACCCAAGAGCCTGAATTGTATTGACATGAATTTGAGAAAACTCCTTTCTGGTGGATCTATTCTGAGAAGGAGAGAAACTCCCAATCAATATACTGGTCTGGTGACTGAGAGGCATGAAAAAGTCTGGCAGAGTTACTGTGGTATGGTCAAGATTGAAGTGATAGTTTTGTAAGGGGTACGTTTGGAGGCTGAATGGTATTTATCCTCACAAACGATTGGTGGGCCTGCTGTGTACAGAGCAGGAGGTAGGCACCATGGAGGATAATTGTGAGCAGGAGAGGCTGTTTTAGAACTCTGGTAACTTCTTTTTTTCTTTTTCTTTTTTTTTTGAGACAGAATCTTACTTTGTCACCCAGGCTGGAGTGCAGTGGCACAATCTAGGCTCACTACGGCCTCTGCCTCTTGGTTTCAAGCAATTCTCCTGCCTCAGCCTCCCGAGTAGCTGGGATTACAGGTGCGCACCACCATGCCTGGCTAAGTTTTTTATTTTTTGGTAGAGACAGGGTGTCACCATGTTGGTCCAGCTGATCTCAGACACCTGACCTCAGGTGATCCGCCTGCCTCAGCCTTCCAGAGTGCTGGGATTACAGGCGTGAGCCACCGTGCCTGGCTGAACTCTGGTAACTTACAACTTAGTGGGCTCAAAAGGAGATGGAATTT
Organism: Sapajus apella; assembly: GCF_009761245.1. Classification (NCBI taxonomy): domain Eukaryota; kingdom Metazoa; phylum Chordata; class Mammalia; order Primates; family Cebidae; genus Sapajus; species Sapajus apella. The sequence goes on along the minus strand of NW_022437023.1, from coordinate 1,773,145 downwards.
ATATTGTTTAAATTTTATATATTTCCTTATCCTTTGCATGTAGATGCTGTAGAGGGGAAAGAGAATAGTAGAGATATTCCAAGATTGAGGACTGATTCAGGAGCATGTTATAAGGTCAGAGGAAGTAGAAAGTTGACTGAGAGTTAGTTTTTTTTATTTATAAAATAAATAATACCTAATTCATGAAGTTGTTAAGAGACTTGAATGAGGAAAGTAAAGTGCCTCTGAGATAACGTAGTTGGTGCTGTAACGAAGGCAGGAACCACAGAAGGAATCACACTGGCCAACAGATGATGATGATACAGCGAAATGAGTGCCGTAAAAGAACCCGCTCCAAATGCTTTAGGAATAAAGGAGTAGACGAATCCTGGACTGAGAAGTTAGACACAGTGGGAAAAGACTAGATCTGAGTGTTAAAGGATGAGTATAAGTTTGCTGCTACTTCAATACAGATTATGCAGACATTAAAAAATATCAGATGCTGATCATAACAGCGGCACAAAGATGGACTTCAATGTGGCATGTGATCTAAAAAATACAAGAACTGGGAAAGAGGTCAGGCATGGTAGCTCACACCTGTAATCCCAGCACTTTGGGAGGCCGAGGCAGGCAGGTCACCTGAGGGAAGGAGTTCAAGACCAGCCTTACCAACTTGGAGAAACCCCTTCTCTGCTAAAAATACCAAATTAACTGAGCATGGTGGTGCATGCCTATAATTCCAGCTACTTGGGAGGCTGAGGCAGGAGAATTGCTTGAACCCAGGAGGCGGAGGTTGCAGTGAGCCGAGATTGCACCATTACACTCCAGCCTGGGCAACAAGAGCAAAACTCTGTCTCAAAAACAAAAACAAAAAAACAACTGGGAAAGAAAGGAAAGATTCAGTGCAGTAAATGGTGCTCTGTGAGTTGACTGTGAAAGGCTTTTATGGAAAGAGAGGAAGACCTGAAGTTATAGAATCTTTTAAATTTGTAAACCTGGAAGTAAACATAGGCATGATCTATCCAGCCACCTCAGTGAGATAAGGGAAGTAAAACCAAAAGAGTGTTGAAATCTGTCTACTGTGATAATTCTGGTAAAATAATATATACAAAGATAACACAGTTTTTTTCTGACAGATCCACAAAAGGAGATAAACAAGTGGAATGCAAGAATTTTTTTTGTTTTTTGTTTTTGAGACAGAGCCTTGCTCTGTCACCCAGGCCAGAGTGCAGTGGTGCGATCCTGGCTCACTGCAACCTCTGCCTCCCAGGTTCAAGTGATTCTCCTGCCTCAGCCTCCCAAGTAGCTGGGACTACAGGTGCATACCACCACACCCAGCTAATTTTTTTTTTTTTTTTTGAGACGGAGTTTCGCTCTTGTTACCCAGGCTGGAGTGCAATGGCGCGATCTCGGCTCACCGCAACGTCCGCCTCCTGGGCTCAGGCAATTCTCCTGCCTCAGCCTCCTGAGTAGCTGGGATTACAGGCACGCGCCACTATGCTCAGCTGATTTTTTGTATTTTTAGTAGAGACGGGGTTTCACCATGTTGACCAGGATGGTCTCGATCTCTTGACCTCGTGATCCACCCTCCTCGGCCTCCCAAAGTGCTGGGATTACAGGCGTAAGCCACCGTGCCCGGCAATTTTTTGTATTTTTTTAAGTAGAGACAGGGTTTCACCATGTTGGCCAGGCTGGTCTTGAACTCCTGACCTCAGGTGATCCACCCGCTTTAGCCTCCCAAAGTGCTGGGATGACAGGCATGAGCCACTGCACCCAGCCGCATAAAAATATATTTCCTAAGCAGACTTCCACTACCAGCATTTAAAATAACAAAAACAGGTGGAATGAAAGGCTGTAACACAATTATAGAAAGGTAATCTATACCGACTTCAGCAGCATCTCTTGCTGTTGTCACCGTTAGCTGAAGCTGATCACGAATCCCAGCTCAGTGCATGTGTGTTGTGGGAAGAAGCTGAATTTGTCAGAAAGGTGGATATTTTTGGCAAATTTTGAATGCCAAAGAATACTTCTTGAGGCAGTTTTAGTAGTCTTACTTCCATTATAAAGATGTTTCACATTCACCATAGCAAATTTGGAAAATATCCTCTTTTGAGCCCACTAGGTATAAGTTACCAGAGTTCTAAAATAGTCTCTCCTGCTCATAGTTTATCCTCTGTAGTGCCTACATGGTGCTGCCTACACAGTAGGCTCACAGTTGTTTATGACGATAAATACCTTTCAGCCTCTAGTTTCCTCCAAAACGTATGAAGGTAATTATTCTCTTTAATCATTCTGGCTTTAAATTTTATAACATTGTGTTTAATTTATGTACTGTTTTTCCCCCCAGATGGGGCCTTGCTATGTTGTCCAGGTTTATCTCGAACTCCTGAGTTCAAATGATCCTTCCACCTCAGCCTCCTGAGTAGCTTGGGCTACAGGATTAGATTATACAATTTTATAACCTTGTTTTTTCACATATGATATGCAATTTCTCCTAATCTGAATTCTCTGTACACATTTTTAATGGTTATATACCCATGAAAAGGATGAGAGAAGATACTTAAGTGTTCTCTTGTTGTAGACGACAGTGTTTATATACGTATATATATAATGGGGGTTAGATGACAATGTTAAGCCACAAAAGAAGATAATATTGTTGACCAGCAATTTATAAATTATTGGTTTATTTTTCTCCAACCTCACAGAGTACACTTAAAGAAAAAAAAAAAGACACTTAGCCAAGCATCTTAAAAAATTACAGTTCTCCTCTTGGCCACTCTGTATCCCCAGTGCTCATTAATAAGAATTAGTGTGATTCTCTATTCTTCTTTGTTTTATTTTTTATTTTTTTAGAGATGGGGTTTCTCCATGTTGGGCAGGCTGATCTCAAATTCCTGACCTCAAGTGATCCGCCTGTCTTGGCCTCCCAAAGTACTGGGGTAACAGGCGTGAGCCACCTCGCCCAGCCGATTCTCTATTCTTATAATCAGTGAACCATGTAAACAGACATCTCTAATGGTTTCAGAAAGGATCTCATACAGATTTATTTGCAATAAGGAATGAATAACAATTCAGTAGTGATAGTACTGTCCTGTTTCCCATGTTGCATCTGCTGAGTATGAAACTTGGTATCTTCAAAGCATTTCTTTTTCTTTGAGAGGGAGCCTTGCTCTGTCGCCAGGCTGGAGTACAGTGGCCCGATCTCGGCCTCACTGCAACTTCCACGTCCTGGGTTCAAGCAGTTCTCCTGCCTCAGCCTCCTGAGTAGCTGGGACTACAGGTGTGTGCCACCACGTCCAGCTAATTTTTGTATTTTTAGTAGACCCGGGTTTCACCCTGTTGGTCTTGACCTCTTGACCTTGTGATCCACCTGCCTCCACCTCCCAAAGTGCTGGGATTACAAGCATGAGCCACCGCGCTCAGCCCAAAGCATTTTCAGTAGCCGTAAAGTTGCTCTTTAAAGACACAGCAAAGTGGTGTTAGACTTTGTTTTTTTTTTCTTTTTGTTTTTGAGACAGTCTTGCTCTGTTACCCAGGCTGGAGTGCAGTGGTGCGATCTTGGTTCACTGCAGCCTCTCCCTCCCAGGTTCAAGCGATTCTCCTCCTTCAGTCTCCTGAGTAGCTGGGATTACAGGAATGTGCCACCACACCTGGCTAATTTTTTATTTTTAGTAGAGACAGGGGTTTCACCATGTTGGCCAGGTTGGTCTCGAACTCCTGACCTAAGGTGATCTGCCAGCCTTGGCCTCCCAAAGTGCTGGGATTACAAGTGTAAGCCACCGTTCCCAGCCAGTATCAGACATTTTTAATGCATTTTTTTCTTTGTTGGTGATGGCCATCAACAGTACACCACTATAACAAAAATTGTGTTTATGTTTTGGCGAAAGAAAATGTGTGAGAATTCACCCAGAGGTGCTGGACTTCACTGGCTTGATGGTCAGTGTAGTCTAAAATTAACACCATTGTTCAGCTTGTCAAGTCCTGTCCAGGGAAGGAAGTTGGACATTGGTTTTCCATATTTGGCTCAGCCAGTGTGTGACAGACACTGTTGTTTGTCTGACCCCACATCCGGAACTCTCTTTTCGTTAAATACTTATTTCCTAGCTTTCTGTACAATTGGGAGTGCTGTCTGACCCCAAAGCAGAAGTTTGCTGCAGAACAGATGTGGCCGGCACTATTACTTGTATAATCTGCCTTGAATGCTAAAATGGTATCTGGAGTTGTAGCATCCACTTTGAGGCCATGAGGAGGAATGGAAGAGTGCAAAGATAGAGAGTCTGGGTCCTGATGGCTTCAAGTGGTCAAATCAGCTCCAGTAGCGCTCTTCCTCAGATTTCTGTTAGTGAGAAAAGTAAGTTCCTATTTATTTTAGCCAGCATTATTCAGGTTTAGATTTATATAACATAGTGGAGATGACTTGTAGAATGGTGCCAAGAAGGCTGCAGAACCTATCCATTAGGGCAGGTGCAAATAGTCATAAATGTTCTCTGGATAATTTGTTTGGATTTTGAGTGATAACTTGCAATATTCTTTGAGGAGTCACTAATTTTTAAAAATAAACCAAGAAAAATATAGCATTTTCTAAATAATATGTTTTAGAGCTTTATTCAAATGCAAATTCTTTAAAAAAATTTTGTTTTCAGGTAATAGACATAATAAACTGCCTCTAGGAGATCTCAGATTTGTCTCCAAGATTATGAATAGTATATACCTTTCACTGGTGGCATGTGTTAGTCATACTAGGAAGAGGTCAGGATTAGGGTCTCTGGGTCCTTGTGGTCTCTCCTAGCTAGCTGCCTGATACTGCCAAGTTTCCTGAGAAGACCCTCCAGGCACCTGCTTTGTTTGTGGCTTACTCAGTTATAGTAAGTTACAATACTCAGTAGAATTTTAAAAAATCTTTTTATTGTACTAGGGTGGCGTGGTAAATGACTTTTAGTAGAATATGAATTACTTTAGATCAAAATGTTGATTTTTCTTAGACAAAGCCTTCCCTGTCTTTGATGTTGCCCTCTAAGCCACACACTGTCACATCATGGTCTTTAATTTCCTTCCTAGCACCTGTCACTGACATGATCTTATTTACCGGTTTGCAAGACCTCTTCTTAACTGTGACTTCATCACAGCATCCATGTCCTCTGTCTTGCTTACCATTGTAGCCCCATCGCCTAGACAAAAGTCTGACACACATGTCTTAATGTTTGGAATTTTTGCCTTTGAACTTTAAGAAAACTATTGGTTTATTTCATGTTTTTAGATTAATTTTGTTTCTGAATGATGAAAGAAGAGAGATTCCAGGATGCTCTTTGCAAGTATCCTTTTGTAAATAATGTTGTAGCTGTGAGTAACTTAACACCCAGTAAATAAAAAGTCACGTTGGAGATAGTCTTTATTATATATTTTTTCTCATATGTAGTCATTTTGTTCAGTTGAATTTGATTTACAGATTGGGTAGAAATCATTTTGAAAGAAATTTGCATAATTGTATTTATGTTCCTTGTTAACATAAATTTCTATACAAGTTTTTCTTCTATATCTTGTGTTCAACCAATGGTCTATTATAGGTACAAAATAAACAGTATACAACTAAATCACAATTGGCTAGGCTGCTAAGGGAGTTGAAATGAGGAAGCTTTTCAAGCTCCACTCCAGAAAACAGACAATGAATTACTTGTAAAACAGAGCTACTGTTTCATACATTGATGCTTAAACCTGGAGTTTGTGAGCCACTGTCTGAGATTCATCCACACTGTGTTTTTGTTTTTCCCCTATACTGCGTTTTGATGATATGATTTAATGACAGCCAAATAAACAAGACTTTCTCTCCATGTCCTGGAGCCCAGGGTATTGTAAGCTGCTGTGCTGCTTTGCTTTATGAAGTCTCCTGGCCTGTGCCTTTCCAGATGAGTTATTCCTCCAAGATTTCAGGTCCCTTCTCAAGCTTGTAAGGAGGCTAGGCCTTTGCAGGCCCCAGCTGCTTGGTAGGGAAGAGGAAAGGGGAAAAAAGCAGCTTGAAGTAGTCCTAAAATGAAAACATCCCAAGAAAGAAACACCCAAAAACTATTCTCTATGGAAGATGCAGCTTTTAACCTCTCCATTCTTTTGGCAGTCCCCAGCTTTCCCCACTCCCCAAAATGGTAGTCAGTTTTGCCCATGGCACAGTGCTTCCTCCTCCATCTCTTCTTCCTCCTAGGGTATGAAGTAATGCTCTGAGCCTCCTTTAGAGCAGCAGTATCCAAATGCAAGGCTAGGAGCAAGTATTTATTGTATGGTAAAATGAGAAAAAGAAAGCCAAGGTATATATAAGTGCATTGGGGAAAGTTGCCACTTGTCTTCTGTTCTGAAATTAGGTTGGTACTGAAATGTTCCTTATTAACTGGTTGGTCATGCTGGTGGTACTTATGTTTAATCTTTCATTTACTTACTTGGCAAAATATGATAATGACAATTTATTTATTACAATTTTTTATTTATTACTTATTACAATTTTTTTTAGACCAGGCAAAGTGGCTCACACCTATTATCGCAGCCTTTTGGGGGGCTGAGGCAGGTGGATGGACTACTTGAGGTTGTTAGGAGACCAGCCTTGCCAACATAGCAAAACCCCGTCTCTACTAAAAATACAAAAATTAGCCAGGTGTGTTGGCACTCATCTGTTATCCCAGCTACTTGGGAGGCTGAGACATGAGAATTGCTTGAACTCAGAAAGCAGAGGTTGCAGTGAGCTGACATTGCACCACTGCACTCCAGCCTGGGCAACAGAGCAAGACTCTGTCTCAAAAAAAAAAAAAATTGTTTTTAATTTCGGTAAAATATATGTAACAAAATTTGCACAACTTTAGCCATTTATAAGTGCACAGTTCAGTTGCATTAAGTAAATTCACATTGTTGTGCAGCTATCACTTCCGTCCATCTCAAGAACTTTTTCGTCTTCACAAACTGATACTCTGTACCTGTTAAGCAATAAGTCCCAGCCAGATGTGGTGGCCCAGCTTGCACTCCTAGCTACTTGGGAGGGTGAAGTGCAAGGATTGCCTTAGCACAGCAGGTCGAAGCTGCAGTGAACAATGATCATGCCACTGTACTCCAGCCCAGGCAACAGAGTGAGACTGTCTAAAACACAAAACAGTAAGTTCCCGTTCCTGTGTCTTCTCAGCCCCTGGCAACTACCATTCTCCCCTCTCCCTTCCCCTCCCCCTCTTCCTCCTTCTCTCCCTCTCCCTTCCCCCTCCACCTCGGCCTCCTTTTCCTGCCTCCTCTCAGCCGCTGGCAACTACCATCCTCCCTCCCTCCTTCCCTCCTTCCCTGCTTCCCTCCCTCCTTCCCTCCCTCCTTTTCTGCCTCCCTCCCTCCCTCCCTCCCTGCCTCCCTGCCTCCCTGCCTCCCGTCTGTGTGGTGGCGCCGTCTCTTCTCACTGCAGACTCCACCTTCTAGGTTCAAGCGATTCTCTTGCCTCAGCCTCCCAAGTAGCTGGGATTACAGGCGCGCACCACCACACCCGGCTAATTTTTTGTATTTTTTTTTTTAAAGATGGGGTTTCACCATGATGGCCAGGCTGGTCTTGAACTCCTGACCTCAGGTGATCCACCCACTCCGGCCTCCCAAAGTGCTAGGATTACAGGCGTGAGCCACCACGCCCGGCAATTTTTTGTATTTTTAACAGAGATGAGGTTTCACCATTTTGCCCAGGCTGGTCTCTAACTCCTGACCTCGTGATCCAGAATGCTGGGATTATAGGCGTGAGCCACCACATCCAGCCCCCTGCCTTTTTGTTTTTGACAGGGTCTTGCCCTGTAACTCAGGCTAGAATTCAGTGGCAAAATAGTGACTTATTACAGTTTCAACCTCCTCAGCTCAAGTGATTCTCCCACCTCAGCCCTCCCTAGTAGCTGGGATTATAGGCATGAATCACTATGCCCAACTAATTTTTGTACATATTTTTTTTCACTAGAGATAGGGTCTTGTCATGTTGCCCAGGCTGGTTTTGAACTCCTGGGTTCAAGTGATCTGCTGGCCTTGGTCTTCCAAAGTGCTGGGATTACAGGTGTGAATCTGGCCCATTCTACTTACTTTTTATAAAATATTATGTATGTATTTATTCATATTTTTATTTTTGAGATGGAGTCTTGCTCTGGCTCCCAGGGTGTAGTGCAGTGGTGTGATCCCGGCTCATTGCAACCTCTGCCCCCTGGGCTCAAGCAATTCTTCCGCCTCAGCCTCCCAAGTAACTGGGATTACAGGTGCTTACCACCATGCCCAGCTAATTTTTGTATTTTAGTAGAGACAGGATTTCACCATGTTGGTCAGGCTGGTCTTGAACTCCTGACCTCAAGTGATCCACCCGCCTTAGCCTCCCAAAGTGCTGGGAATACAGGCATGAGCCACTGTGCCCAGCCTGTATTTATTTTTAGAGATGAGGTCTTGCTGTGTTGCCTAGGCAGGTCTCAAACTTCTGGCCTCAAGGGATCCTCCTGCCTCAGCCTTCTCGTATAGCTGGGAATACAGACATGAGCCACTGTGCCCCCATTCTACCTTCTATCTCAATGAATTTGACTACTCTATGTATCTTACGTAAGTGGAATCATATAATTTTTGTCTTTTTGTGACTGGCTTATTTCACTTAGCATGGTCTTCAAAGTTTATTCATGTTGCAAAGTGTCAGAATCTCATTCCTTTTTAAGGCGAAATAATATCCCAGAACCTTACTTGCTTACTTACTCATTTACTTATGAGATGGAGTCTCTGTTGCCAGGCTGTAGTACAGTGGCACGATCTTGGCTTACTGCAGCCCTGCCTCCCGGGTTCAAGCGATTCTCCTGCCTCAGCCTCCTGAGGAACTGGGACTACAGGTGCTTGCCACCACTCCTGGCTAATTTTTGTATTTTTAGTAGAGACAGAGTTTCACCATGTTGGCCAGGCTGGTCTGAAACTCCTGACTTAAGGTGATCCACCCACCTTGACCTCCCAAAGTGCTGGGATTATAGGTGTGAGCCACCTTGACTGGCCAATTTATTTTAAAAACTTGTCTGTGAAATTTTAAAAATCTGAAAATTACTTGTCAACACCATGCCCTGGATGCACTAATCTTTTACTGATTGATTCCTTTAGTAAGTATTGGTTGGCTGGGTGGGGTGGCTCACGCCTATAATTCCAACACTTTGGCAGGCCAAGGCAGGCAGATTGCCTGAGCTCAGGAGATCTGACCAGCTTGGGCAACACAGTGAAATCCTGTCTCTACTAAAACAAAAAAATTAGCCGAGCGTGGCGGCGTGCATCTGTAGTCCCAGCTACTTGGGAGGCCGAGGCAGGAGAACTGCTTGAACCTAGGAGGTGGAGATTGCAGTTAGCCAAGATTGTGTCACTGTGTCACTGCACTCTAGCCTGGGCGATAGAGTGAGACTCTGTTTCAAAAAGTATTTGTTGCACTTCATATACACTGATGCTGTGCTGGATGCTGTTGGTGATACATAAATGGCCAGTTCTTAGGCCCTGCCTGGGTTTGTGATTTATGATGGGAGGGAAAGCTTCACTTACCAAGGTAAAGGTTAGGCAAAAGATAGGGTATTCGTTGAGCCTTGAAGAATGGAGAAAGTTTATGTATGACTTCCCATTGTTTAGATTTGTTTTGTTTTATGTATTTATTTTTCATATCCTAGGCCATGGCGCAGACCATTGTTTAGATTTAGAAACTGTCAGTAGCACTTGTGTTTTTAAAATTAACTTATTAAAAAAATTCTGCAGAAGGCAAACAACAGCTGGAGCTGCTCTTGGATATATTGGAAATGATAAGTTTTTATACTAGATAACAAATGGGCTTGGCTTCTAGATGAGGATAAAACCTTAGTAAGTTTGTTTGTTTCTTCATTCTTTTTTTTTTGAGACAAGAGTCTCACTCTGTCACCCAGGCTGGAATGCAGTGGTGCAGCCTCAGCTCACTGCAGTCTCCACCTCTCAGGTTCAAGGGATTCTTCTGTCTCAGCCTCCTGAGTAGCTAGGACTACAGGTTTATGCCACTACACCCAGCTAATTTTTTTTTTTTTTTTTTTGAGACGGAGTTTCGCTCTTGTTACCCAAACTGGAGTGCAATGGCGCGATCTCGGCTCACCACAACCTCTGCCTCCTGGGTTCAGGCAATTCTCCTGCCTCAGCCTCCTGAGTAGCTAGGATTACAGGCACGTGCCACCATGCCCAGCTAATTTTTTTTGTATTTTTAGTAGAGACGGGGTTTCACCGTGTTGACCAGGATGGTCTCGATCTCTTGACCTCGTGATCCACCCGCCTCGGCCTCCCAAAGTGCTGGGATTACAGGCTTGAGCCACCGCGCCCGGCCCCTAATTTTTGTGTTTTTAGTAGAGATGGGGTTTCACCGTATTGGCCAGGCTGGTCTCGAACTCCTGACCTCGTGATCTGTCCTCCTCAGCCTCCCGAGTACTGGGATTACAGGTGTGAGCCACCGCGCCCGGCTGTTTCTTCATTCTTAATGCCCAACAGAGCTACATAAAAACAGCCCTTGTAATATAATAATTTGACAGCAATAGAAAATACCAGCAGAAAAATTCGTTACTTAAACTAAGGCATGGTCAGGTTTAGTCTTACTTGAGAGCTTGACACAGTCTAGTTAGTTAGCAACCAGCTTCTTTGTTTAGCTTCTCTGGAATAGAGGAGAAACAGACGTTGGGAGACAATCAGTAGGCTACCAGGTTTCTTTTTTTTTTTTTTATATATATATATTTTATTGCACTTTAGGTTCTGGGGTACATGTGAAGAACATGCAGGATTGTTGCCTCGGTACATGCATAGCAATGTGGTTTGCTACCTCCATCCCCGTCACCTATATCTGGCATTTCTCCCCATGTTATCTCTCCCCAACTCCCTACCTCCCACTGTCCCTCCCCGAGTCCCCCCACAGCAGACCTCAGTGTGTGATGCTCCCCTCTCTGTGTCCATGTGTTCTCATTGTTCAGCACCCGCCTATGAGTGAGAACATGCGGTGTTTGATTTTCTGTTCTTGTGTCAGTTTGCTGAGAATGATGGTTTCCAGGTTCATCCATGTCCTTACAAAGGACACGAGCTCATCGATTTTTATGGCTGTATAGTATTCCATGGTGTATATAAGCCACATTTTCCCTGTCCAGTCTATCATCGATGGGCATTTGGGTTGGTTCCAAGTCTTTGCTATTGTAAACAGTGCTGCAGTGAACATACGTGTGCATGTGTCTTTATAATAGAACGATTTATAATCCTTTGGATATATACCCAGTAATGGGATTGCTGGGTCAAATGGAATTTCTATTTCTAGGTCCTTGAGGAATCGCCACACTGTCTTCCACAATGGTTGAACTACTTTACACTACCAACAACAATGTAAAAGTGTTCCTATTTCTCCACATCCTCTCCAGCATCTGTTGTCTCCAGATTTTTTAATGATTGCCATTCCAACTGGCATGAGATGGTATTTCAATGTAATTTTGATTTGCATTTCTCTGATGACCCGTGGTGATGAGCATTTTTTCATATGCTTGTTGGCCTCATATATGTCTTCTTTTGAAAAGTGTCTGTTCATGAATTTGCATGTCATCCTTTTGCAGGGGCCATGCTAATTTCTCTGTATGGTTCCAATTTAGTATTCGTGCTGCCAAAGCAAGCACCAGGTTTCTTTATTTCCTGTCTGCTTTCCTGAGGCAGGCCCACTATCATACCCGCCCACAAATCAAATGTGGAGCATAGAGGAAATTCCTGTTGACTAGAGGCAGAGGTGTAGGCTGAATGAAAGTGAATGGTGGGAGTGAAAACTGTAACTGCCTGGTTACAGAGAAAGCAGCATCAAAATCAGTGCTGGGGCTGAGCGTGGTGGCTGATTCCTGTAATCCCAGCACTTTGGGAGGCTGAGGCAGTTGGATCACCTGATGTCAGTAGTTCGAGACCAGCCTGGCCAACAAGGCAAAACACTCCAGCCTGGGTGACAGAGCGAGATTCTATCTCAAAAAAAAAAAAAGAAAGAAAAAAAATTAGTGCTGGGCACTGATTATAATTATCTATTGTGAGGATGATTGTGAGGGTAGGCAGAACTTTTCTGACATTTCAGAAGACTGGCTAGCTTGTTGTTGTTGTTGTTGTTGTTGTTATTTTTTGAGATGGAGTCTTGCTCTGTCGCCCAGGCTGGAATGCAATGGCGTGATCTCAGCTCATTGCAATCTTTGCCGCCCAAGTTCAAGCCATTCTTCTGCCTCACAGCCTCCCAGGTAGCTGGGACTGCAGGCATGCACCACCACACTCATCTAATTTTTTTTTTTGTATTTTTAGTAGAGACGGGGTTTCATCATGCTGGCCAGGCTAGTCTCAAACTCCTGACCTCAAGTGATCCACCCACCTCGGCCTCCTAAAGTGCTGGATTTACAGGTGTGAGCCACCACGCCTGGTCAGAAGGCTGGCTAGCTTAATGATGAACTGGACATGGGAAAGTTACAAATGTGCAATTACTAAAAATACATGCTGATCAGAACTGTCACCTAGCCCATGCTTAATACATCTATTTTGGGCCCTCTTTGCCACTGCCAAGACTCTAATCTCTCACAACTGCTGAGTTTGCTTCTTAACCTTAACTGACAAGCCTGCTTTTCTTATTTCCCTTCATGAGTTAGGATAAAAATTCAGTTATTTTTCTGTGCTGAGGCGGATGAGCAGTTAAGCCCTTTATTTACCTTTGGTTATTTACCATTTCTGCCAATCTCTTTTGCATAGTTACTTGCCTCAAGTGGTAGTGACTAAATGTCAGTACTTGTTAACTTGTGAAGGAACCCAAGAAATCCTTTATTCTTCATGAGTTGAGATATGAATCTGGAGGAACTGCAAGCTCTGCGGGCCTAGAGCCCAATAAACGTTATTGGTGTGGCTGCTAGCATATTATGTAGCCTCTCAGTTCATAAACCAGCTGTGAATGTCTGTTAGCTTTTGGTTACCCAGCAAAGGAGACGGGAAAACCATGTTCTTGCTCGTTTGAGTATTGTGCCCAATCGTTAGCTGTATATTCTGAGCACATTTTACTAGTCTAAGTTGTTAGAATCCATGCGCCATATTAGAACTGAAGCTACCAAAAGTTATTTATTCGGATGCAAATTCTCAGGACTATCATGAGCATTAGTTCATGGTAGCTGGTGCTGCAGCAGTCAAATGGAGACAGGTGGTGTAGTGGAAATAATGGCTTTAGAGTCACATCTGGAGTTCAGGCTTGAATTATCCTCTTAACCAGTTTCCTCAAGTGTAAAATAGAAATACATCCACTAATACCATCTAATTTCTAGGGTTATTGTGAGAATTTTATTAGGTTATATTTACATGAATAGAACTTGGGGCTAGGCACAGAGACTCATGCCTGTAATCCCAGCACTTTGGGAGGCTGAGGTGGGGGGATCACTTGAGGTCAGGAGTTTGAGACCAGCCTGGCCAATATGGTGAAACCCTGTCTCTTACTAAAAATGCAAAAATTAGCTGGGCATAGTGGTAGGCGCCTGTAATCCCAGCTACTTGGGAGGCTGAGGCAGGAGCATCGCTTGTTACTAATAATTTTTTGAGTTTAGATTGAACCTTTAATGATCTGTTGAGGTAATCTAGCATATAATTTTAAAATCTATTTAATCCACTTAAAAATATTTTAGGGGTTTGCTCACTGGCTCACACCTGTAATCTCAGCGCTTTGGGAGGCTGAGGCAGGAGGACCTCTTAAGGCCAGAAGTTTGACACCAGCCTGGGCAATATATCAAGACTCCGTCTCTACAAAAAAAATAGAGAAAATTAGCCAGATGTGATGGCATGCTCCTGTAGTCCCAGCCACTCAGGAGGCTGAAGTGGCAGTGAGCTATAATCATGCCACTGCACTCTAGCCTGGGGTACAGAACAAGACCTTGTCTCTCCTTCTCCCTGTGTCTATATATATATATGTGTATATTTAGTACTTTTTTTTTTTTAGATGGAATCTTGCTTTGTCACCCAGGCTAGAGTACAGTGGCGTGATCTCAGCTCACTGCACCCTCTGCCTTCTGGGTTCAAGCGATTCTCTTGCCTTAGCTTCCCGAGTAGCTGGGATTACAGTAGCTGCCACCTCGCCCGGCTAATTTTTGTATTTTTGGTAGAGACGGGGTTTCACCATGTTGGCAAGGCTGTTCTCAAACTCCTGACCTCAGGTGATCTGCCTGCCTCAGCCTCCCAGAGTGCTGGGATTACAGGTGTGAGCCATAGTGCCCGGCCTATTTAGTACTTTTAAAAATAGACTTTACTTTTTAGAGGAGTTTTTGGTTCACAGCAAAATTGATTATAAAATACAGAGTTCCCAGCTGGGCACGGTGGCTCACACCTGTAATCCCAGCACTTTTGGGAGGCTGAGGTGGGCGGATTATGAGGTCAAGAGATCAAGACCATCTTGACTAACATGGTGAAACCCCATCTCTACTAAAAATAAAAAAATTAGCTGGGCGTGGTGGCATGCACCCGTAGTCCTAGCTACTCGGGAGGCTGAGGCAGGAGAATTGGTTGAACCTGGGAGGCGGAGGTCGCAGTGAGCTGTGAACATGCCATTGCACTCCAGCCTGGGTGAGAGCAAGACTTCACCTCAAAAAAACAAAACAAAACAAAATACAGAGTTCCCATTAGTCCCCTGCCTCCACAGGCAATCTCCCCCACTGTCAGCATCCTGAACACTGTGGTACATTTGTTTTAATCGGTGAGCCCACCATGGCACATGATTATCACCCAAAACTTGTACTTTACATCAGAGTTCTTTCTTGCTGATGTATTTTCTATGGATTGGAGAAATGTATCCACCATTATAGTATCAGACAGAGTAGTTCCACTGCCCTAAAAATCATGTACCTATTCATCGCTCCCTCTCCACTCACCCCTAACAACCACTGATCTACTCTCTCCCTAGTTTTGCCTTTTCCAGAATGTTATCTAGTTGGAATCATACAGTATGTGGCCTTTTCAGGTTGGCTTCTTTCAGTTAGTAATATGCCTTAAAGTTCCTTCCATGGCTTGATTGAGTACTGAGTAATACTGCTTTGTGTGGTGTACCACACCTTATTTATCCATTCACCTACTGAAGGACGTCATGGTTGCTTCCAAGATTTTGGCAATTATGAATAAAGCTGCTATAAACATTCCTGTGCAGGTTTTTGTATGACTTAAGTTTCTAACTTTTTAGGGTAAATACCAAGAAGTATGATTGCGTTATCATAGGGTAAGAGTACATGTAGTTTTGTAAGAAAATGCCAAACTGTCTTCCAAAGTGGCTGTGTAGCATTTTGCATTCTCCCCTGTGAGTGAATGAATTTCTGTTGCCCCACATCCTCACCAGCATTTGGTGGTGATCTCTGTTCTGGATTTTGTCTGTTCTAATAGGTGTTAAGTAGTGTTGTCTTGTTGTTTCATTTGCATTTCCCTGGTGACATATGATGTGGAACCTCTTTTTATATTTATTTACCATCTGCATATGCTCTTATTTTTTGTTTTTTGTTTTTTTGAGACGGAGTCTTGCTCTGTTGCCCAGGCTGGAGTGCAATGGCGCACTCTCGGCTCACTGCAACCTCTGCTTCCTGGGTTCAAGCAGTTCTCCTGCCTCAGCCTCCCAAGTAGCTGGGATTACAGGCATGCACCACCATGCCTGGCTAATTTTTGTGTTTTTAAGTAGAGACGGGGTTTCACCATGTTGGTCAGGCTGGTCTTGAACCCCTGACCTTTGCCCGCCTTAGCCTCCCAGAGTGCTGGGATTACAGTCATGAACCACCATGCCTGGCTTGCATATGTTCTTTTGAAAGTTATTTTTTAGAGACAGGGTCTTACTCTGTCACCCAGACTAGAGTGCTGTGGTGTGATCATACCTCACTGTAACTGAACTCCTGGGCTCAAGTGATCCTCCCACCCCAGCCTCCTGAGTAGCTGGTACTACAGGTACACACCACCACACTGGCTAATTTTTAAAAATTTTTTATAGATATGAGGTCTTGCTGTGTTGCCCAGACTGATGTCAGACCCCTGACCTCATGCAGTCCTCCTGCCTCAGCCTTTCAAAGTGCTGGGATTACAAGTGTGAGCCACTGCTCCTGGCCCCATTTGTATATATTTCTTTGTGAAGTGTCTGTTCACATCTTACGCTCATTTTTTAATTGGGTTTTTTATTGTTGAATTTGAAATGTCCTTTGTGTATTTTGGTTAAATCCTTTATCAGATAAGTCTTTTGCAAATACTTTTTTCCATCCTATGGCTTGCACTTCTCATTCTCTTGGTATTTAGCACATTTTAACTTACTTTCCATGGGAAAAAAGAAATCTAGTTATTGGAACTTTTTCTGCATATGTGTGTATCAGGGAGGGACAGAGAATAGGAGTAACATTTTCCAGTCTTACTAAATGGGCATTCTGCTTTCCTTCAAAAGTTAAGTAATTGTTATAGACAATCTTTTTTTTTGAGTTGGAGCTTCACTCTTGTCACCCAGTGGCACGATCTTGGTGATCTTGGCTCACTGCAACCTCTGCTTCCTGGGTTCGGGTGATTCTCCTGCCTCAGCCTCCCGAGTACCTGGGATTACAAGCGCCCACCACCACACCCGGCTACTTTTTGTATTTTTAATGGAGATAGGGTTTCACCATGTTGGCCAGGCTGGTCTCGAACTCCTGACCTGAGGTGAGCCACCTGCCTTAACCTCCCAAAGTGCTGAGATTGCAGGCGTGAGCCACTGCACCTGGCCTTTTTTAAAGACAGGGTCTCACTCTGTTTCCCAGGTTGGCCTGCAGTGACACAGTTACCACTGACTACAGCCTTGCAGCCTCGACCTCCCCCAGGCTCAGGTGATTCTCCTTCCTCAGCCTCCTGAGTGGGTGGGACTACAGGCATGTGCCACTATGCCTGGCTAAAGTTTTGTAGTTTTTGTAGAGATGGGGTTTTTCCATGTTGTCAGGCTGGTCTCAAACTCCGAGACTCAAGCAATCTGCTCACGTCAGCCTTCCAAAGTATAAATATTCTTTTTTTTTTTAAAAGATGAAGTCTTGCTCTGTTGCCCAGGCTGGAGTGCAGTGATGCAGTCTTGGCTGACTGCAACTTCCTCCTCCCAGGTTCAAGCGATTCTCCTGCCTCAGCCTTCCAAGTAGCTGGGTCTACCGGTGCCTGCCACCACGCCCGGCTGATTTTTGTACTTTTTTAGCAGAGACAGGGTTTCACCATTTTGGCCAGGCTGGTCTCGAACTCCTGACTTTGTGATCTGCCACCTTGACCTCAAAGTTCTGGGATTGCAGTCATGAGCCACCACACCCGGCCTTAGTTTTAACATGTCACAACCACTAGGATGGAAAAATCACAAGTGTTATTGAGGATGTAGAAAAATTGGCTACTTCATACATTACTGGTGGGAATGCATAATGGTTCAGCTGCTGTGGAAGTTTGGTGGGTCCTCAGAAACTTAAACATAGAATTATGTTTGACCCAGCAGTTTCCCAGCACTTTTAGGTATGTACTTAAAGGGATTGAAAAGCTCGTACTCAGACATTTGTAGAGGAATGTTCAGCACTATTTACAATAACTAAAAGATAGAAACAACCAAATGTTGATCAGTAGAGAGTGGATAAACACATTGTGGTATATGGTGTATACATAAATTGGAATGTTATTCAGCTATAAGGAATGAGGTACTGATACATGCAACAATATGGATGAACCTTTCAAATGTGCTAAGTGAAAGACAGATACAAAAGGTCACATATTTAGTGTACGATTCCATTTATATGACGTATGTAGAATAAGCAAATCCATAGATAGAAAGAACAAATTGATGGTTGCCAGAAAGTGGGAGGGTGGAGACAGGGAATAACTGCTAAATGGGTATAAGGTTTTATTTTGGGGATATTAAAGTATTTTGGCAGTAGATACAGGTGGTGATTTTACAACATTGTGAATACTAAATGCCACCGAATTGTTCACTTTAAAATGGTTAATTTTATGTTGTGAGTATTTCACTTCAAGTTTTAAAAGCTAGTTTTGTTGTTGTTTTGAGTCTCACTCTGTCGCGCAGACTGGAGTGCAGTGGTGTGATCTTGGCCCACTGCATCCTCTGCCTCTTGGGTTCAGGTGATTCTTTTACCTCAGCCTCCCGAGTAGCTGTTATTACAGGCACGCACCACCATGCCCGGCTAATTTTTGTATTTCTAGTAGAAACTGGGTTTCACCTTGTTGGCCAGGCTGGTCTTGAACTCCTGACCTCAAGTGATCCACCCGCCCTAGCCTCCCAAAGTGCTGAGATTACAGGTGTGAGCCACTGCGTCCAGCAAGATCACAGTAATTTTTAGGAGTATTCACTTTAACATTTTCCCATTAGGGTAGTCTGTTACTAAATGACAACTTACAGCATTATAATTGCATGGATGAAAAGGCTTTGTTTTCTACATACTTCACTGGGCATTTGTTGTCAGCCTATTTCATTTTCCAAATGCTTTGAAGTACAGTTGAAAGATAAATGTATGCTTTCAAAACTTTCACTAGAAAAAAAAAATTAAAAAAAAAAAAGAAAAAGATAAATGTAGAGTCAGGTTTTATTTTTTAATTTAATTTTTTTTACTGCATTTTAGGTTTTGGGGTACATGTGAAGAACATGGAAGATTGTTGCATAGGTACACACATAGAGTCAAGTTTTAAAAGTTTTAGAGTCACTATAAAAATGTGGTCACATTGGCTGGACGTGGTGGTTCATGCCTGTAATCCCAGCCCTTTGGGAGGCTTAGGTGGGCAGATCACCTGAGGTCAGGAGTTCGAAACCAGCCTGGCCAACATGGCAAAACCCTATCTCTACTAAAAATCTGTAAAAATTAACCGGGCATGGTCGTGGGTGCTGGTAATCCCAGCTACTTGGGAAGCTGAGGCAGGAGAATCTCGTGAACCTGGGAGGCTGAGGTCGCAGTTAGCTGAGATCACACAAGTGCACTCCTGCCTGGGCAACTTAGTGAGACTCCATCTCAAAAAAAAGTGACCTCATTAATTGCTCATCAGTGATGCTTTTTCCAGAGTAGGGCAGTCATTTTTTGTTTTGGTCTCTCAATGGTTGACAAAGGATTGTTTTTCTTTCAAACCACAGCTAACATCATAGAGAAAAGGGAATAAGAATAGTTGGTGGCTCAACACCTGTAATCCCAGAATTTTGGGAGGCCGAGGCACGTGGATCATTTGAAGTCAGGAGTTCGAGACCAGCTGGGCCAACATGGTGAAATACAGTCTCTACTAAAAATACAAAAAAATGAACCGGCGTAGTGGTTCATGCCTGTAGTCCTAGCTACTCAGGAGGCTGAGGCAGGAGAATAGCTGTATGAACCCAGAAGGTGGAGGTTGCAGTAAGCCTAGATCACGCCACTGCACTCCAGCCTGGGTAACAGAGTGAAACTCCGTCATACAGAAAGAAAGAAAGAAAGAAAGAAAGAAAGAGAGAGAGAGAGAGAGAGAGAGAGAAGAAAAAGAAAGAAAGAAGAGAGAAAGAAAGAATAGCTTATAATTTTTAATTTTGATTTCCTTTAGACAGGGATTTTCGAGAGCTTACGTTAAATGTATATGAAACAGGTCAGTTAAAGATTTTAAAACATCGATGGAGATTTTCCAAGAATGGGCAGTTGTTCACTAAATTTAGCTCTTTTAAAAGTTACCTATTTAAAAGAAAGAGGAAAATATGATAGGATAATGACTTTTTAGTGACTGGTGAAAGAACACGTATTCATTAGTCTAGAAATAGCTTTTTCCTGACATTGCATTGTAGGAGGCATTTATAGAAAAAATTTTTAGATGTAAGGAATTTGAGTGGTATAATATTTTTAAATGTGGTTTGTAGAAGACTCAAAATTCTTCATTTGGTCATTTATAATGTTTAATGGAGGTTTTAAAATTAAGTTTATTTTATTTTATTTTATTTTCAGACAGTGTCATTCTGATGCCCAGGCTGGAGTGCATTGGCACAGTCTTTACTCACTGCAACCTCCACCTCCCAGGCTCAAGTGATTCTCCTGCCTCAGCCTCCCAAGTAGTTGGGATTACAGGCATGCACCACCACACCTGGTTAATTTTTTTTTTTTTTTTTTTTTGG
>NW_022437023.1:1752531-1752962 GCF_009761245.1 Sapajus apella | reverse complement strand
TACCCAGGCTGGAGTGCAATGGCGCGATCTCGGCTCACCGCAACCTCTGCCTCCTGGGTTCAAGCAATTCTCCTGCCTCAGCCTCCTGAGCAGCTGGGACTACAGGCACACGCCACCATGCCCAGCTAATTTTTTTTGTATTTTTAGTAGAGACGGGGTTTCACCATGTTGACCAGGATGGTCTCGATCTCTTGACCTTGTGATCCACCCGCCTCGGCCTCCCAAAGTGCTGGGATTACAGGCTTGAGCCACCGCGCCCGGCAATTTTTGTATTGTTATTAGAGACAGGGTTTCACGATGTTGGCCAGGCTGATCTCAAACTCCTGACCTTAGTTGATCCACCTTCCTCAGCCTCCAAAAGTGCTGGGATTACAGGCGTGAGCCACCATATTTGGCTTAGGTTTATTCTTTTTTTTTTTTTTTTTTTGAGA
>NW_022437023.1:1711280-1752431 GCF_009761245.1 Sapajus apella | reverse complement strand
GATCCACCCGCCTCGGCCTCCCAAAGTGCTGGGATTACAGGCTTGAGCCACCGCGCCCGGCCCAGGTTTATTCTTGAATAGGCAATACATTATTCAGAATTTGAAAGGAACAAGTGGAATGCAGTGGAAATTCTCCCTCCCATGCTTGTCTTTCCCAGTCATTTAGGCACTCAGTTTCTTTCCCCATAGGCAACCAGTGTTATCAGTTTCTTACAATTCCTGTAATAGGTGTTTTGAGTATATGAGATTTATTTATATTGCGTAGCGTGGTGGCTGGTACCACTAATCTCAGCCACTCTGGAGGCTAAGGCGGTAGGATCACTTCAGCCCAGGAGTCTGAGGCTGCAGTGAGCCATAATCGCACCACTGCACTGCAGCCTGGGTGACTAAGCGAGACCATGTGTCTTCAAAAAAAAAAAAAATTATTTATATTAATTTGCTATATTGTTGGAATAATTGAAACATGTTGGTCCACTGTGGACTCTCCACATTTATGTCTGTTCATTCTGTGAGTCTTAGAGCAATGGGTTGTCTCAGGTACAGAAACTCTTAGCCAAGAATTCTCAATCTGAATGCAGTTGTTACCTAGCTTTTTCTATGATTTCTTGTGATAACTCCTGATCTTCCAACTATCTTTCTATCTTAATTTTCTCCTATATAGTTAATGTTTTGTTCCTGGCTCGCCATATGATTGGCTCTTTTTTTACGTTCTCATTTTTGCCGGAATGATAAACTTGAATTAGTACATCTGTGAAGAGCTGTTTGTGTCCTGTCTACTCTCTGGTTATTGCTCCTCTGCCCAGCTCTAGCCCTGGCCCCACTGTGAGGCACGACTTTCATATCTCATGGCTCTTAGCTGGGCATCTGGCCAGGCCATCGTGGTTTACGATCCATTGGTATAAAGTAAAAATTTCTTCTTTACTTTAAAAAATAATTTCCTCATAATAAGCACTTGATTGTGCTTATGTCTGAAATTAGTATTTTAATACTAACCTGTAAAAATTTTCTGTGACTCCTTTGAAATAATAAACCATAGGATGGAGTTAGGAACCCATTATAACAGTAACAAAAAAGAATAAGCTTAAGACATGAATAAGGTCCATGCAGATAAAACTTTTTAAATGTTATTGAAAAAACTTGAAAAGGTACCATGCTCTTAAGTAGGAAGGTTCAACATCATGTTAATTCTTGTAAATTAATCTATAAATTCAACTTGATTCTTACAGAAATTATGAGGGGGGTGTGTGTGTGTGTTTGTGTGTGTGTGTGTGTGTGTGTGTGTGTGTGTGTGTGTGTGTAAACCACTCATGCAGTTTCTGAGTTCAGTTGGATAATAAACCTTGTAGGAAAAGCCAGTAAAACTCTGAAAAAAGAAGATTGAAGGGCAGGTATGATGATGTTAGTTCCATGAAACCATATTGCAGACTGTGGTACTTAAAATAGAATGCTACTAAGTTGGATCATGAACTGGCAAATGAATCAATAGAACCGAATAGATAGTCCAGAAATAGACTTTAATGTGTATAGGAACAACTGGCAGATACCTGAAAAAAAGTATAGTTGGATTCTTTCCTCATATTTATAATCAGAATAATTTTCACATAGATGGGAAGTACAGACATTAAAAACTGCAACCATAAATTACTAGAAGAAAACCTGGGATAATTTCATTATAATCTTGGACGGGCCAGGACCTTCTAATTATGCTAGTTCAAGTTAGAAAAGACTTGAAGGACCTATATAAGTGAAAAGCTATGCCAATGGATTAGAAGACATACAGTTTTTCCCAAATATATTTTGTTTTGCAATACCAATCAAAATCTCAGCATGTTTCTTTTTTTTTTTTTTGAGATGGAGTTTCACTCATGTTACCCAGGCTGGAGTGCAATGGCGCGATCTCGGCTCACCGCAACCTCCGCCTCCTGGGTTCAGGCAATTCTCCTGCCTCAGCCTCCTGAGTAGCTGGGATTACAGGCACGCACCACCATGCCCAGCTAATTTTTTGTATTTTTAGTAGAGATGGGGTTTCACCATGTTGACCAGGATGGTCTTGATCTCTTGACCTCGTGATCTACCCTCCTCGGCCTCCCAAAGTGTTGGGATTACAGGCTTGAGCCACCGCGCCCGGCATCTTTAAAAAAAAAAAAAAAAAAAAAAAATGAAAATACAAACAGCTAAGAATACCAATGCATTAAATTTTTTTTTTTTTTTTTTTTTTTTTTTTTTTTTTGCAGGGTGCAGGGATACAGGGTCTTGCTCTGTCACCCAGGCTGCAGTATAGTGGGATGATCATGGCTCACTGAAGCCTCAACCTCCCAGGCTCAAGTGCTCCTCCCACCTCAGCCTCCCTATTATTGCTAAGGTTACAGGTGTGCACCACCATGGCCAACTAATTTTTAAGTTTCTGTAGAGATAGGGTTTCTCCATGTTGTCCAGGCTGGTCTAGAACTTCTGGGCCCAAGCGATCCACTTGGCCTCCCAAAGTACTGGGATTACAGGCATGAGCCACCATGCCTGGCCTAAAAAAATTTTTATTATGGCAAACCTAAAAGCTGTTCAAAAGTGGACTGAATAGCATAATGGACCCCCATGTACTCCTCACTTAGCTTCAACTGTTATCATCTCATGGTCAATTTTGTAGGATGTATATTCTTTTATTTTTTGTTGAGACAGGGTTTTGCTCTTGTTCCCCAGGCTACAGTACAGTGGTGCCATCTGGGCTCACTGCTACTTCTGCCTCCCTGGTTCAAGCAATTCTCCTGCCTCAGCCTCCTGAGTAGCTGGGATTATAGGCATGCACCACCACGGCCAGCTACTTTTGTATTTTTAGTAGAGACGAGGTTTCTCCATGTTGGTCGGGCTGCTCTCTAACTCCCGACATCAGGTGATACACCTGCTTCATCCTTCCAAAGTGCTCGTATTACAGCTACTACACCCAACCTAGGGAGGAGACCACTCCTCCCCCTCCTCTATTATTTTGGGTCAAATCTCAAACACCATTAATTTTATCTGTAAATTTTAAGTAAGTACTTCTAAAACAGAATACTCTCTTTAAATAATAAGCAAAATTCCATAATTATACCTAAAAATAACTAAATAGAAAATACATTATAAATGATTGATTCCCCCCCCCATTTGTCATTATTCCCCAAATTAATGAGTTGGTTCATTGGCATACTTCAGTGGTTACCAGTTCTGTTTTTAATTTTTAAAAATGATCAGTATAAACTCATAGATTTAAATATATTTGATATTCTAGTATATTGTAGTTGTCATTCTTACCGGCCAATTTTTGACCAGTGTGAGCCTTTTCAAGTGAACTCCTGAGTCCTTTTTATACAGTCCTGGTGGTTTTTGATAGCTTCTTCAGTGTATGATTTGACAAGATGTTTCAGACTTATCTTGTATATTTCCTGTTGGTCATGAAATCAGCCATATCAGTATTCCATAGAAAGAATCAGTATTGGTTTTCCAGATATCAGAAGGATAAGGGAAATATTGTAAACAACTATACGGCAGTCAAATCAGTATTTTCAATGAAATGGACAATTTTTTCAAATTCCATTTTTAATTTTTACTGGTACATAAGATATTTTGATACGGGTATACTATGAGTAACAATCACATCAGGGTAAATGGGGTATCTATCCATTACCTCAGGCATTTATCCTTTCTTTCTAGGGCTTTATTTCTTATATTGTTAAGCATCTTAAGGTGTCTTGTCTGCCAGTGTCACAGACACAGCCAGGAACAGTATGTCCTGCATTTAAAATACACAGTCCCTTCGTGACTCCTATCATGCCTTTCTCTCTTGAGATTGTCCCATTCTGCTCCTAACCAGGGTCTTATATTTACTGGTTTATTATAAAGGATATTGTGAAGGATACAGATGAAGAGATGCATAGGGAAGGTATGGGGGAAGGGCACTGAGCTTCCATGCCTTCCCTGGGTGCACCAACTTCTAGGGACCTTCACATGTTTAGCTGGAAGTTCCTCAAACCCTGTTGTCTTGAGTTTTTATCCAAATTTCTTGAAAGATATACAGACTATTAAAGCTTCCTTAAGAGGAAATAAATAAACCTATGTCTATTAAAGAAATTGAATTTGTAGTTAAAAACTCCACCCCTCTCCGACATCCCTTCGGCAGAAAATAAATAAAAAGAAATTTTTTTCTTTTTCTTTTATTTGTTTTTTTTTGAGATGGAGTCTCGCTCTGACACCAGGCTGGAGTGCAGTGGTGCAATCTCAGCTCTCTGCAACCTCCACCTCCCAGGTTCAAGTGATTCTTCCACCTCAGCCCTCTGAGCAGCAGGGACTATATTTTTTCTTTAAAAAAATGAAAATACCTGACCCCCCAAAAAAAAAAAAACTAAAAACTCTAGTCCCAGTTGGCTTCACTGGTGAACTCTAACAGATATTTTAAAAAGAAATAGTATAATTCTAAACAATTTCTTTATTTTTTTAGAAAATAAAAGAAGTATACATTTTTTTTGAGATGGAATCTTGCTCTGTCACTCAGGCTGGAGTGCAATGGCGTGATCTCGGCTCATTGCAACCTCCACCTCCCAGGTTCAAGTGATTGTTCTGCCTCAGCCTCCTGAGTACCTTGGGGTTACTGTTGCGTGCCCCCACCTGTCTGATTTTTGTATTTTTTAGTACAGGCAGGGTTTCACCATGTTGGGCAGGCTGGTCTTGAACTCCTGACCTCGTGATCTGCCCGCCTCAGCCTCCCAAAGTACTGGGATTACAGACACGAGCCACCGTGCCTGGCCAATTTCCTTATTTTTTAGAAAATAGGAGGGAACACTTGCCTATTTTATAAAGCCAGTATTACTTGGTACCAAGACTGTACATTATAAGAAAAGAGAACTTCACACTGTATCCTTCGTGAACAGAGACCCCAAAACCCTAAACTAGACATTAGCAACTTGCATCCAGCAGTATGCAAGAAGAATACATCATGACTAACTGGGATTTATTCCAGAAATACAAGGCTGTTTTACCATAAAAAATTGGTCAGTGTAATTTTCCACACTGACAGACTAAAAAAACAACCACCATATTATCTTATCAATAGATTAAGAAAAGGCATTTGGCAAAATTCAATGTCCATTTATAATAATAATAAAAAATCTCAGCACTAGGAATGGAACTTCCTTAACCTGATAAAGGACATCTTCCCCAAACAGCTAACATCCTACTTAATATTGAAAAAATGAATACATTCCCCCTAAGATTGGGAATAGACAAGGTTGTCTGTTCTTACACTTCTATTCAACATTATTCTGGAAGCCCTAGCCAGTACAGTAGGGCATGAATGAGAAATAAAAGACATACAAATTACAGGGGAAGAAGCAAAACTATCTTTATTTGTTGATAACATGATCATCTGTATAGAAAATCCTAAGGAATCCACCAAAAAACTACTAGAACAAATAAGTGAATTTAGCATGGCATAGACTATAAAGTCAGTATACAGATATCAAATATATATGTGTGTGTTTGTGTATGTGTATGTGTGTGTGTGTATTTTTTTTTGAGATGGAGTCTTACTCTGTTGCCCAGGCTGGAGTGTAGTGGTGTGGTATCAGTTCACTGCAACCTCCCCCTCCTGGATTCAAGCAATTACCCTACCTCATCCTCCCTAGCAGCTGAGATTACAGACGTGTGTTACCACACCCAGCCAATTTTTGTGTTTTAGTAGAGACAGAGTTTTACCATGTTGTCACTCCTGACCTCAAGCAATCCATCTGCCTCGGTCTCCCAAAGTATTGGGATTACAAGCGTGAGCCACTACGCCCAGCCAAATGTGTGTGAATATAAATATACATATATTTGAAATGGAGTCTCACTATACTGCCCAGCCGGAGTGCAGTGGCTGTTCATAGGCTTGATCATAGAGCACTGCAGCCTCAAACTCCTGGCCAGGCCCAGTGGCTCATGCCTGTAATCTCAACACTTTGGCAGGTTAAGGTGGGTGGATCCCTTGAGTCCAGAAGTTAAAGACTAGCCTGGGGCCAAGCGCAGTGGCTCAGGCCTGTAATCCCAGCACTTTGGGAGGCTGAGGCGAGCGTGTCACCTGAGGTCAGGAATTTGAGACCAGCCTGGCCAACGTGGTGAAACCCAGTCTCTACTAAAAACACAAAAATTAGTTGGGCTTGGTGACGGGAGCCTGGTATTCGCAGCTACTTGGGAGGCTGAGGCAGGAGAATCTCTTTAACCTGGGAGGCAGAGGTTGCAGGAAGCTGAGATTTCACCATTACACTCCAGCTTGGGAAACTTCGTCTCCAAAAAAAAAAAAGAGTAGCCTGAGCAACATGACGAAACCCTGTCTCTACAAACAAATGTTAGTCAGATATGGTGACAGGTGCCTGTAGTCCCAGCTACTCAAGAGGCTGAGGTGGGAGGATCGCTTGAACCTGGGAGGTCGAGGCTGTAGTGAGCTATGATGCGCCACTGCACTCCAGCCTGGGCGGAAGAGCAAGATCCTGTTTCAAAAAGCAAAATCAAGGACGGGCATGGTGGCTCACGCCTATAATCCTAGCACTTTGGGAGGCTGAGGCAGGCGGATCACTTGAGGTTAGGAGTTTGAGACCAGCTTGGCCAACATGGTGAAACCCTGTCTCCACCAAAAAAAAATACAAAAATTAGCTGGATGTGGTGGCATGCGCCTGTAACCCCACCTACTCAGAAGGCTGAGGTAGGAGAATCGTTTGAACCCTGGAGTTGGAGGTTGCAGTAAACAAGACTGTCTCAAAAAAAAACAAAAAAAATACTTTGGGGTTGTGTATAGGTAAGTAAAACAAACATTGATAGTTATTGAAGGTGGATGATGACTACTTAGGAATTCATTATATTTTTTCCCTACTTTTATGCATGTTTGGAATTTGTGTATAATAAAGAATCAGTTTTAAAAACATACCCTGTGGTTATTTTTTTAAAAAAGGAAGAGGCTTTTCAGAATGTACTGAAAAAATGATCTCCAGGATTTAAGTGAAAAGGCAAAGTAGAACATTGTGTATAATGGGTTACTATTGAGGTTGACAAAGAGGAAAGAAAAGAATAAGTGTGTATTTGTTTATACTCGTGTTAGAATAAGTCCTCACAAGAATGCCTTTTGGGATAGAGTTAAGAGAAAAGCTTGCTTTTGTGTCTTTTTATACCTTTTGAACATACACATTGTGTACTATTGAACAAACAGATATCTGAAAAGAGTAGAATTAGAGTAGAATTTGAAAATTGTAGAATTAGGAAGACAAATTCTAGACACATATGTATCTATATACATTTAGAATGATAGAATATTAATGCTGAAAGAATTTTAGAGATTTGGACCATCTCATTTTAAAACTGAAAAAGCTGAAGTCTAGAGAGATGTAATTTTTTCATTGCATTTATGTCACTGACTGGTGTCAGAGGCAGACCTGTAACCCAAAGTCTCCTGACCGCCCTCCTCTATAAAGAAGACAGTGTACAATTGTGGTTTGACATTGACATCTTAAATTAGACTGAATTGTGGTTAATAGGTTGATGCTACGTTGGGAACACAATAGCTACCTTTGAGTTTACAATGAATGTCTTCTGTTTGAACATGTATTATGGAGGCCACCATTTGGTACATGGCTTGGCAAAATTAGCATATCGATGAGCAGGGGTTTTACAGAGTATTCCTATAGTTCTAAGACTATGGGAAAATTATGCAATTTCATGGATGTCAGGAAATGCTGTTGCTATGGCTTTGTTTGTTAAAATAACCTCAGGCCAGGCAGGGTAGCTCCTGCCTGTAATTCCATCACTTTGAGAGACTGACACAGATGGATCGCTGGAGCGCAGGAGTTTGAGAGCAGCCAAACCATTTATCTACAAATAATGCAAAAGTTAGCCAGGCATGGTGGTACATGCTTGTAATCGCAGATGCTGGAGTGGGTAGGGGGTGTTGAGAGGATTGCTTGAGCCCAGAAAGTTGAGGCTGCAGTGAGCCAAGATCATGTCGGTATAGTCCAGCATGGGCGACAGAGTAAGACCCTGTCTCAAAAAAAAAAATAATAAAATAAAATAACCTCAGTAAACAGGAGCATTTAAAATATTTCATTCACTTTGTTTGGCTTTCAGAAATTTCCTAGGAAATAATGTTTGGCATTCTTCTTGGCCAATTATAAGTCTTGTTTTTTTGTTTTCTGTTTTGGTAGAGATGGGACCTTGCCATGTTGCACAGGTGGGTCTTGAAATTTTGGGCTCCCACAGTGCTGGGACTACAGGTGTGCACCACCATGCCTACCTCTAATTATACATCTTAATTGCTTGTTCTAAAATATTCAAGCCATACTCAAGGTTTTAAAGTAAAACACCTCATCCTTAGTACTGCTAATTATACTGTATAGAGGCAATGCCTGTACACCATGGGGAATCACTTAAGAATGATACGTCTGTGTGTATATATTTTTTTTCTAATTTTTTTAAAGACAGGATCTTGCCCTGTTGCCTGGGATGGAGTGCAGTACAGAGTCATAGCTCACTGTAACCTCAGTGTCCTGAGCTTAGGTGATCCTCCTTCCTCAGCCTCCCAAATAGCTGGGACTACAGGTATACACCACTAGATCTGGCTAATTTTTTTTTTTAAATATATATATAGAGACAGGATCTCTCCATGTTGCCCAGGCTGGTCTTGAACTCCTGGCCTCAAAAGATCTTCCCATCTTGGCCTCCCAAAGTGTGGGGGTTTTTTTGAGTGAGAATGTAGAGACGCTGTCTCACTGTATTGCCCAGGCTGGTCTCGAACTCCTGGGCTCAAGTGAATACCCCACCTCAGCCTCCCAAGTGCTGAGCTTACAGGGTTGAGCCACTGCACCCCGCCACCAAAGTTGTTTTTTTTTTTTTTTTCTTTTTAAAATTTCTGTCAGTGTACATCCCAAAGTGTTGAAATTACAGATGTGAGCCACTGTGCCTGTCCCCAATATCTGTGTAATAGTTTGTGTCTGTGAAAACCTTTTCATACTGTTCTTAAAATAGCCTCATTCCCAAGATAAAAACTGTCAGAATATCTGTTCATAGCACAGTATGGTGTTTCTTTGTACTAGGCAGGGAATTTCCTCTTTGGTTAAATAAGCAGCCTGACAAGCTAACTAAGGTGAAGGAATGTTTATAAGGCATTTTGTAAATTGACTGTTTATGTCTAGTGGTTCCTTCTTTTAGCATTTTTTGGTGTTCCTCTGTAGTTTAAAAAAAAGTTTTAAATTTTTAAAATAGTTATTAAAGATGATAAAATGGCGGCGGGGTGTGGTGGCTTACACCTGTAATCCCAGCACTTTTAGAGGCCGAGGAGGGTGGATCACCTGAGGTCAGGAGTTAGAGACCAACCTGGCCAACATGGTGAAACCCTGTCCCTACTAAAAATACAAAAATTAGCCTGGCGTCCTCCCAGCTACTTGGGAGGCTGAGGTAGAATATCTTGAACCTGGGAGGCAGAGGTTGCAGTAAGCTGAGATTGGACCATTGCACTCTAGCCTGGGAGACAAGAGTGAAACTCTGTCTCAGAAAAATAGTAAAATGGCTTAAAAGCTCTAGAAATTGAAACTACTATGCTTGGCCCTTGGATAATGTGTTGATTTACTTTCAGCAAGTTATTTAACCTCATATTCCACTTTTTATGGGATCATGATGCACAAGAACTTGTGACAGCTGTTCTTTAAACCATTGTATAAAATATAGCAAACATCTATCTGGAATCCAAATAAGTACAGATAATTGCTGACTTTTATCTTTGCCTTATTTTTAAGAAGGAACAAATTATTAGAAAGGGCTCATCTGAAGAAGCAGTTTGCAGAGCATATCACAGATTTGATAGGATATGGTCCCAGTGCCATCTGGGTTACCAGCAGAGCACTCTGGCAGTAATGGCAGTGCTGAGGGGCTTGTCAGATGTCAAGGGAATTGCATTGTTGGAAACAAGGTCATGTCGAGTGCTTTACTGCATGCAGTTGATTCTCCAGAAATTAGTAGTATGTCTAATGATGTAGTTTGTTAATCAAGATTTCCTATGGCATAGATTATCATCATAGATAGATTTTTTTTTTTTTTTTTTTTTTTTGAGACAGTCTCTCTCTGTCCCTTAGGCTCGAGCACAGTGGCATGATCTAAATCACCCTGACTGCAACCTCCACCTCCCGGGTTCAAGTGATTTTCCTGTATCAGCCTCCTCAGTAGCTGGGATTATAGGCGTGTGCCATCACGCCCAGCTAATTTTGTATTTTTAGTGGAGACAGGGTTTCACCATGTTGGTCAGGCTTGTCTCGAACCCCTGACCTCATGATCTGCCCTCCTTGGCCTCCCGAAGTGCTGGGATTACAGGTGTGAGCCACCACGCCTGGACAATAATCTGATTTCTTTTTTTTGAGACAGAGGCTCCCTCTGTTGCCAGCTGCCAGGCTGGAGTGCAGTGGCACAATCTAGACTCACTGCAACCTCCGCCTCCCAGGTTCAAGCAAGTCTCCTGCCTCAGCCTCCCAAGTAGCTGGGACTACAGGCACATGCCACCACGCCCAACTAATTTTTGTATTTTTAGTAGAGACGGGGTTTTACCATGTTGGCTAGCATGGTCTCGATCTCTTGACCTCGTGATCTGCCCGCCTCGGCCTCCCAAAGTGCCAGGATTACAGGCGTGAGCCACTGCGCGCGGCCCGATAATCTGATTTCTTTAAGGAAAATATTTCCAGAACTTTACCCTGGGATCTCTGGAGTATATCTATGCCCGCTATACCCTAGGCAGTAGGTCTGAAGACTTGTCTGATACCAAGATGGATGGTGGGTGGGTAGGGAGAAAGGGGCCAGCTCTTCTGGCCAGAGCTTTGCAAATGCCCATGTTCTCCCCTGCGTTAGTCTCATTCTGGCCGTTAGATTCTGATACCATTGTTTCTCAAATCACTGTTGGTTTTCCTCTTAGCTCCAATCCCACATTCATATAATTTCTCACTAGAAAAACTCATTAGACACTGAACCCTCAAATTTATATGTTCAGAGGATGATTTCACAACTCCTCCCTGCCGTTCCTTCCACCACTGACGCCTCCAAATTCTCCTTGGAAGGCCGCTGCACCATTGACCCAGCCCATATCCAAGGAGTCATATTCCCACGTCCTGTCAGTCACTTGGTCTTACAGACTCTTCCATGTATCTGGAAACCTGTCACTTCTTTCCGCTTCCCACTCCTGCTGTCCTAATCCTTTCTTAACCTGAA
Organism: Sapajus apella; assembly: GCF_009761245.1. Classification (NCBI taxonomy): domain Eukaryota; kingdom Metazoa; phylum Chordata; class Mammalia; order Primates; family Cebidae; genus Sapajus; species Sapajus apella. The sequence continues at coordinate 1,741,199 of NW_022437023.1, read as the reverse complement.
TCACTGCAGGAATCTGCTCCATTAGCATGCTTTCCCATCTCCAACACATGTCAAAGTAACCTTTCTTTTTTCTCTTTTTTGAGATGAAGTCTCTCTCTTGTCCCCGAGGCTGGAGTGCAGTGGTGCCATCTCAGCTCACTGCAATCTCCGCCTCCCGGGTTCAAGCAATTCTCCTGCCTCAGCCTCCCAAATAGCTGGGATTACAGACGCTGCAACCACGCCCTGTTAATTTTTGTATTTTTAGTAGAGCCAGTGTTTCAACGTGTTGGCCAGGCTGGCCTCAAACTCCTGATCTCAGGTGATCCACCCACCTCGGCTTCCAAAAGTGCTGGGATTACAGGCGTGAGCCACCATGCCTGGCCAAAGTAACCTTTCTAAAACTAAATTGGGTTTTAGAGGCCAACTCAGGAGGATCCCTTGAGCCCAGGAGTTCAAGACCAGCCTAGAAAATGTGGCAAAACCTCATCTCTATAACGTAAAAATAAAAAATATTAGGTTTGTTGGCGTGTGCCTGTAGTCCCAGTTAATTGGGAGGTTGAGGCAGGAGAATCCCTTGAGCTCAGGATTCCAAGGCTATAAGGCTGCAGTAAGCTAGGATTGCACCACTGCACTCCAGCCTGGGCAAAAGAGTCAGATCCTGCCCGAAAAAAGAGAACCAGCTGGGTGCTGTGGCTCATGCCTGTAATCCCAGCACTTTGGAAGGCCGACGCAGGCAGATAACCTGAGGTCAGGAGTTGAAGACCAGCCTGGCCAACATGGCGAAACCGTCTTCATTAAAAACAACAAAAATTAGCCGGGCGTGGTGCACATGCCTATAATCCCAGCTACTCAGGAGGCTGAGGCAGGAGAATCACTTGAACCTGGGAGTCAGAGGTTGCAGTGAGCCGAGATCGCGCCATTGCACTCCAGCCTGGGAAATGAGATAAACTCCGTCTTAGGAAAAAAGAAAAATCAGAGAGAAACTGTCACATTTCATTTCTCTGTCCTGATCCGTCCCATACTCCCCATATATATATATATATATTTTAGAGACAGGGTCTTGAACTCCTGAACTCAAGTGATCTGCCCGCCTCATCCTCCCAAAGTGCTAGGATTACAAGCTTTAGCCAGTGCTGCTGGCCTATTTATTTATTTATTTATTTATTTATTTTTTAATACACATGGGGATTTTACTATGTGGCTCAGGCTAGTCTTGAATTCCTGGGCAAGTGTACCTTCTACCACAGCCTGCCAAGTAACTGGGACTACTGGGTTTACAGGTATGAGCCAGTATGTCCCAGCAGGTATCTTTTCATGATCACTGTGATATCCTCAAGCTAAGTATTTCTCACCCTGTGAATTACTCTTTTTTGGTCTTCCACTAGATAACTCAGTTCCTTTAGTGCAGGGACTATAGGTTTCTTTTATATTTAAAAAATGTGTATTAAGCACTATTAAAACAAAAAACCTTACAACAATTTCTTTTTTTTTTTTTTGAGACGGAGTTTCGCTCTTGTTACCCAGGCTGGAGTGCAATGGCACGATCTCGGCTCACCGCAACCTCCGCCTCCTGGGTTCAGGCAATTCTCCTGCCTCAACCTCCTGAGTAGCTGGGATTACAGGCACGCGCCACCATGCCCAGCTAATGTTTTGTATTTTTAGTAGAGACGGGGTTTCATCATGTTGACCAGGATGGTCTCGATCTCTTGACCTCGTGATCCACCTGCCTCGGCCTCCCAAAGTGCTGGGATTACAGGCTTGAGCCACCGCGCCTGGCCCCAAACAATTTCTAAGAAATAAAACAATGGTGTTCCTGCTGTACTTCTTCCTCCCTTTATTAGGTTTATCATTCCCACAGATTTCTTTATCCCCCGCCCCCCCCCCCACACCCACACGTCACTAATCAATACAATGTTTTTTTCCTCTCTGCCCATGTGGAAAACAAGTTGTCCCTGCCCCACCTCTTGATTTCTGCCTGCTCTATGAAGCCACCTATATCATGAATCCAAGAGTTATGGGCGGATGTGTTCTGTGGGTCTGTTTATCCTCCTCTGCATAGATACCACCTGTCTCAATGACTAAAGCTTCAAAAAGGTCTGATACCTGGTTGGCTGGTTTCCCACTTTGATCTGCCTGCAAACTGCAGTGCATTTAATCTCTGCATCCTGGCTCATGATGGTACTTAATGAACTTTTGTTGAATAGGTAATTTTCCCCCCTTAGTATGTTATTTTCAGAATCTTTTGGGGGCTTTAGCACTTAATTTCTTTTCAGATAATTGTATATGTCAAAATCAAACTTCAGAATAAGAATTTACTGATCAGAACACCATTTAGTACTTTATATGGTAGGAAGGAGTAAAACCGCTGGCTAAAGTAAAAAATTTTTGTGGTTGGGCACAATGGCTCATGCCTATGATCTTAGCACATTGGGAGACTGAGGCAGGAGGATTGCTCAAAGCCATGAGTTCAAGACCAACCTGGCCAACATAGTGAGACCCCTGTTTCTAAAAAATAAAGTTTAAAAAATATAAAAATTAGCCAGGCATGGTGGTGTGTGCCTGTAGTCCCAGCTACTTGAGAGGCTGAAGCAGGAGGATCCCCTTGAGCCCAGGAGTTTGAGGGTGCAGTGAACTCTGATCCTACCACTGCACTACAGCCTGGGCAACAGAATGAGACCTTGTCTCTGCAAAAAAGCAGAAACAGAAACTTTTTTTTTGTAGTGTATTTTCAGTATGTTGTCAGGGAAACTTACTGAGGAGAGCTATTTACCATTGACAGTATTTGCTTTGAAGTGTGGCTACAAACTAATGAGGCTTTCTTTCTTAAGCCTCATTATTGTAGTTTTTGTTCATATAGCCATGGTTGAATGTGCAAAGCAGTAACACTTGCTAGATGTACTAATTAGTATTTCACATTGATTGAAATTTAGAAATTGAATGCTTATACTTTATGTCAGTCAGTGGTTTCCTTTTCTTTGCTTTCACTTTGAAATATTCCTGTAAAGATTTTTCTTTTGGACTGTAACTTAATTGGATGGCCCTAGTCAGCCTTTGAAGCAATGCTTAGGTTTATAATGGCTGGCAAACACTTTACCAGGAAGGAAGGGAAGAAAGACTATGTGTTGTTACTTATACAAGTCAGTGGAGGATTAACCCATTTTACTACTTTTTATTCTTGAATCTTTTTATAGTTAGATAAATATGACTTAAATGCCTTTGTCTAGAGTCTTTGGAGGACTTTTTTTTAACCTTGTAATTTCAGTTAACATACATGCTTATATTTGACTTTATTTTCAAGGAATGTTTTAAAATGTAAGATTGGTCACAGTTATTGAAGAGAATGAGTGTGGCAGTAGTTCTATGATATATTAATATACAACTAAGGATAATCCTTCTGGAAGATTACTCCATTGAGGTATAGATGCTGGGGGAAAAAAGTAGTAGCACTGACTCCCTTCAGGTTTAAAAAAAGTTACTGTCATCAACCGGGCTCGGTGGCTCACGCCTGTAATCCCAAGTGCTTGGGAGGCTGAGGCAGGAGAATCACTTGAACCTAGGAGGCGGAGGTTGCAGCAGTGACCCAAGATCGCAGCATTGCACTCCAGCCTGAACAACAAGAGCGAAACTCTGTCTCAAAAAAAAAAAAAAAAAAAAAGAGGTCAGGCGGGGTGACTCATACCTGTAATCCCAGCACTTTGGGAGGCTGAGGCAGGCAGATCACCTGAGGTCAGGAGTTCAAGACCAGCCTGACCAACATGGTGAAACCCCGTCTTTACTAAAAATACAAAAATTAACCAGGTGTGGTGGTGGGGACTTGTAATTACAGCTACTTGGGAGGCTGAGGCAGGAGAATCGCTTGAACCTAGGAGATGGAGGTTGCAGTGAGCCAAGATTGTGCCACTTCACTCCAGCCTGGGTGACAGAGATTCCATCTCAAAAAAAAAAAAAAAAAAAAAATTACTGTGATCACAAAACCAGTTTCACATAACAGCCATTTTAAAGTGAAAAGTTCATTGGTATTTTGCAATCACTATTTCATATCTACTTTCTGAATACGTTCATCCTCCCCAAATAAAACTCTGTACCTGTTATGCAGTTGCTGCTCATTTTCCCCTTTCCCCAGTTCCTGGTAACCACCAATCAGGTTTCTGTTTCTCTGGATTTGCTTATCCTGTGTATTTCATATACATGGAATCAGAATATGTGGCCTTTTGTGCCTGGCTTCCTTCACTTAGCATGTTTTCAGGGTTCATCCATGTTGTAGCATCTATCAGTAACTCATTCATTTATTTATTTTATTTGACAGTAACTCATTTTTTAAATGGCTGAATAATATTCCATTGTATGTATAGGTCACATTTTGTTTATCCATTTATTGTTATTGGATATTTGAGTTGTTTTTACCTTTTAACTATTGTAAATAATGCTGCTATAACGTTTGTATGGAAGTATCTGTTCGAGTATCTGTTTTTAGTTCTTTTTGGCTATGTACTTAGCAGTAGAGTTTCTAGATCTAATGGTAATTTTATGTTTAACTTATTGAGAAACAACCAAACTGTTTTCCACAGCTGAATGAACCATTTTACATTCCTGTCAGCATTGTCCAAGAGTTCCAGTTTCTTTACATCCTTGCCAGCGCTTCTTGTGCTCTGTTTGGTTGATTGAAATATAGTTACTCTAGTGATTGTCAAGTAGTATCTCATTTTGGTTTTGCTTTGCATTTCCCTAATGACTGATGATGTGGAGCATCTTTTCATGTGCTTGTTAGCCATTTGTAGATCTTCTCTGTAGAAATGTTGTTTATCTTTTTGTTGTTTTAGGTACTGGACAGATATTAAATACATAATTTGCAGATACTTTCTCCTATTCTGTAGGTTGTCTTTTCACATTCCTGATTATGTCCTTTGTTACACAGAAGTTTTTAATTTTAGTAAAGTCCATTTTATCGTGTTTACTGTTTTATTGCTCATGCTTCATATCTAAGAATTGGGCATATCTTCCCAAATTCAAGATCATGACAGTTTACCCCTATGTTTTCTTCTAAATGTGCTATAGTTTTAGCTCTTACATTTAGAGGTTGTTGGTCCATTTTGATTTTGTATGTAGTATGAGATAGTCCAATGAGAGGATTTTTTTTTTTTTTTTTTTGAGTTGGGGTTCTCACTCTGTGGCCTAGGCTGGAATGCAGTGGCTTGATTATAGCTCACTGCAGTCTCAAACTCCTGGGCTCAAGCAGTCCTCTCTGTAACTGAGACCACAGAAGTGCACTGGTAAGCCTTGCTTATATATATATATATATATATATATATATATATATATATATATGTGTGTGTGTGTGTGTGTGTGTGTGTGTGTGTGTGTGTGTATTTTTTTTTTTTTTGGTAGAGACAAGATCTTGTTATGTTGCCCAGGCTGGTCTTGACCTCTGGGGCTCAGGTAGTCCTCCTGCCTTGGTCTACCAAAGTGCTGGGATTATAGGTGTAAGCCACCACACCTGGATCTTGTAGTGTTTTTGAACTGAGTATATATACATACCAACCAAAAACTATTGTGGATTTCATAGTATTTTAAATTATTTTGCATTGTATTAATCTAAGAAGAGCTTGTAAATATATTTGAAAAATAGTACTTGTAAGTTTAAGACAATTTTTAAGTCCATGACCTATATATTAGTGACTGAATATGAATTCATGGATTTCCTTCCCATAACACCATGATCTTCTCTGAATCTACAGATCACAGATTTTGTAGATGAGCATCAGAAGAATCTCTGATGACAGGTAAAACAGGGACTGAGGATGAAGGTAGAGTTTCCAAGGGTCCGTAGCTGCAGAGACCTCAAGAAAGAGGCTGGGAAGTCAGTAACTAGAAGGCAGTGGTGAAATCTATTAGAGCAAGAAAGGAAGTGGCATTTCATTTGAGATAAGGATGATTGCAGAGTTTGGTTTGGAGGCTCATGGGTCATCATCAGAAAGTAAAGGTTTAGGAAGCAGTTGAAGATTCTTTTAGTTTTGGATATAATGCCAACTCAACTCAGCCTTCAAACAGGGCGTCCAACTGACTGTGTTTAGCATCTTTCCTACAGAGAGGGGTAAGTAAGGAAAAGGAACTAGGCAAGTTCTAGATTTTTTATGGTGGCAATCATGGCCAAGGGCCTTTTGTCTTCTGGCCAGCTTTTTCAGTGCTGACAGGCTCATCAGTGACAGTCGTCGTCGTCTTTTTTTTTTTTTTTTTTTTTTTTAAGTCTTTTTGTCACCTTGTCAGGTCTGTGTGCAAAGGGCTCTAGCAAAAGGAAGAAGGAGGGGACAGATAGGGCAGGAGACTGAGCATCTGAGGGGAGTGTAGAGATAATGGTCTTCAGATGCCCTTTTGCTTTTACTGGCTGATTGTCTGCTTTTTCAGATAGAAATGAAAGCCACTTTACAAGAAATGATTTGGGAAGGCATAAACAAAGAGGGGATTTTGATTACTTTGATGTTTGTGGTGTTTAAACTGAATTTGTGTGGATATGTCTTTTTGAATTTTTAACCCACCACGAAACCTCTGTGATTTAACAGGTGCTACTCGTGAGCAGTAGTCGCCATCCAGACAGATGGATTGTCCCTGGAGGAGGCATGGAACCCGAGGAGGAGCCAAGTGTGGCAGCAGTTCGTGAAGTCTGTGAGGAGGTATGCACGGAGAAGAGACGGCACAGCTGTGCCTCGTAATCATGAACCCATCCTATCTGTGTAGCTCTTTAATATATCAGCACTCACTGAGTAAACATACAATCACAGAAAAAGGGCAGTGAGTGGTTACCCGGTGCCTTCTTTATTACCAGGTGACGGAGTTGTGACATGGTAATATTAACCAGGCATTCTATGCCAAACCGTTTTTTGTGACTTCCCATGGATTTCTTCCAACACCGCCTGTTACCTGTGGCACAGAATCAAAAAGCAAATAGTTCCTTACCTCTAAGGAATAAGAGGAACAGGCAGCATTAGTATAAATGACTCATTGTCATTAAGTTTTGGAGGAGGTGCTTCCTGTATCCTGGCCATGGAACTGTGGCTAAAGAAATGATTCTGTTAGCCAGATACTGTTAATGGCACAACTTGAGAGATAATAGTGTCTTCTTTTTTATTTAGTCACATGATGTTCCACATATGTGTGTTGAGTTCCTGGGCCATGTTATGCTACTGGATACTCCAGAATAAATAGAAGAAGTAAAGTCATGGACCCTTAGTTCTCTTATTTCAAGAATTTACAGTCTGGGGGAAACTGAGAAACAGATTGCAACTGAAAACCCAGAGAAATGAACGAATGTTTTTCCATAGCCTCTTCTGGTGATACCTTGCTCTGCTCTGCTTATCTCATTTAGGACTCGTAACTTGGTTGTATAAGCTTTATTGCCCCAGTTTACTCACCCTGGCCACATAGGTAGTGCTTTTGAAATCCATTTCCTTGTTCTAGAGGGAATTTAAGATTGATTCTAAGAACATACAGAAAAGCACTTACAGAAAAAACAAGTCTAATTCCTATGTTTCTTTTGGATTCAGCTTTTGGTGAAGGGCTCCTTAGAATAATCTTGGAATATCCAAGGAATTCTTTCCTTGCTCTGAATTTCTACATTTACATTGGCTTATTTCACTCTCATTGTAGCATCTGTCTTCTACCCATAACTAGATTATTCCCTCTGAGGGCAAAAATCATGTTTCCCGTCAAAAACTTTTCCCCCTACTTTTCTTGCCTAGTACACAGCTAGGTGAACAGAAAGTAATTAATACATGCTTCTTTGATAGATGGAACAGTGGTTGGAACAATGCAGATGCTGAAGAAGTCCCCTAGATGGAAATGATGAGAGTATAGAAAGTGATAAACATTGAGAAGAGGATGTGAGAAGGCATTCTTACAGTGTGGGTGGTGAGGAGGCTAACCTGGGTAGAACCAAATGGAGTCAAGAGGGGGTATAGTGAAAACAACTTGATTTGGGAACCCTGGTTTCTATTAGTGTCAGTTCATAGCTGTGTGACCTGTGAGAAAATAACCTTTAAACACCCTAGACCTTTGTCCTTCCTTTGATTGATCTTCCTGTTTACTCCATCATGGAGGGAGTGGAGGGGAATGTGAGGTTCAAATGAGAACATGAGTGTGAATGTCCTTTGTGAATTATGTATCACGCTACCAGTTAGGATGTGTGCAGCTGAAAATAATATTATGCCCGTTACTGTTCGGGAACAGGTTTATGATATCACATAACAAGAAGTCCCAGGTTGGCTGACTCAGCAGTATTTAGAGCCCAGGTGCTTCCTGTCTTTCTATTCTGCCATCCTTGGTACATTTTGCCCTATAACGGCAGAGTTAAGTAATTGTGAAAGAGACTGTATGGCCTGTATAATAAATTTTTTCTCACTCTGAAATTATATATTATCTATCTGTTCTTTTTTAGACTAAACATATATTGGCACATTCCAATATAAGTTAAATTTCTAACGAACATTTAATCTTCTCTTATTGGCCATGCTTTTCAGTTACTTTTAATTAAAGTCTAAGAGGTTTCTCAAAGTCATATCTTAGATGGTGAAGGCTCTAGTAGTTTAAACATAGGAGCTGACATTCCCTTTGCCAGCAAATTTAAGCATAGCATATTTACGTCGAACCATAGCCTCTTGTGACAGCATGCTCTGCTTTGGTTGTTATCTCATTTAGGACTCATAGCTCAGTTGTATAAGCTTTATTGCCCCAGTTTACTTGCATATGCTTAAGTTGAACAATAGCCTCTTGTGGTGACACCATGCTCTGATGGGAAACGTAATTTTTGCCTTCAGAGAGAATAATCAAGTTATGGGTGTAAGACAGATACTACAATGAGAGTGACATAAGCCAATGTAAGTGTAGGAATTCAGAAATGAGGAAAGAATTCCTTGGATATTCCAAGGGTAAGATTATTCTAAATATAAGTTTAAGCGTAAGCAATGTATAGGGTACATTTACTTTTGTTTGCGGGCTTGTCTCCTTGTGGTGACAAGATGGCTATCACAGCTCTATCCTTACACATTCTTTTCAAATGCAGGACACACAGTTTTACCTCCTGGGTCTCTCTTTATTTGAGAGAAAAGAAACCCTCCCCAGAAGGTCCCCCAGCAGACTCTTTATGTCAGTGTTCCAGAGTTGTTTTGCATGCTTATGATTAAACTTCCTGGCAAAGGGAATGTCAGTTCCATGTTTAAACTACTAGAGCCTTCACCATCTAGGATTTGACTTTGAGAAACCTCTTAGACTTTAATTTAAAGCAATTGAAAAGCATGGCCAATAAGAGAAGATATAATGTTTATTTTGTTAGAAATTTAACTTACAACGCCGGGCGCGGTGGCTCAAGCCTCTAATCCCAGCACTTTGGGAGGCCGAGGCGGGTGGATCACGAGGTCAAGAGATCGAGACCATCCTGGTCAACATGGTGAAACCCCGTCTCTACTAAAAATACAAAAAATTAGCTGGGCATGGTGGCGCGTGCCTGTAATCCCAGCTACTCAGGAGGCTGAGGCAGGAGAATTTCCTGAACCCAGGAGACGGAGGTTGCGGTGAGCCGAGATCGCGCCATTGCACTCCAGCCTGGGTAACAAGAGCGAAACTCCATCTCAAAAAAAAAAAAAAAGAAATTTAACTTACATTGGAAAGTGTTAATATATGTTTACTCTAAAAAACAATTGATTGATAATATATAATTTTAGAATGAGAAAAACTTATTATACAGGCCATACAGTCTCTGTCACAACTACTTAACTCTACCATTGTAGGGCAAAAGTAGCCATAAACGGTACAACACATAAAAAAATGGGCCTAACTGTGTTCCAGTGAAGCCTTATCTATGAGAACTGTGGTGAACCATAGGTAATCCCTTGTTTAAGCTCTTGCTAGTCACAGTGTGGTTGGTGGATCAGCAACATCAGCATCAGCCAGGCTTGTTAGAAATGGAAAATCTCTGACCCCAACCCAGATGTACTGTGTCAGAATCTGATTCTAACAGGGCCTCGGGTGATTTTGAGAGCTTACTGCATTAGAGTATTGAATTCTTACCAATGAGTGTTCTGAGAATTCCTCCTGATGGAGCTGTGGAGAGAAATGCTCTTTGAGGGTTAGACTGTGGTTTGGTGGTCTCCACACCGCTTCCAATACTCTTCTCACATGGAGAGACTGGAAAGCTAAAAAGTACTTTTCCTATACTCATATAAAGAATGCAACTAAGTCTCCTTGATGATACTTAGGTATCCCCAATACAAAGCACTTATACAAGATTGCTTTAGTCACAAGGAGGGCATGTTCTGAGAGCAGCAGGCCCATCTGTTTTGGTGGCACCCGTTTAGACAAAGGAGATACGGCTTTGGCATTGGCAGTTATAATGTCAACTTCCTGATTTGGCTGGTGGCTTTTATTTGGCAGCTTCCTGATCCATCCCAGAAGCAGCAACTAACTCCCTTGGCAGTCCAGTTCTGCAATGTGGTTTCGAGAATTGTTCTTGGAACCTTGGCCTGTGTTTCTTGAGTTCTCCTAGTGATTCTGTAAACTGTTTGTATCCCTTAATAAATCACTCTCTTAAACTAATCAGGTTGGATTCTGTTGTCTGCAATTAAGAACCTTGACCCATCAGATTCCCTGTGAATGATAACAGTTGCTTTAGTTGTATCTGACATTCTTCTCTGCTTGGCTGGGCTAACCCATCAAGGATTGAGATGTCTTTGCAAAGCATCCCCCTCTAGGGAAGAGTGTCCAGTGGCCCGTGAGAGAGCTGTCTGATCTACAGTGGGTCAGTAATTTAATCAGGCAGACCTGTTTCTGTGGGAAAGTGAAGCTGTGGCAGAATCCAGTTCAGAATCTATACCTTCCTCATAGCTGTTTACTGATTTAATGTTATCTGTTCATTCAACAAATACTGAGCACCCATCTATCTTGTGCAAAGCACTGGACCATAAGTTGAGGATACAGAAATTTGGGTTTTTCCATCATCACATGAGCTTAACGTCTCACTGAGAATACAGAGTTAATAGGAAACTATTATTTGAAAATTGAACTTTGAGGGAACAGTTTGTACAGCATGCCAGGGGACTTGTTGGCAGAGTAGCCAGCCAACTCTGGCACGAAGATTGGCTCCTAGGAGAATGTCTGGATGGTTACAGACCTGCTCATTTAAGATTTTGCCATTTTGGAGGGACTTTGGGGATGCCATAGGTAGTGTAATCGTGGTCTTATATATGATATCCCCACATAAGGGAGATTAGATAGAGGAGGGATGAAGTAGCTGGTGAGCTTTTCTTTACTCTGAAGCAGAATTGGATTCCTACTTTACTGTTGGACCTGTGTTAATGGGGAATTAGAAGGATATAGACACGTTCTGAAGGGCAGGTAGGATTTTGTACTTTGCATCCCTAGGCCTGAGAGCACCAGAACCTTTGCCTGGCTCTTTCTGTAGGAACTCAGAGTTTGACTGTTCAAATAAGTGTGGTAGGGCCAGTTGGTGGACCTAAACTGAATAATTCTGATTTAAATCCAGTTGGCCTCTGTAGCTTCTAAGGTGCTTAAGGCAAAAATGGTGTTTGAGAGTGACCATGAAGTTGTGGATTCAGACAGATTGTAACAAGACCTGAAACTGAGTGATGATTCTAGAGTAGAGAGAGAGGAAAAGTTCAAAGGCCTTGTGCAAAGTCTTGATACTTGGCTTTGGGAGTTGTGGTTGGAATATCTCTGGCAGTTCTACTTTTGTAGAGCACATTTGGATTTGCTGTCTGATTCAGGAAAGCTGACCTTATTTGTTGTCACTGTTGCTGTTCTGTTTTTGAATGTTACAGTTGAGTTGTTCCTGGGTTATACAAATACAGCTAAGATATAGGAAACCAGATGTTTACAATAGAAAATGCACTGAGGGAATAGGAAAGATATAGGGTACTGTGCTTACGTTTTGTTTCCTGGAAATTGCATACTATCCTTCTATAGGTAAAAGGGAGAATAGCGTGAAATAGGAATAAAGTGCTCATGAAGCAAGGAAATGAAAGATGCAGCACAGATAATTAAACAACACTCCTCATATGCTTAGTATCTTACCTAGTAGCTCCTCTCTTGAAGGAATCCTGATCTTGAAACTTTATTCTGTCAATAATACTGGCATAAAGTATGGGATTTGATGATATGATTCTTCTTTGACTGCAGGCAAGCTCTGCCTGACATTCTCAGCCTTAAAGAATCCTTCCTGACTTTGAGCAAATTTTTTTTCTGCAGTCAGAGGAGAATCATATCATCATATCCCATATCTTATTCCAGCATTATTGAGAGGATAAAGAAATGTTTGTGAGCTGCTTTGAACATTAGAGTAAGTATCCAAATAAATAAAATGTACAAACAATAAAAATAAGAGAATATGTCATTACAAAACAGAAACAGTTCAATGGCTTCCATCAAAACAGAATGAAAGAAGTGGTTTTTCCAGTTTTATCAACAGAGAATTAAACTTGAAATCAGAGACTTGAAATGCTGATAGATGTTTTTATTGTCCTTGAAGGGAAGCTTTTGTAAATAAAGCACTATTTAGAGGCTTGTTTAGTTTTCAAGATGTTTATGCTTTCAGATCAGATTTTTTATTTGTAAATGTAGGAGGTTTTAATAGCCACTTTTTGAAGGGTTTTGTGGGTAATACCTCTACACCAATTAATTGAAAACCTTCAGTTGTTTCAAATTACAGTTATAAGTTAGTATGTTTGTTGTTAAAGAGACGGGGTTTCACCATGTTAGCCAGGATGATCTTGATCCCCTGACCTGGTGATCTGCCCACCTCGGCCTCCCAGAGTTTTGGGATTACAAGCGTGAGCCACCATGCCTGGCCTAGAATGTTTGGTTTTTAAAGAACTTCAGTTGTCCTACTTAAAAAAAAAAAAAAGCCTTATAAAGCTCTTCAGTGAAAAAAAGTCTTTTGGAAAACTGCTACAAGAAAACACAGAGGGAAGCACTTTAGACCATTGGTCTGGACAAAGATTTTATAGGTAAAACCTCAAAAGCAAATACAGACAGATGGGATTGTATCATACTAAAAACCTTCACAGCAAAGGAAACAATCAACAGTGAAGAGACAGTCTACAGAATGGGAGAAGATATATGCAAACTATTCATTCAACAAGGGATTACTTTTCAGTATGTACAGAGAACTCAACTGCAAAGAAAAGAATCCAGTATTAAAATGGGCAAATGATGTGAATAGACATTTATCAAAAGAAAAATGACCAACAAATACGTTGAACAGGGCATGGATTAGGGGCAGCAACACCCACCCCCAAACTCCTCTACCCTACTCATAAATGTGTATATAACCTTTTTTTTTTTTTGAGATGGAGTCTCACTCTGTCCTCCAGGCTGGAGTGCTTGGCTGATTGCACCCTCCACCTCTGGAGTTCAAGCTACCCTCCTCCTGAGTAGCTGGGATTACAGGTGAGTACCACTATGCCCAGCTAATTTTTGTTTTTTTAATAGAGATGGTGTTTCACCATGTTGGCCAACCTGGTCTGGAAGTCCTGACCTCAGGTGATCCGCCCACTGTGGCCTCCCAAAGTGCCGGGATTACAGGGGTGAGCCACTGCGCTTGGCCTAACAATTATGTATTTTCAAATAGCTACAAGTAATGATTTTGAATGTTACCAAGGCAAAGAAATATTTGAGGTGATGGTTATGCTAATTACCTTGATTTTATCGTTATTTGTTTGTTTTGAGACAGTCTTGCTTTGTCACCCAGTCTGGAGTGCAGTGGCACAATTATGGCTCACTGCAGCCTTTGTCTCCTGGCTCGGCCGATCCTTCCGTCTTAGCCTCCTCAATAGCTGGGACTCTAGGTATGCGCCACCATGTCCCGCTAATTTTTATATTTTTATAGAGGCAGGATTTCACCATGTTGCTGAGGCTGGTCTCAAACTCCTGGGCTCAAGCTGTCTGACCACCTTGGCCTCCCAAAGTGCTGGGATTACAGCCACATTATGCGCAACCAGATTTATCATTATGTATTGTATACATGTGGCAAAATGTGACTGTACTCCATAAATACGTGCAATTATTATGTGTCAATTAAAATTAATAATAAAAACATTTACAGCCAGGCCTGGTGGTGTGGGCCTATAGTCCCAGCTACTGGGGAGGCTCAGGCAAGAGAATCACTTGAGCCCAGAAGTTCAAGACCAGCCAGAGCAACATAGCAAAACCCCATCTTAAAAAACAAAAAGAAAAAGCACAGTGTTTTCAAAGAAATATAAAATTTTATAAAACACAGGAAAACACCTTTTTTTGAACAAACTCCTGTAAATCTCACATTATCTTAGAAATAAGATGTTTTAGAGTCTTTAAATATTCCCATGCTGTATATAAGCTTATTAAGATTTTTAACTTAAAATCATGAGTCAGAAATAAATTATTCAACTATATTTTTAAAATTTGAGGCCAAAGGCTGCCAGCCTAATAGGTGACATTCTTCTAAGCATTACAAAATCTTAGATTATGTCTAATCTCCTTAACACAAAAATATTATGTGGTAATAAACATAATATTTAATGTTAAAATATTATAAATTATAAAATACTTATTATTTTAGTTACCTTAAACATTTTTATATTTAATTCTAAGTATTTCTAGAATTGAAAGATGCTTACCTACTAAAAAAACTGAGCTTTCCTATTAAATGAGACCACGCCTCTTAGGTGACCTGACAGGATACACTGACCCTGTTCACTTTTGCTTCATCATGACTCCATAACTTTGCAAGGCTGGGGGTCATGGAGTTCACACACCATGAATCAACATAGCTAATTTATTGCATCAACTTGAAGGTCACTTTGCTCATGAAATCTTTTGTGATTCCTCCCAGTAAGTTCACTGATGCTATATGTTTCCTTTGCAGTCTGTACTTCTAGCACTGTAGTATTGTTCATGCTTTATTGATGTTGCTTGTTTAATTATCTGTCTTTTGGGCTAGACTTTATACTCTGTATAGTCAGGTACCATTCTTTCTTTCTTTCTTTCTTTTTAGAGACAGGTTCTTGCTCTGTCACCCAGGCTGGAGTGCAGTGATATGATCGTAGCTCACTATAACCTCAAACTCCTGAGCTCCAGCAATTTTCCTGTCTCAGCCCCCTGAGTAGCTGGGACTACAGGTGCATGCCACCATGCCTGGCTAATTTATTGTTATTATTTATTAGAGACAAGGCCTTGCTATGTTGTCCTGGCTAGTCTCCTAGCTTCCAGCCCCTCCTGCCTCAGCTCCCAAATTGCTGGGATTACAGGTGTAAGCCATCATACCTGGTCCCCATTTTTTCTTTCTTTTTTTGAGATGGAGTTTCACTTTTGTCGCCCTTGCTGGAGTGCAATGGCATGATCTTGGCTGGCAATAACCTTTGCCTCCTGGGTTCAAGTGGTTTTCCTGCCTCAGCCTCCCAAGTAGTTGGGATTATAGGCATACACCACCACGCCTGGCTAATTTTGTATTTTTGGTAGAGACAGGGTTTCACCATGTTGGTCAGGCTGGTCTCAAACTCCTGACCTCAGGTGATCCATATGCCTCAACCTCCCAAAGTGCTGAGATTACAGGAATGAGCTGCTGCACCCAGCCCCATTTTTTCTTGCTCATTGTTGTATCTCCAGTGCTCAACACAGATCTCATGTGCTTAATAGAGTGCTGCAATTATTGACTTAACTATTAAAACAGCTACAGAAATGCAACTGCAGCAGGCCCTTTTAGGTTGTCAGAAATAGACATATTCTCCAAATGCCTTAGTTAAGTAAGGAAGAACATGACATTGTCACAGCAACTGCCCAGCCAAGGCTGTGCAAAGCTGGAAACTTGGGTCAAAGTGCACAGGCAGGCATCACTCGTGGCAGGTAGAACAACAGTGGGAATGCAGAATTGTTCAAGAAGCCTGGTCACACGCCAATGGCTCAGCCCCTCTCTTCCACTGTGGAGGACCTGCCTGTCTCATCTCTTCTCAGCCTCCTAGCTTACTGCTTTTGTTTTGTGTTTTTCCTCTCTTATTCAAAACTTTAACCTGTCTGTTGATTATGTCTCACATTCAGCCTTCCCAAGAGAGGACCTGATAGGTTTTGCCTACTGACAACTTCACATAGTAAGCCCCTTTGGGCAGAGCTGTCAGGCCACATCATCAACTTCTGGCCATTTTGAAAATGTCTACCTTACCTTCGCATCAGCTGCTGATTTTTAATTCTCTTAGTTGTGCTCTGAGTGTGAAGTCACGTGCTATAAAAGCATGACAACCCATGGTTAAGTACCATCTACAGCAGATTTTTCAAGGGTCCTGTGTATGTAGTAGGATTATCTACATTTTACAGGAGAGAAAAGGCTGAGGTTGAGTGATTTGCCCCAACAAGTTGTGTTCAGCCTAGTGTGCCCAAGGTAAGATTTGAGTTCAGGACATCTTTCATCACTGACACTCCTAATGCTATACTCCTTGAAAGATGTCCACCAAAATGTTTGCAGTGGTTATCTTTGTGTTAGTTCATAGGTTATCAAGTTCTCTGCATTGAGCATATGTTTCTTTTGTTACTAGAAAAAGTTTCTATATAAACACGAAGGGATTGAGATTATCGAGTAGTTTATCATGGCATTGTCAGTCCTAGGTCTCATTAAACTCCACCTGTTCTAAAGCTTTGTGCAGCCTAGCTTAAAATTTTTAGCATATTGGCTGAATTTCAGAAACAGATAAGTTTGAGCCATTAGCAATCACATTTAAGGAGAAGGCTAAAATATTCCCTTTTAAAAATTAGCCTCCATATTTTTTAGTGCTGTGGTAAAAATCCTATTAGAGTGACCCCTTACAGGGTTAGGGGAACAGGCTTGCTCCCATGGCCTGACATGGGCTTTAGTAACAGTGCCTCTTTAGACCGGGGCAGCAAAGGCTGTGTGAGCCAGTCATGTGATAGCCTCTCTGTAGTAAAGAGGAAAAGCACCTCTTTTGTATGATCTCAGAGCTATTCTTTTTTGCTGTTTCAGTGAGAAAGGTAAAACTCTTGACTGACAGGGGAAAAAAGAGAAGCTGGGTCTGAAACTGTTCTGTCTTCTGCTTATCTTACATTCTTATTTCCTTTACCTCTTCTCACCTCAGCCATCCCAAGAGTATTATCACAAAAATACAGAACATCCGCTAGGAGGAAGAGGAGGGATTGCTCTTGCTGTCCCAGGAGCTGCCTCAGAGGTAGAAGTGAAGGAGGTAAAATAGGAGGCAGGAGATGCAGGCACACTCAGTGTAATGGTATAACTTTTACTGGAAAAAAAAACAGAGGTGAAAATTATATGCCTAAAGGATAGCCATTCCTTGGTATCCATTTGTTGGTATTGGCTTCAGGACCCTTAGCGAATATCAAAATCTTTAGATGCTCAAGTCCCTTATATAAAGTGACAAAGTATTTGCATATAACCTACGCATATCCTCCCATGTACATGAGATCATCTGTAGGTTACTTATAATACCTCATGCAATGTAAATGCTGTGTAAATACAGTTGACCCTTAAAGAACAAGGGGTTGTGAACTGCATGGGTCTGGGTACACTTATATGCAAATTTTTTTCCAGTAAAAGTTACACCATTACACTGAGTGTGCCTGCCTCTCCTGCTTCCTTTTTCACCTCCTTCACTTCTGCTTCTGAGGTGGCCCCTGAGACAGCAAGAGCAATCCCTCCTCTTCTTCCTTCTCTTCCTTAGCCTACTCAACATGAGAATGACGAAGATAAAAACCTTTACCAGGCTCCACTTCCACTTAATAGTAAACATATTTTCTCTTCCTTATGGTTTTGTTAATTACATTTTCTTTTTCCAGCTTTATTATTATAAGAATATAGTAAATAATATATACAACATACAAAATACATGTTAATCAACTGTTATTGGTAAGGCTTATGGTCAATACTAGACTATTAGTAGTTAAGTTTTGAAGTTAAAAGTTATATATTTACTGGACTTAGTGACTTAACACCTGTAGTTGCTGCACTTTTGGGAGGCTGAGGCAGGAGGATTGCTAGAGACCAGGAGTTTGAGAACAGCCTGAGCAACATAGTGAGACCCTGTCTCTACAAAAAAAGAAAAATTAGTTGGGCATGTTGACACACACCTGTAGTCCCAGCTATTTGGGAGGCTTAGGAGGGAGGATTGCTTGAGCCCAGCGTCAAGGCTGCAGTGATCCCAGTGAGCCATGATTTTCCCAGTGCATTCCAGCCTGGGTGACAGATCAAGACCCTGTTTGTCTGTTAACAACAACAACAACAAAAAAGTATACACAGATGTTTGACTGCGTGGGAGTTGGCACCCTACCCCTGCGTTGTTCAAGGATCAACTGTAGTTATACTGTATTGTTTAGGAAATACAAGGGAACAAAGTCAGTGTTCAGTACAGACACAATTTTTTTTTTAATTGTCAATCTGCACTTGGTTGAATTCACTTGATGTGTAGTGCACAAATACGGAGGGCCAACTGTATATGTAGTCAGCCTGAGAGTTAGCTTGTGACATAGCCGTTGCTTTTTTAAAAAGTGTGCTTAGTTCTTTGTGACTTCCTCACTTATATCCTAATAGTACTTCTCTGCTACTCCTCCGGCTCATACCACCTGTTTATTGCTTTGCCATTTAATCAACCCATCTTCAGGTTGGTGACGTCTGCTTAGATTTTCCTGTATCTTTGCTGCCCTCCCTCAAGTCCTTGTACAAGTTATGTACGTACAGTGTCATACGTAAATTAAAAATTGCACAGCATGTTTGACTTAATTAACCTGCATTAAAGAAAGGTTGTAAAAGAAAAAAAGAAAAATCCAGCAGGTCATGGACAACTTAAAAAAAAAAAGTTTGAAAGTCTAAATGCCTTAATGCAGAATAAATGAGGTTACCCTCCTATTGGCACCTCAGGAGTTCAGAGCTGCTCAATTGTCTCTAGCCTTGTTTATCTATCTTTGGTAGTCTATCAAGAAGTAGGCCAGGCACAGTGCTGATGCCTATAATCCCACCACTTTAGGAGGCTGAGGTGGGCAGATCACTTGAGGTTAGGAGTTTGAGGCCAGTGTGGCCAATATAGTGAAACCCTGTCTCTAATAAAAATACAAAAATTAGCTGGGTTGGTGACGCATGCCTGTAGTCCCAGCTACTTGGGAGGCTGAGGCAGGAGAATCACTTGAACCTGGGAATCAGAGGTTGCAGTGAGCTGAGATCACCCCATTGCACTCCAGCCCGGCTGTCACAGCGAGAGTCCATCTCAAAAAAAAAAAAAAAGCAAAAAAAGTTCAAAAAGTTCTTTTAACTCATCTTGATCTCATTTTTCTTTCTTTCTTTCTTTCTTTTTTTTTTTTTTTTTTTTTTTTTTTTTTGAGACAGTCTTGCTCTGTTGCTTAGGCTGGAATACAGTGGCACGATCTCAGCTCACTGCCACTGCCACCTCCCTAGCTCAACCGATCCTCCCACCTTGGCCTCCCAAGTAGCTGGGACTACAAGTAAGCATGCATCACCACACCTGGCTAATTTTTGTACTTTTTGTAGAGATGGGGTTCCACCATGGGGCCCAGGCTGGTCTCTAACTGCTTAGTTCAAGCAATCTGCCTACCTTGGCCTCCAAAAGTACTAGGATTATGGGCATGAGCCACCACGCCCAGCACCATTTGTATTTTCTAATAAGAACATGGAGAATGCCATAGTGAACTTTATTTCAAAAATATGCATCTGCTTATCCTAATTCCTGTACCATGCATTCTGTCCCTGCAGAAGAATGGTTGCACGTGTGCGCGCGCATGCACACACACACAAACACACACACACACACCCCCACCCCCCACCCATAGCAACCAGAAGACTCCATATGGTATCTCAGAACAATCTCTAACAGGAAAGCAGAATTTTATGTTTTAAGTTATACAAGAGTAGAACATTTAAAAAGTCTGTGACTACTTGAGAGTAATTTAAGATATTCTTTGTCACCCCTTTTTTAGTTCATAAATGTTTGGCTCTATTTGGAGTGGGGGAAAAAGTGAAGGCACAGTATGACTGTGTTATATTTTCATCTGTACCTTTTACCCAGCCTGTGAGCAGTTGTGAATAGACAGTGGAGGGTAGGCTATCATAGGATTTATCAGAGAAATAACATGTATTTTTAAAATCCAGGACTTTAATCACAAAATATATATATCATTTAGTAGCAAAACTTTGTGAGTATTATATTAAGGATACTTTTGATCATTTCAACATAAGTAAAGCAGTTTGCTATAAATCAGGAGAGACGATGAGTTAATTTTTATTTAGATGGCATTCTCTGAATTGCCATTGTTCAATTTTTAAAGAATTTTAAATCACATGAATATGAATTTCTCATTACAAGTACACGTATGGCCTATGGCTTTATCTTTAAAATCAGTACTAAAATAGGCAAATAATTTTTCTAATGTTTGACAGTTGTCAAAATAAAAAGTTGGGGAGAAAATAAGCATAAATACTTATTATATACTAGCTGTATTCAAGATCCGGAACTGGAAGTTACAAAGGACAGTGATGCGATAGATGCTACTTTCCCTAAGACAAATTGTGTATTTGTCAGCACTGCCATGTCTGTCAGCACTACCATGCTTTTGTTTTTACTTGGTAAGAAGACAGATACTTTTAGCTCCTGTGGTCACAGCACTATAATATATAATAATCATCATGTCTTAGTACATTATATGTGAGAATTTTATTCTGATAATTTATTCTTTTAAAGGATTTAGTGGGAAATGTGGCTCCATAATAAAAATTTCAGGAAAGCCTTTGTTCACCTAACACGGACATATGTTTTTGTGTGAGGAAGTTGTTTTTTTTTTTGAAACAGAGTCACACCGTCACCCAGGCTGGAGTGCAATGGTGCACTCTCAGCTCACCGCAGCCTCCACCTCCCAGGTTCAAGCGATTCTCCTGCTTCAGCCTCCCTAGTAGCTGGGATTACAGGCGCTTGGCACCACTCCTGGCTGATTTTTGTATTTTTAGTAGAGACTGGGTTTCACCACGTTGGTCAGGCTGGTCATGAACTCCTGGCCTCGTGATCCGCCTGAGTCGACCTCCCAAAGTGCTGGGATTACAGGCTTGAGCCACTGCGCCTGGCCATGAGGAAGTATTTTTATTCTGCCCTCCTAGGAAAACTTGTGCAAAGAAATATAGCAAAAGAAGTCAAAAGCTTATCCTTAGAATTTTGGCTAGATGCAGTGGCTCACTCCTGTAATCCCAGCAATTTGAGAAGTCGAGGTGGGAGGATCGCTTGAGCCCAGGAGTTCGAGACCAGCCTAGGCAACAAAGGGAGACCTTGTCTCTACAAAAAAAATGTTAAAAATGGCTGGACATGGTGGCATGCACCTGTAATTCCAGCTACTCAGGAAGCTGAGAAGGGAGGATCCCTTAAGCCCAGGAGTTTGAGGCTGCAGCACGCTGTGGGCAACAGATCAAGACCCTGTCTCTTTAAAAAAGAAAGAAAGAAAGAAAAAATAATTGACTATATAAAGTGATCAGAGAAAGCATATCATATTTTTTTTTGTTTGTTTGTTTGTTTGCTTTTTCTTGCACATCATATTTTAATGTAGAACGTGGTGTGACGCAGTTTTACATTAGAGGACAGAATGAATCCCGTAGATCTCTGGCGTTACCTTTCAGGCTCGTAAGTAAATAGGTATTGAATCTCCTGTTTCTGGCAGCTGAGAACTTAGAAAGGGCCTTCCCTCTCAGTTACAGTTCGGGGATGAAAGCAAACCTTGGCATAGACGTAGAGCCCAGTGAAGGGCCTGGCTGAGGTGCAATTATGTTGATTCTTGTGCTTGGCTTTTGCTCTGTGCTCACGTGGCCGAGTGTAATTCAACACTGGCCCCAGAGCCATGTTCCTAATAGAACTACCTCTCTCTTCTCAGAGAAGTGTCTCTGCTCCAAGACTGTTACAAAATGGTGAATGGCTGCCCCTGGGTTATTTCCATGATTACTTCTAGAGTCATCATTAAGATAGATTGACTTTTTAGGGACTCACTCATTTTGGTTTTTCAGAAATTCGTAGTAGATACTATTGACTATATGAAAAGTGGTATTCTTAATGTTATTACATATTTGTGTTAGTAACCATTTTAGTTTTAAATATGTAGGAGCTGTTGACTAAGACTATCCATTAGAGTGGTTTGTAAAGTTTTAGCCTGAAAAATGGAGACATGCTGGGTGCAGTGGCTTATGCCTGTAATCCCAATACTCTAGGAGGCCAGGGCAGGAGGCTCACTTGAGGCCAGGAATTCAAGATTACAGTGAGCTATGATCATGCCACTGTACTCTGTCCTGCGCAACCAAGTGAGACCCTATCATGTTCCTAGTAGAATGAAAAGACAGAAAGTGCAAAGAAGATTATATATTACCCTAATTCCATGGCTAATTATTTTTTCCCAACTTTTCAATAATGAAAATTTTCAAGCATACAAGAAAAATTCAGAAATAGTAAAACACTATACCTTCTAGATATATTTTGACCTTTTGCATACTTGCTTTTTCTTTCTATATTTTTACTTTTTTTTTGCTGTTCCATTTGAATGTAAAGTTGTAGATAGTGTGACACATCACTCCAGAATTCTATTCTTTAGCATGTATCTCTTTATTTTTTTTCTTTTTTGTGATAGGATCTCCCTGTGTCACCCAGGCTGGAATACAGTGGCACAATGTCTCCTTACTGTCACCTCCACCTCCTGGGCTCAAGCAGTACTCCCATCTTAACCTCCTGAGTAGCTGGGACTGTGGGCATGAGCCACGACAGCCGGCTAAATTTTGTATTTTTTGTAGAGACAGAGTTTCGCCATGTTGTCCAGGCTGGTCCTGAAATCCTGGGTTCTAGAGATCCACATGTCTTGGCCTCCTAGAGTGCTGGGATTATGGTTCACTATGCCCAGCCCTTCTTGCTTTGTGCTTGCCCATTTTTTTCTTTTTAAAATTTAGATTTAGGGGATACATGTGCACGTGAGTATATTACATGTTGCTGAGGTTTTGGTTTCTAATGACCCTGTCACCCAAGTAACAAACATAATACCTGATGAGTCATTTTTCAGCCTCCTCTCACCCCACTTTTAGAAGTCCCAGTGTTTATTGTTTCCATCTTTGTGTGTGTGTGTGTGTGTGTGTGTGTGTGTGTGTGTATACCCAGTGTTTAACTGCCACTTATAAGTGAGAACATGCAGTAATTGGTTTTCTGTTTCTGTGTTAATTTGCTTAGGATAATGGCCTTCAGCTATAACCACATTGCTTCAAAGGACATGATTTTGTTCTTTTTTATGGCTACATAGTATTCCACTATGTATATGTACACTTTCTTTGTCCAGTCCACCATTGATGGGCAGCTGGGTTGATTCCATGTCTTTGCTGTTGTGCATAGTAGCATGTATCTTTTTGGAATAAGACCAGTCTCCTAGATAACCACATACCATTGTCACACCTAAGAAAATTTATAATAATTCCATAATATTATCCAATATTGACTCCATATTCAAATGTCCCCAGTTACCATGAAATGTTTGTTATATTTGTTTCTTCACTAGGCCTTAACCTAGATTCACATACTACTTTTGGTTGTATGTTTTCTCAGGCTGTTTTATCATAGAACTATATTTCTCTTCTTTCCACATGCCTATCCCCCATGATACTATTTAGGAGAGTCCAGGGTAGTTGTCTTATAAAATGCCTCACATCCTGGTTTTGTTTGATTGTTTCTTCCTGGTTTCCTTTAACTTGTTTCCCCATCCTCTGTATATCCAGCAGCTTAGTCTAGAACGGTGCCATCCAATAGAACTTTCTGAAGTGAAGGAAAAGTTCTATATCTTCACTGTTCAGTATGGCAGCCACTAGCTGCCTTATATGGCTAGTTAAACTAATTAAGGCTTTCTGGGCACACTGCCTATGGAATAGTTCTGCTCCACAAGAAGCAGTAAAACAACAACAACAAAAACGAACTAATTAAAATTAAATAAATGTAAAATTCAGTTTCTTATTTACACTAGCCACAGTTCGAGTGCTCAGTAGCTACATGTGTATGATGGTGACCATTTTGAACAGCACAGAGGCTTGATTAGGTTGAGGATAAATATTTTTGGCACGTTGCTTCATTGGTGTGCTGTGTGCCTCCTGATGCTCATGTCACTTGAGGTTCTAGTACCTGGGCACCTTGGTGAGAGTGTAGTACTGCTCAGTGATTTGCACACCCATAGAATGGATTGGGAAGGATAGTGATGGTTGCTCTTCCCTGACATTTCCCACTAGAATTCTAAGCAGAGAGGAAATAGTAAGTGAAAAATATATATATTACACCTCACTGATTATCAGATAAATGCAAATTAAAACAAGCTGGCATCTTGCTCTTATTAGATTAGCCAAGATTTTAAAACTAATTCTATTAATGGTGAAGGCGACCACACATATTATAACTTTTGATGAAGGAGACCGCACATATTATAACTTTAAGGATGTCTCTGCTATATCAGACCCTATATACCAGTCATTCTAACTACGTTCCATTCCAGGATACCCCACACACCTGACATAATGCACGTGGTTCCCTCCTGCTAGAAACGCTGCCTTGTCCTCTTGCCACCTGGAGATACTTCTTTTGGTTTTCAGCTTAGTCACTACATTTTATCGAAGCTTTCATGACTTTCCATGTTGATATATAAGTGCTTTTTTTCACCATTTCATTGTAAGATAAATTTCAGATGTGTTTTTCCTATATATTTATATTTACTGTGGATATTTTATTTATTTATTTATTTGTTTGTTTAGAGACCGAGTCTTACCTTGTCCAAGCTGGTGTGATCATAGCTCACTGCAGCCTTGACCTCCCGAGCTCAGGTGATCTTCCCACCTCAGCCTCCTGAGTAGCTGGGACCACAAGTGCATGCCACCATGCCTGGCTAATTTTCTTACATTTTTTGTAGAAATGGGGTTTCACCTTGTTGGCCAAGCTGGTCTTGAACCCCTGGGCTCAAGAGATCCACCCACTTTGGCCTCCCAGAGTGCTGGGATTACAGGCATGAGCCACCGTGCCCAGCCTAGTGTGGACATTTTAAAAGCAAAAAAAGTAGACCTGGAGCAGTGGCTCATGCCTGTAACACCAGCACTTGGGGAGGCCTAGGTGGGTGGCTCATCAGGTCAGGAGTTTGAGACCAGCCTGGCCAACATAGTGAAACCCCATCTCCACTAAAAATACAAAAATTAGCTGGGCGTGTTAGTGGGCATCTGCAATCCCAGCTACTCGGAAGTCTGAGGCAGGAGAATCACTTGAACCAGGGAGGCAGAGGTTGCAGTGAGCCGAGATAGCACCACTGTACTCCAGCCCAGGCGACCACTCTGTTTCAAAAAAAAAAAAAAAGCAAAAAGAACAAAATTTAAAATGTTCATACTCGCCACTGGTAACACTTTGGTGTATTTCCTTCTGTGTGCGTTTTTGCCATTAACAGCCCTCCTCCTTGACTGCAGGCTTTTCAAGAGTATTTTCAAATATTGGATACAGATATGTTTTTGTCTCAGATTCCCGACTCATAACTGTCATAGCCTTTTGGAGCTACAGACTTTTGTTATAATGTTAGTGCACTGTAGGCCTCAGGAGCAGGCCTCAGAAAACAGAATCTCTGTCTCTGACTTTCTCCTGCCCTCCTTTCACCTGCCCAAGGCAAGACTCTGATCTTTCTCTGCCTTTCTGATTGTGGGTTACAAGATCCTCATTCCAGAGAGGGTCATGCCCCATATATTGGAGGAGGAAATCCTGCACAGAAAGGCCAAGAATCTGAACAAACAGGCCTTGCTAGGTTTTCCTACTCAGTCGATTAGTATTAGCTCATACCCTTTGTGTTCAGTCAATTTCAACATGGTTGTCCAGTCATGCCTATCCAATGAAGTCTCCATAAAAGGCCTAAGAGGACAGAGTTCAGGGAGCTTCTGGGTAACTGAACACATGGAGGTTCCTGGAGAGCAGCACACCCAAGGAAGGCAGCTTTCCCCAACCTTGCCCTGTGCATCTCTTAATCTATATGGCTTATCATATATATTCTAATACACTGGTAAATGTGAGCTTCCCCCAACCTTGCCGTGTGCATCTCTTAATCTATATGGCTTATCATATATATTCTAATATACTGGTAAATGTGAGCTTCCCTGAGTTTTGTGAGCTGCTTTAGCAGTTGAGCCCAAATAGGAGATCTTGGGAACCCCAACTTGAAACTAGTCAGTCAGAAGTTCCAGAGGCCCGGACTTGTGACTGGTGGAAGAACAAGGGTCTTGTGAGACTGAGCCCTCAACCTGTGGTTTCTGAGGCTATCTCCCGATAGATAGCTTCAGAATTGAATTGAATTGAATGGCACCCTGCCAGTATCCACTGCAGGACTGATTGCTGCTTGGTGTGGGGGAGGAAAACCCCCACACATTTCATTACAGAAGCCTTCTGTGTTGGTTGATTGGTGTGAAAGCAGAGAAAAAAATATGGTTTGAGTTTTCCCCTCCTCACAGCTGTCATTTTCTACCATCCCAGTCACTTTTTTTTTTTACTGTCGCAGCTCTGTTGTCCTAGAGGAGCCCTGTCTCTCCTCTCTTGCCACAGGCTTAGACACATTGACAGATCTTCTAACTTTCTGTGCATTTTGGTTATATCTCACCCCAGCATTTTCACTTCTGAGTATGTGCTGAGAAGTGCTTATTTATGAGCACAAAGAAGCATGTAGAGGCCAGGCATGGTGGCTCACACCTATATGATCCTAGCACTTTGGGAGGCCAAGGTGGGAGGATCATTTGATCACAGGAGTT
The DNA here is from genome assembly GCF_009761245.1 of Sapajus apella. Taxonomy (NCBI): domain Eukaryota; kingdom Metazoa; phylum Chordata; class Mammalia; order Primates; family Cebidae; genus Sapajus; species Sapajus apella. The sequence continues at coordinate 1,714,408 of NW_022437023.1, read as the reverse complement.
TGAGACCAGCCTAGGCAACAATAGTTAGACTCTATCTCCATTTAAAAAATATGTTTTTTGTTAAGAAGAATGTACAAGAGGTTCATCACAACTTTATTGTAATAGCAAAAAATTAGAAACAATCTAAGTGTCCACTGACAGGAGAATGATTGTGTCAATTATGGCACATTTATATTTTGTATTACCATCCACGAGTTTAAAAATAATGCAGGAAATCTGTATATCCCAACATAGAGCAACCTCTAAGACATATAGTTAAATGTTTGTTGAAGATAAGGTTAGTTGACAAGCATGGTCCCATCTGGGTAAAATAAAATGTACAAAAACATATTTGTATGTGTTCATACATGTATAAATATATAGAGTGAAATCTGGCAGGGAAAACATTAAACTCTTTAGAGTGATTACCTCTGGGGAAGGAATTGGGACTGAAAGGAAGCTATGGAAACTTTTGCTGTATCTATAGTTAAAAAAAATTTTCACAACCCCATCACCTTTTCCAGAGTCTGGGCAGAAATATGAAGCAGTTGGGCAGTTGTAAAAGTTAGTATTTAAAGTGCTTAAGGATACAGCCACCCCTTCCCCCAAGAATTCTAAAGGGATATATTTGAGCTTAGAAAAGTTAAAATTAGAATTGCTGAAATTCTGTTCTATATTGTCTTCTCCTTGGGTACAAGGAAATGAAAGCAAAGATGTCTCTGGGGGCAGATGGCAGAGCTTTAGTTAGGTTTTTGCTTTTGGTGCAAGTTTATTTTCAGCTTTTAAACCTGACCTTGCTATTCTTAGAGTTTTAATTTTTTAAATTTAAATTAAAATGTTTTGTGAGGATAAGATTAATTGGGAAAGAGATGGTTTACATGGATATCATTGAGACAGTTGACTATGTTTCCAGAGGCCTGGGTTAATCTTTAATGGGGTAAAAGACACTTTGACTAGAGGTAATCCATGAAGAACCATCAGATGTATTAATCACTAGAGAATATTGCTCTTATATATATTTATGTGACCTCTGTTGGTGGTGCTTTTATGTTTTGAAAAGCTATTAGTTACCTGTTGCTACCTAACAAAACTTAAAGTAAGGATTTATTTGTTATCTCATGCTTTCTGTCAGACATGAATTCAGACAAGGTACAGCCATATACCATGTTGTCTGGAGCCTTAGGTGAAAGCATCAGAGGCTAAGAGCAAAATACTGTGGGGGGAGAAAAGCTTGAATACCTTTTTCCAGTAGGCTTCCAGGACTCTGCTGGTTTTTCTCCTACATCTGAGTTGTTCTTGCTTATTCCTCCCTCTCTCTCTACCTCTTAACATTGAATGCCCTGGAATTTGGTCCTTTGTCTTTTCATTCTTTGTCTGCGTCTTATTTATTCCTTGGTGATCTCTTCTAATCTGGAGGCTTTAAATACAGTAGGTAGGTGGTTGGATTACTGGGTACGTAGGTAGTTGGGTAGATGGATGAGTAATCTATCCCCAACAACTATTCTCCTTAACCTGCCTACTTGGTATTTCCATTTGAACGTTCAATAGCCATCCGAAACTCAATATGTGTAAACCTTCATTCTACCCAAACCTGCTTCTCCAGCAGTCTTCCCCATCTCATTAAATGGCAGTCCATCTTTTAAGTTACTTAACCCAAAAACCTAGAAGTCATCCAATCCAACCTCTTCTCACCATCTTTTTTACTATCCCCCTGGTCTAAGCCATCATCACCACTCACTTCAATTCCTTAGCTATACCCCCTATATATACCCTTGCCCTCTTCATTCTGCTACTTTCAACACAGTAGGCAAAATGATCCTGTAAAAACAAACCAACAAACAAAAACAGGTCAGATCTTGTCACTCAAAGGCTTTCTAAGCTGAAGCCCTTAGATTGGGCTATGATCTGGGTCCCCTGAAACCTCAGCTCTCACTCTCCTCTCTTTCTCACTGAGCTCTAGCCATACTGTAGCCTCCTTGCTGCTCTAACACCAGCCCTCTTCCCTCTCAGTGCCCTCGCAATTGCTGTTCCCTCTGCCTAAATCAGCATGGTTGGAAATACTGTCTTATGTTAAACCTGGAGGAGAGAGACATCATCCTGTTGCTTTTTTCAATGCTTTATGTAGTAAGTGCCTTTTATTGGTGAAGAAATGCCATGGTACTGAGGATGGGAAATTAAGTTTCAAATAACAGATAGAATGTGTTTATATTAGAAGTAGCAGGTCCAAACATTCACATCTATGCCAGATGAAATACTGTTTTTCATCCACCTACCTACCATTCTTGCTCATTCATATATCTTCCATATGAAGCAGTCCTGTCCTTCGGAAGAGGCAGGAATTTCTAGGAGAGACTCTAATGCCACTGAAGTGTTCATTTCATTTGGCTTCATTTTTGTTCTTCTTTACTACCTTTTGTGATTCAGGGGGAGTAAGAGGGCAGTCTGGGATGCCATCTGAATAACCAGTTCTGTCAGTTGAGAGACTTGGTAGGGGTCCAAATCAGACCCTAAAATAGATACAATTTTAGTTTCAAAATAAGCCATAAAAACACTCTCAAAAGAGCCAAGGTTTTGGTCCAGGTGTGGTGACTCACACCTGCAATCCCAGTGCTTTGGGAGACTAAGGTGGGAGGATTGGTTGAGATTAGGAGTTCAAGACCAGCCTGGCCAACAGAGAGAGACCTGTCTCTACAAAACAAAGTGAAAAGAGCCAGGCTTTTGAAGTGGGTTTCTAGAGTGGAAAATAAGGCAGTCAAAGAAGGGAAGAGATTGTTTTTAACCAAGATGACCAGAGCTCCTCTATGACATGCTTTAGCAGATATTTATGAGAAAAGGAAGAAAGACGATCAGCTATTTATGGCCGTGTGACCACTAAAGCTCTGGGTGTAAAACTGAATGAGGACGTCACTGAGAAAATCCTTAAAACTTGAGAAGCCTAAGGTAGTTTGCTGTCATATATGGAGACTGTGATGTTAAGTGGAATTTATTTTTATGGGGTCATAGAATCACATTGTTGAAAGGATGTCAAGAGGTTATCTATCTTAAATCTATACTTTGGTCAAACAGAAACCTATAACTATGCAAGCCTTTAGTTTTTTCTTTTGAATACATATTTCTAAAAGATATGTCTGTACATGATCTAAATGAGT
>NW_022437023.1:1634633-1710880 GCF_009761245.1 Sapajus apella | reverse complement strand
TCCCAGCTACTCAGGAGGCTGAGGCAGGAGAATTGCCTGAACCCAGGAGGCGGAGGTTGCGGTGAGCCGAGATCGCGCCATTGCACTCCAGCCTGGGTAACATGAGTGAAACTCCGTCTCAAAAAAAAAAAAATTTTTTTTTAATGAAATAAATTACCTTTAATGCCATCCAATAGTGAGATGCCACCACACACCTATTAGAATGTCTAAAATAGAAAATGTTGTCATTTCGCAGATTGCGAATAAGAAAGTTAGGTGCAGCTTATTGCTGCTTTCAAAGAAACTATTCACCTCTGATGAGTGAATATAATAGATGTGATATTAAATGTTTCAGAAAGAACAAGACCACCTTTGTAGTGATATTTGACAAAGTTGAATTTTTTTGTCCTTTCAAAACTGAAACTGCCACTTATGCCTTTAAAGTGAGAGCTAGAAAATTGAGGAGACTTTCAGATAATACAAGAACCAGAATCACTTAAGACTGCAAAACCAGTTTTTCTTAAGTGTTTGTTCCCCTCCACTCCCTTTTTAAAGCTAGTCATACAGATTTTTCAGATTTTCAGGTAGTCTAAAAGATAGAAGATTTATGTAATACTACCCTGTAGTAACTTCAAATTCAAAAAATAATTTAAGGTTCCATTCAAATAAACTTATCTCCCCTGCAGAAGGTGTTTTGATTTATTTTCCCAGCAGCAGAGATCAGGAGGTTAGTACATGCATAGGCTTTAAAATCAAAGAAACCTAGGTTCTAATCCTGGAGCTGATACTTAACTGCATAGTATTGGCAAATTATTTGTCACCTCTAGGTATCAGTTTTCTTGTCTGGAGTGTACAAATCATGATAATACCTACTTCACAGGTAGACATTTAGTAAGAACTCAAATGCTAGGTATTATTATAAATAAAATAAATAAAATTTATTCTATAAATTTTATTATAAAATAAGACTAAAAAGGCCTTGAATCACACAGTGACTTACGACCTGAATCCTCAGGAGTATCTCCCAAAGCCCTGGGCTTTCATCCTCTCTTTTCCCCTCCCATCACCCTGTTACTTTTGTCAGGAAGATGCTAGTTAAGTTAATGAACTATATGAATAATTTTAGGTTACTTTAACTATATAGTTAGGAAAGAAACTACTTTTGGCATTAGGGTTTTAATTTATTTATTTTTTTCTTGAGACAGAGTCTCACTCTGTCGCCCAGGCTGGCGTGCAGTGGTGCAATCTCAGCTCACTGCAGCTTCGCCTCCTGGGCTCAAGCAGTTCTTCTGCTTCAGCCTCCCGAGTAGCTGGGACTACAGGTGCGTGCCGCCACGCCTGGCTAGTTTTTTGTGTTTTTAGTAGAGATGGGGTTTCACCATGTTGGCCAGGATGTTCTCAATCTCCTGACCTCATGATCCACCTGCCTCGGCCTCCCAAAGTGTTGGGATTTCAGGCGTGAGCCACCGAGTCTGGCCCCCCCCACCTTTTTTTTTTGAGACACAGTCTTACTCTCAATGAGTCTGGAATGTAGTGGCGAGATCCCAGTTCACTGCAGCACCCACTTCCCAGGTTCAAGTGAGTCTCCCTCAGCTCCTGCAAGTAGCTGGGATATAGGCACAAGCCCCCACGCCTACCTAATTTTTACATTTTTATAGAAATGGGGTTTCGCCATGTTGGCCAAGCTGGTCTCAAACTCCTGGCCTCAAGTGATCCACTCACCTTGGCCTCCCAAAGTGCTGGGATTATAGGCATGAGCCACTGTGCCCAGCCAGGGTTTATTTATTTATTTTTTTATGCTCACATATTTTAATTGAAAAAAAAAATCGCTTGAAACCTGGGAGGCGGAGGTTGCAGTGAACCGAGATCATGCCACTGCACTCCAGCCTGGGCAACAGTGTGAAACTCGGTCTCAAGAAGTTTTCCTCTAAGCACCACTTTCACTGCCTCCCACAAATTGATATTATATTTTTATTTTTATTCAAATATTTTCTTGAGATTTCTGCTTTCATATGTTATTTAGAAGTGTGTTTGATCTTCAAATATTGGGGGATTTTCCTATTTCAGTTATTGATTTTTTTCCCTTTTTTTTGGAGATAGGGTCTCATTATGTTGCCCAGCCTGGTCTTGAACTCCTGAAGTCAGGCAATCCTCCCATCCCGGCCTCCCAAAATGCTAGGATTATGGGCGTGAACCACCATGCCCAGCCAAGTTAATTGATTTCTTAACTCCATTGTGGTCCGAGAGCATACATTTTTATGATTACTGTTTTTTTAAATTTGTTAAGGTGTGTCTTGTAGTCCAGAATGTGGTCTGTCTTGTTGAATGTTCCATGTGAGCTTGAGATTAATGTGTATTCTGCTATTGTTGGATGAAATGGTCTATAGAGATCACAGATATACATTTGATTTTCTGCCACCTAGATCTGCCTCTTTCTGATAGGAGGTTATTGAAGTCCCCAACAGTAATAATGGATTCTTCTGCTTCTTGTTGCAGTTCTATCCATTTTTGCCTCATGTATTTTGATGTTCTGTTGTTAGGCATATACACATTAAGGATTATCATTGTCATCTTGTAGAACTGACCTCTTTATCATTATATAATATTTCTCTATTCCTGGTAACTTTCCGTGCTCTGAAGTCTGCTTTTTCTGAGATAAATGTAGTTATTCCTGCTTTCATAAGATTAGTATTAGCTTGGTATGTATCACTCTCCGTCCCTTTACTTTTAAGGTATGTGTTTTTATACTTAAAGTGGGTTTCTTGTAGACAACATATTAGATGACTCTACTGTGATGCACTCTGACAGTCTTATTCTCTTTTTTTTTTTTTTTTTTTGAGAGAAGATCTCACTCTGTCTCCCACCCAGGCTGGAGTGCAGTGGTGCAATCAGTGCTCATTGCATCCTTGACCTTCCCGGCTCAAGCAATCCTCCCACCTCAGCTTCTTAACTGTGATTACATGTAGGCACACATCACTGTATCCAGCTAGTTATTTATTTCTTGCAGAGACAGGGTCTCCTTGTGTTTCCCTGGCTGATCTGGAACTTCCAGGCTCAAGCGATCTTCCTACCTCCGCCTCCCAAAGTGCTGGGATTACTGGCGTGAGCCACCACACCTGGCCTTTGTTTTTTGTTGTTGTTTTTTTAATCTTTGCTTTTTGAGATAGAGTTTTTCCCTGTCTCCCAGGCTGAAGTGCAGTGGCACAATCTCAGCTTCCAGCAACCTCAGCCTCCTGAGTAGCTGGGATTACAGGCATGTGCTACCATGCCCAGTTAATTTTTGTATTTTTAGTAGAGATGGGTTTTCGCCCTGTTGGCCAGGCTGGTCTCAAACTCCTGACGTCAAGTGATCCATCCACCTCAGCCTCCCAAAGTGCTGAGATTATAGGCATGAGCCACTGCACCCAACCCTATCTTTTAATTGATGTATTTAGACTATTGATGTTTAAAGTGATTGTTAATGTAGTTGGATTAATATCCACCATGTTCGGTAGCTTTCTATCCATTGCTCTTTGTTCTCTGTTTCTGTTCTTGTTTTCCATTCTTTCTTGGCCTTTTGTGGTTTTAATTGAGCTCTTATTTTTCTCTTCTTTCTTTTGTTCTTACCCTACTTCCATTTTAATGAGTTCCTTGGAGGAAGAGGTAAGATATGTAATCTACGACTACATTTTTTGTTAAAATTTTTACAGACAGGTTCTCACTCTTGCCCAGACTGGAGAACAGTGGTGTAGTCATAGCTCACTGGAAGCTCAAACTCCTGGGCTCAAGCAATTCTCTCACCTCAGCATCCTGAGTGGCTAAGACTACAGGCATGCCACCATGCCTGGCTAATTATTTTTGTAGAGTTAGGGTCTCGCTTTGTTGCCCTGGCTGATCTCAAACTCCTGGCTTTTAAGCCATCCTCTTGCCTCAGCCTCCAAAAGTGCTGGCATTACAGGCATGAGCTCTCGCACCTGGCCTCAACTTTTTTTAAGTTTTAGAATTATTATTTTTGTTATTATTATCGTTATTTTTAGAGACAGGGTCTTGATATGTTGCCCAGGCTGGTCTTGAACTCCTGGACTTAATGCAGTCCTCCTACCCAACCTTCTAAGTAGCTGGGATTACAGATATGTAACTCCACACCCAGCGTTTCAGAATTATATCTCTTCTCTTTTTCGTTTGAAAGTAATGATATAAATGTTTTTGCTTCTCTCAGATACTACACAGGAGTATCTTGCTTTTAATAGATGGACTCCTTCACACATTGCACATAGGCCACAGTGTTGTAAATTCACTCATTTCTGTGTATGATTTATCTCAAAAGCAAGGAGCATGTAAAAAAGAATGGCTCCTTAGTCAAGGAACTGGTATTTTTAATTGACTAGGAGAGCCTAATTTAAAGATATTTTACTGTTAGCATACTTTCAGTGCAAATAACTACCCTAAGTTACTTTTTAACCACTTTTTAAAAACTGGAATTAAAGATACCTTTGTACTCAGTCTAGTGGTCTGTGTTATAACACATATTGAATGCTACCCATTGATGAATAGTAAGTTCAGTGGCTAAGTGTGCAAATTAGAATGTGCCCTGTTAGAGAATATAGTACTGTATTTGAGCTGGTTTGTGTTGGAGCCCTGAATAGAGGCGGAATTACTGGGATAGGAGCCAGTCGCCTTCTGAGAAATGAACTGAGTCCAGAAGAGTCTTCCAAAACAGTTGTGTTTGCTTTCCCATCCAGCTCCACATTCCAGGAAAGGATTTTTAGTCATTAGGAAGTATATCCACAGCTTACTTTCCATTGACTTCAATATAATTAACAGTGGCTTCAGCAAATTCTAAATGCAACCCTTGCCTCTGGAGATTCCACAATCATTAAACTACCAACAGCTGCTGGATTTAGACAAATCTAACTTATCCGTCTGAGTTGCCACTTAACAGCGTTCTCTTAATTCCATGTACTTGCAAATGCAAGCTGCTTATCACAAAGCTTGCTACACAGGAAGTAAATTTAAGGACTGCCAAGACAGTATAGTAGGCATGAACGTATGTACACCTAGTAAACCTTCATCAATATAAAGTAAAAATTGTCAAGAGTTATGGGGGAAAGTCGACAACTCAGTAGCCGTGTTGAAGACTTCAAAGCATCTCATTTTGTGCTTGATAGTCCCTACGAAGAACAATAAAATCTCATTTAGAAAGCAGTTGAAAAAGTGGCAAATAAAACATCGTTAACAAGATTGAGCACATAGCTATGTTGAGAGATAACCTTCCACCCAACAAAGAATACGTAATTTTTCAAGCATGCATGGAAGAATTAGAAAAACTTAACCATATGTTAAGTTGTAAAGGAATTACTAACATTCCATAGCATCAGTATTATAGACTATATATACTCTGATAGAATGCAGTGAAATCAGAAATCAACAACAGAGCCAGCGTGAAAGAGAGAGAAACATAGGTTTGGAAACAAATGTTCTAAGTAATCCATGAGTTAAAGCACAAATCATCATGGAAGTAAGCAAATAGAGCTGAAGAACTACGAAAGCACTCTACTTCATGACTTACAGGATACAGCTCAGTCAGTTCTTTGACACTTAGATGTTTATATTAGAAACTTAAATGGACATTAAATAAATTAAGCAGTCAACTCAAGAAGCTGGAAAAAGCAAGAGTAAGCCCAAAGGAAGTAAAGGGATAGAAATAATAAGGAAAGGGGTAGAAATTAATAGAAAAATGGAAATGACAAACAAAACCAAAAGTGGGTTATTTTTGTCTAATAAAATAAACTGGCAAGATTGATAAAAGAAAGAAGACACAAATAAATGAACAAAAGGAAATAACCACAGATTTATAATAGAGGCTTTTAAATTATAAGAATGTTACAAAGAGCTACAAACAGAAAGACTTGAAAACTTTCATAGAAATTTTCCAGAAACTCCTACCCAAATTTACTTTTCAAAAAATTCAGACTGGGAACAGTGGCTCATGCCTGTAATCCCAGCACTTTGGGAGGCGAAAGCAGGAGGATCACTCGAGCCCAGGAGTTCAAGACCAGCGTGGGCAATATAGTAAGACCTCATCTCTCCAAAAAGTTTTATAATTAGCTGGGCATGATGGTGCAGCCTGTTGTCCCAGCTACTCAGGAGGCTGAGGTAGGAGGATCGCTTTAGCCTGGGTGGTCAAGGCTGCAGTGAGCCATGATCTGTGCCACTGCACTCCAGACTGGGAGACAGACTGGGAGACAGAATGAGAGCCTTTCTCAAAAAAGAAAGAAAGAAAAAGAAAAAGTTGAAAACCTGTGTGTAGATTATTAGTCCTTAAAGAAATTATGTGGTAATCACCTTGCTTCCTGCCAAAAAAAATACCAAGATCAGACTAATTTTACTGAAATATTTATATATGTATATTCTTGAAGACTGTTCAGAGGAGGATAGCTGCATACCTTTTGTAAGACTGGTAAGATCTTTTTTTTTTTTCTTTTTTTTTTTTATTGCATTTTAGGTTTTGGGGTACATGTGAAGAACATGCAAGATTGTTGCATAGGTACACATGTGGCAGTGTGATTTGCTGCCGTCCTCCCCTTCACCTGTATCTGGCATTTCTCCCCATGCTATCTCTCCCCAACTCCCCACTCCCCGCTTTCCCTCCCCTATTTCCCCCCAACAGACCCCAGTGTGTAGTGCTCCCCTCCCTGTATCCATGTGTTCTCATTGTTCAACACCCGCCTATGAGTGAGAACATGTGGTGTTTGATTTTCTGCTCTTGTGTCAGATTGCTGAAAATGATGGTTTCCAGGTTCATCCATGTCCCTACAAAGGACACAAACTCATCGTTTTTGATGGCTGCATAGTATTCCATGGTGTATATGTGCCACATTTTCCCTGTCCAGTCTATCATCGATGGGCATTTGGGTTGGTTCCAGGTCTTTGCTATTGTAAACAGTGCTGCAGTGAACATTCGTGTGCATGTGTCCTTATAGTAGAACAATTTATAATAAGACTGGTAAGATCTTGACTAATGATTAGCAAACCTTTTTTTTTTTTTTTTTTTTTTTTTTTTTTTAAAAGATATGGGGTATCACTGTGTTGCTCAGGCTGGTCTGAAACTCCTGGACTCACACAGTCTTTCCACCTTGGCCTCCCAAAGTGCTAGGATTACAGATATGAGCCACCATGCCCAGCGATAGCAGACTGACTTTTTTTTTGAGACGGAGTTTCGCTCTTGTCGCCCAGGCTGGAGTGCAATGGTGTGATCTCAGTTCACTGTGACCTCTGCCTCCCAGATTCAAGCAGTTCTCCTGCCTCAGCCTACTGAGTAGCTGGCATGTGCCACCATACCCAGCTGATTTTGTATTTTTAGTAGAAATGGGTTTTCACCATGTTGGCCAGGCTGGTCTTGAACTCCTGACCTCCAGTGATCCCCCTGTCTCAGCCTCCCAAAGCGCTGTGATTACGGGCATGAGCCACCGTGCCTGGCCTCATAGCAAACTTTCTATAAAGGGCCAGACAGTAAATGTTTTAGACTTTAGAATTCATATGGTATCTGTCATAGCCGCTGAGTTCTCCTGTTGTGATGTGAAAGCAGCCATAGACAATACTTAAACGAATGACATAGCTGTGTTCCAGTAAAACTGTATTTACAAAAACTGATGACAGGATGAATTTGACCTGCAAGCTGTAGTTTGCTGACCTCTATCTTAGATAATTAAAACTAGAAAAGAACAGTAAATTCTCATTTACGAACGAGAATTTGCACAAATTCTAATAAAAATGCTTATTAAAATTCAACACCCATTTATTATGAAAACTGTTAGCAAGCTGAAAATAAACTTCCTTAACCTGATAGAGGGTCTAATAAAACCAATAGCAAACGTTGTACTTTTGAAATGTTCAAAGCATTCCCATGACAGATAAGAGTAAGACAGTTATGCTTGCTGTCATACTAACATTTAATATTGAACTGCGATCTTAGCCACTGCAATTAAGACAAGAAAAATAAGTACAAATTGTAAAGATTCCAAAGAAAATTGTCATTAATTATAGAAGGTGTGAATATTAACTTATAAAAAAAAGAAAAACAACAGAACTAGTGAGCACATTTAGAAAGATTGCAGGAGATAAGATTGATATGCAAGAAAACCAGCTGTATTTCTGGTTCTGACTAGCTTGGGCAACAGAATAACCCCAGTTCTACAAAAAAAGAAATTGCCTGGTATGGTGGCACACATCTGTGGTCCCAGCTACTCAGGAGGCTGAATAGAGAGGATCACTTGAACCCAGAAAGTCAAGGCTGCAGTAAGCTTTGTACACCACTGCCAAAATATCTGGAAAAAACAAACAAACAAATAAACAAACAAACAGATTTTTGGCATTTACATGAATGGCTAAAGGTACAAAAATGACTAGAAGTTTTTGTTGAAGAAGAGCAGAGAAGGGTATTCCAAGTATTAAGATAAAGTTGTATTAATCATATGCATATGCTATTAGTACATAAATTAACAACTAAATTAGTAAAATAGTAATATCTATGACCATTCTGGGAGTCTCTAGACCATTGGCTATTTGGAAATAAATTACAGATGGATCATACTGTAAAACACTCAGATAATTTGAAAAGATACATGACTCTAATTTTATGCCATAGGAATAGGAATGCGTTTCTTAAATAAGATAACTAACACAAAAAGGTAAAGATAAGTAAAATAAACCATGTCTAATAACATACGCTCAGCAAAAACATTGAAAACAAGGGTAAAAGACAAGTGCCAGATTGGGAGAAAATGTTTACCACAGAGCATAAGTATCAAGAAGGAGGCTGAAGTGGGAGAATCTCTTGAACCCAGGAGTTCGAGACCAGCCTGGGCAACATGGGAAAATCCCATCTCTACCTAAAAAATAAAAATGAACCTAAAATGCAATTAAATATATATATATATATATATATATATATATATATAATTAAAAAATGAAAAATGAAGCCAGTTGTGGTGGCATGTGCCTATAGTCCCAGCTACTCAGGAGGCTGAGGCAGAAGGATTGGTTGAGCCCAGGAGGTCAAGGCTGCAGTGAGCTGTGATTGAACCACTGTACTCCAGCCTGGACTACAGAGTGAGACTGGTCTCAAAAAAAAAAAAAAAGATACAAAGAACTGCAGATCCTTTATGATGGTCACTTGTTAAATAACAATATGAATATATAACTCCCCAAAGAGGAAATCTGAATGTTCATTGAAGTAGGAAAAAGTAAACAATTTCAGTTAAAATATAATGTAATACAATTTCACACGCATTATATTGACCCAAAAGTGGGGAGGGAAAATGTCTAACAACTAATACCAAGTATTGAATAGGAACAAGAGAGATGGCAACTTGTACATTGCCTATGTACTTTGGAGAGTATATCAGTTTGCTGTATAACAACCTATTCTAAAATGCAGTGACTTAAAATAGTACTTATTACTACTTACAAGCCAAGGTCAACTTCTGGTGTCAGCTGGACTATTCAGATGTCTGCAGCCAGCTCTGAATTGAGTAGGCAACTCTGCTGATCTTGGCTATGCACTCTCACAGTTTGGAGGTTAGCTGGCTGTAGGCCACTCAGCCTAGACAGCTGTGGTCTTTCATCCTTTAGGAGCCTAAGCTCAGGCTTATTCAAATGTCAGTGGCAGAGTTCCAGGATGAAAAGTGGAAACTACAAGGCCTCTTGAGGCCTAGGCTTGGACCTGGTACACCATTCTTCTATATTCTGTTGGCTGAAGCAAGACACAAGGCAACCTAGATATAGGGATGGGTAAGTAGATTCTATCCCTCGATAGGAAGAACTGCAGAATCACATATTAAAGGCTATGGATATAGGGAGAGGTGGAAAACGGTCACCATACCTGCAGTTGATCTACCAAAATAGAGCAACTTGATAATATCTGGAAGTACTTATCCTCTGTAACTGAGAAATTTGACTTTTAGTATAAATCTTAGAGAAACTCTCTCACCTGGTAACAAGGAGATAAATTAGATCCACAAGAGGGTTTTTGTGGCATTTTTAGTAATAGCAGAACTAAACTGACAAGCAAATGGATTAATAAATTATGGTAAATTCCTAAAATAGATAACTGTTCAACAACTAAAATGAATTACCTAAAACTACATTATGTCAGTATAGCTAAAACTCTGAAACATAATACTGAGGGAAAAGTTACAGAAGGTATAATACTTTTTTTAAATTCAGTAGAAAAACTTGCAGAAAATATTGTTAGTAGTGGTTACATACCCAAGTAATAAAAGTATAAAAACATGCAGGAACCAATTTCAGGTGAGTAATTGTCTCTTGCAGGGGGTGGGGAATACAGTTCTTGTTCTTCCTTAGAGAGCTGCCTTTTAAATCAAGGGAAGAAGTAGCAAGAACCTTTCAGCTACAAATAACAGAACACCTAATTAAAAGTGGCTTCAGCACCATTGGTTATGTGAGAAACACGAAAGGCCCAGAGGTTGGCCATTATTACCTCATTGCTTCAGTAGCTCCACAGCATCACGGCGCTGGGTCAGCTTCTCACCAGATTTCTTTGGCCTTCCCCTTATGGGTAGATGATGATAGCAGCTCCAGCTTTCACATCCCCACTTGACAAGGAAGTATAGGGGGGTTTTATGCAGCCTTTTTATCATAGTGGGAAATCTCTTCCAGAAGTCCCCAAGAGGCAGCCTCTAAGAAGCTGTTGAACATGCAGCACCCCTGAACCAGTCCCTGCAGAGGGGAGCAGAATTTCCTATGCCTTGCTTAGGCATGCCTTCTCAAAGTACACCACAGCCCCCACCTGGACAGAATCTGGGTCTCCCTGATAGCAGCAAGGGAAGGGAAATGCCTTTGGGCTGGGCAGACATCAGTGTCAGTCAAAATGTCCACTGTAGAGTGAAAAGCTGATTTCAGAAGATGATGGTCCATTTTGTGCCCATCCTAACCAAACAATAAAGCCAGGATTCCTGCGGTGGATCATTTTAGGCCATGTTTGAAGAACCATCACCCACCCATTAGTGCCTCTGCCTAAGCTTTTGTACCTACACAGGGAGACTGCCACAGGGAAAGATGGGATCCAGCCCTTTCCAGAGAAATACCTCAATCCCAGTAGAACACCTCAAAGGAAAAAGAGACACTTGTGGTTTTTTCTCTTAAAAAAGCAGGGCCAGACAGGTGGCTCACACCCATAATCCCAGCTCTTTGGGAGACCAAGGTGGGAGGATCGCTTGAGGCTCAGTATTTCAAGACCAGCCTGGGCAACATAGTAAAACCCTGTCTCTAAAAAAAAAAATTTTTTTATGAGACATAGTCTTGCTGTGTTACCCAGGCTGGAGTGCAGTGGTGCAATCTCAGTCCACTGCAGTCTCGGCCTCCCAGGTTCAAGTGATTCTCCTGCCTCAGCCACCTCAGTAGCTGGGATTATAGGCACCCATCACACCCAGCTAATTTTTGTGTTTTTAGTAAACGTGGGGTTTCGTCATGTTGGCCAGGCTGATCTCAAAACTCCTGACCTCAGGTGATCCGCCTGCCTCGGCCTCCCAAAGTGCTGGGATTACAGGCATGAGTCACCACACCTGTCCTAAAAAAATTTTTTTAAAGAAATTATCCCATTGTGGTGGCACATGCCTGTAGTCCCAGCTACTTGGAAGGCTAAGACAGGATTGCTTGAGCCCAGGAGTTCAAGGCTGCAGTGAGCTATGACCACACACGTTAGCCTGGGCAACGGAGCAAGACCCCGTCTCTTAAAAAAAAGACAGGTTAAGCAATTGTTCAGATTATCTTTGTTAACTAGGCCTAAAGTACTAGACAAGGGCAAAAGAATTTTCTCGACTAAGATGGACTTTAAATAAAGACTTCCTCTCTAGATTAGCAGCTTTTGACATATAGATAGAAATTGTAACTGCTTTCATGTAATTTTGTGAAAGACAGATCCAAACTGCATCCTAACAGGACCAAATTTACATATACCCCTGAATTCAATCTTATCCCAAATATGTGAGCCAAATATCTGTCAGATGTGGCCCTGACACATATCCCAACCTGCATGCAGGAATCATGTGACAGATAAAAATAACCCACTCTCAGATTGCTTGTGGCAGCATTTGAGAAAGGTCTAGGAGATGAAAGTTGGACTCTTGAGTCTGGGAAAACTGTGAAAAAGTAAGATAGTTAAGGTAAATTCTGTCTGGGACAACCTTTGCCTGCAAGGAATTTTTCTTTTTGTCAGCACTATGACTTTAAAGAACTGAAATCCTTGTACTAAAGAGGGGACCTCTTCCTGAGAAAAATGCTGAATTCCAATTTTTAAAACTCTAAATATGGAAATATTTCTTTGCTTTATGCTGTAGAATTATGAGTAAAATCACTTTAAATAGAATTCTGCTAATTAGATCCCATAAATATTATGAAAGAAAGGCTAAGGGACAAATAAAAGTATCATTAGCTGGGTATGGTGGCATGCACCTGTAATCCCAGCTACTCGGGAGGCTGAGGCAGGAGAATTGCTTGATCCCAGGAGTTTGAGGCTGGTTTGGGCAACGTAGACATCATCTCTTTAAATAAACAAACAAACATCATTAGTATCTACATTTTATAAGTTGGAAGACTAATTAGAAGTGAAAAATACCCCTGAAATGTTGGTGTACAAATGGCATTACTTGATTTACACTAGATTTTACATATTTGTGTCTATTTTAAATAGGTACTTTTACGTTTTTCTTAACTACATCAAGCAGAGTGAATCATAGATATATGTTAGTGTCAAATGCAGAGGTTACTGTTATTTTTATTTTTATTTTATTTATTTTTTTAAATAGAGATGGGGTTTCTCCATGTTGATCAGGCTGGTCTCAGACTCCTGACCTCAGGTGATCCACCCATCTTGGGTGGGATTACAGGCTTGAGCCACTGCACCCAGCTAGAGTTTACTATTATTAAATAAAAGTTTTGTTTTTTGAAGTTATTTTGTTTTGGTCTTTTGAGACATGGTCTTTCTGTTGCCCAGACTGGAGTGCAGTGGTGCAATCGTGGCTCACTGCAGCTCTGACTTCCTGGGCTTAGGTGATCCTCCCACTTCAGCCTCCCAAGTAGCTGGGACTACGGATATGTGCCACCATGCCTGGCTGATGTTTTGTGTTTTGTAGAGATGGGGTTTCACCATATTGCCCAGGCTGCTCTCGTACTCATGGGCTCAAGCAGTTCACCCGCCTTGGCCTCTCAAAGTGCTGGGATTGTAGGCATGAGCCAGTATGCCCAGCCACACAAAAGTTTTAAATGAATTCTATTGAATTGTCATAACATTAAGTTGAGGTATACCCTAAAAGTTTGGAGATTGTTTTATAAACTTTTAGTTTAAGAAAAAAATAATAGGATAGTAGCTGCTAAAGAGAATGCTCTGTCTCCTTTGTGGAGGAGAAAGGTGAATGAGGCCTCTTAAATCTTTTCTCACATTTGTCCCCCAAGGCCTTCATCTGCCCCAATAGCTCTCCTCCCAGACCCTTAGTAGAGCCCTCTGGCAGGAGCACAGGTGACGTGTCTCAGGAGATGAGCGGAGTGTGTTCAGGCTGCCTGGGATCAGAGTACAGAACTGGCTTTCCAACCCAGGCTGGCTGGGCAGCTTGTTTCACTTGTTCAGGCAGCTTCATCAGTTAATTCATGAGGTATACGCTAGCAAGTTTTAGCTGGCTGTGGAGGGCAGTTATTTCTAAAATTGTAGAGGGACAACTTACTGTTTTCTTACTTAAGAAAAGGTAGACATTTCCATTCAAGTAGACCAAAGCCACATGGGATGGATATAAAATGGTAGAGAAAGCAGGCATGTTGGCAAGAGAAATGAACAGAGTTCCTTGACAGATAATTAGCAAAAATTAATTTCAAAATATGTCATCCAGGCCCGGCCCAGTGGCTCACACCTGTTATCCCAGTACTTTGAGAGGCCACAGTGGGCAAATTGCTTGAGGCTAGGAGTTCAAGACTAGCCTTGGCAACACAAGATCTTGTCTCTACCAAAAAAGAACTTAATTAGCTTGGTGTGGTGGCATGCACCTGTAGTCCCAGCTACTTGAGATGGTGAGGTGGGCGGATCACCTGAGGTCAGGAGTTCAAGACCAGCCTGGCCAACATGATGAAACCCCATCTCTACCAAAAATATAAAAATTAGCTGGGCTTGATGGCACACGCTTGTAGTCCCAGCTACTTGGGAGGCTGAGGCAGTAGAATTGCTTGAACCTGGGAGGCAGAGGTTGCAGTAAGCCAAGACTGTGCAACTGCACTCCAGCCTGGGTGACAGAGTGAGACCCTGTCTCAGAAAAGGAAAAGAAAGAGAAAATAAAAGCATATATTAAAAAGATCTAGGTTAGGCGCGGTGGCTCACGCCTGTAATCCCAGCACTTTGGGAGGCTGAGGTGGGCGGATCATGAGGTTAGGAGTTCAATACCAGCCTAGCCAACATAGTGAAACCCCGTCTCTACTAAAAATACGAAAAAAAAAAAAAAAATCAGCCAGGTGTGGTGCTGGGCGCCTGTAGTCCCAGCTACTTGGGTGGCTGAGGTAGGAGAATTGCTTGAACCCAGAAGGCAGAGGCTGCAGTGAGCCAAGATCGTGCTACTGCACTCCAGCCTGGGTGACAAAATGAGACTCCATCTTAAAAAAAAAAAAAGAGACTATCACTGAAGTCATCCCTCTCCCTGCCATTTGTTGAATCAATGAGTAAATGAATTAAGTAATCTATAGATCTATGTAGGTGTGTGTGTATGTATTTAGAGACAGGCTCTGGCTCTTTTGCCCAGGCTGGATTGCAGTGGTATGATCTCAGCTCACCCTCCACCTCCCAGACCCAAGCAACCCTACCACCTCAGCCTCCCAAGTAGCTGGGACTGCAGGCGTGTACTATCACGCCCAGCTAATTTTTATATTTTTTGTGGAGATGGAGTTTCGCCATGTTGCCCAGGCTGGTCTTGAACTCCTGAACTCAAGTGATCAGCTTCCCAAAGTGCTAAGATTACAAGTATGAGCCACAGTACCTGGCCAATTGATTGATTGAGACATGGTCTCACTCTGTCACCCAGACTGGAGTGCAGTGATGCAGTCATAGCTCATTGCAACCTTGAACTCCTGGGTTCAGTGATTGTCTCACATCAGCGTCCCCAGTAACTGGGACTATAGGTGCATGCCGCCACGACTGGCTAATTTTTATTTATTTATTTATTTTTATTGCATTTTAGGTATTGGGGTACATGTGAAGAACATGCAAGATTGTTGCATAGGTACACACATGGCAGTGTGATTTGCTGCCTTCCTCCCCATCACCTATATCTGGCATTTCTCCCCATGCTATCTCTCCCCAACTCCCACCCCTCACTGTCCCTCCCCTATTTCCCCCCAACAGACCCCAGTGTGTGATGCTTCCCTCCCTGTGTCCATGTGTTCTCATTGTTTAACACCCACCTATGAGTGAGAACATGTGGTGTTTGATTTTCTGTTCTTGTGTCAGTTTGCTGAGAATGATGGTTTTCAGGTTCATCCATGTCCCTGCAAAGGACACAAACTCATCGTTTTTGATGGCTGCATAATATTCCATGGTGTATATGTGCCACATTTTCCCTGTCCAGTCTGTCATCAGTGGGCATTTGGGTTGGTTCCAGGTCTTTGCTATCGTAAACAGTGCTGCAATGAACATTCATGTGCATGTGTCCTTATAGTAGAACGATTTATAATCCTTTGGATATGTACCTAGTATTGGGATTGCTGGGTCAAATGGAATTTCTATTTCTAGGTCCTTGAGGAATCGCCACACTGTCTTCCACATTGGTTGAACTAATTTACACTCCCACCAACAGTGTAAAAGTGTTCCTATTTCTCCACATCTTCTCCAGCATCTGTTGTCTCCAGATTTTTTAATGATCGCCATTCTAACTGGTGTGCGACGGTATCTCAATGTAGTTTTGATTTGCATTTCTCTAATGACCAGTGATGATGAGCATTTTTTCATATGTTTGTTGGCCTCACGTATGTCTTCTTTTGTAAAGTGTCTGTATGAACACTTTGCAAAAGTGTGCTTCGCCCACTTTTGAATGGGCTTATTTGTTTTTTTCTTATAAGTCTGTTTTAGTTCTTTGTAGATTCTGGATATTAGCCCTTTGTCAGATGAGTAGATTGCAAAAATTTTTTCCCATTCTGTTGGTTGCCAATTAACTCTAATGACTGTTTCTTTTGCTCTACAGAAGCTGTGGAGTTTGATTAGGTCCCATTTGTCTATTTTTGCTTTTGTTGGCAATGCTTTTGGTGTTTTGGTCATGAAGTCCTTGCCTATGCCTATGTCCTAAATGGTTTTGCCTAGGTTTTGTTCTAGAGTTTTTATGGTGTTAGGTCTTACGTTTAAGTCTTTTTTTTTTTTGAGACACAGTCTTGCTCTATCGCCAGGCTGGAGTGCAGTGGCGTAATCCCAGCTCACTGCAACTTCCGTTTTCTTGTTTCAAGCAACTTTCCTGCCTCAGCCTCCCGAGTAGCTGGGACTACAGGCACACACCACCACGCCTGGCTAATTTTTTGTATTTTTAGTAGAGATGGGGTTTCACCGTATTGGCTAGGATGGTCTCGATCTCTTTACCTCGTGATCTGCCCGCCTTGGCCTCCCAAAGTGCTGGGATTACAGGCGTGAGCCACCGTGCCCGGCCATGTTTAAGTCTTTAATCCATCTGGAGTTAATTTTAGTGTAAGGTGTCAGGAAGGGGTCCAGTTTCTGCTTTCTGCACAAGGCTAGCCAGTTTTCCCAACACCATTTATTAAACAGGGACTTCCTTCCCCATTGCTTGTTTTTGTCAGGTTTGTCAAAGATTGGATGGTTATAGATGTGTTGTGTTGCCTCTGAGGCCTCTGTTCTGTTCCATTGGTCTATATCTCTGTTTTCGTACCAATACCATGCTGTTTTGATTACTGTAGCCTTGTAGTATAGTTTGAAGTCCGGTAGTGTGATGCCTCCTGCTTTGTTCTTTTTGCTTAGAATTCACTTGGCTATGCGGGCTCTCTTTTGGTTCCATATGAAGTTTAAGGTGGTTTTTTCCAGTTCTGTGAAGAAAGTCATTGGTAGCTTGATGGGGATAGCATTGAATCTGTAAATTAGTTTGGGCAGTATGGCCATTTTCATAATATTGATTCTTCCTAACCATGAGCTTGGGATGTTTCTCCATCTGTTTGTGTCCTCTGTTATTTCGTTGAGCAGTGGTTTGTAGCTCTCCTTGAAGAGGTCCTTTACGTTCCTTGTTAGTTGTATTCCTAGATATTTTATTCTCTTTGTAGCAATTGTGAATGGCAGTTTGTTCTTGATTTGGCTCTCTTTAAGTCTGTTATTGGTGTATAGGAATGCTTGTGATTTTTGCACATTGATTTTGTATCTTGAGACTTTGCTGAAGTTGCTTATCAGTTTCAGGAGATTTTGGGCTGAGACGATGGGGTCTTATAGATACACAATCATGTCGTCTGCAAATAGAGACAATTTGACTTCCTCCTTTCCTATTTGAATACCCTTTATTTCTTTTTCTTGCCTGATTGCTCTGGCTAGAACTTCCAATATTATATTGAATAGGACTGGTGAGAGAGGGCATCCTTGTCTATTGCCAGATTTCAAAGGGAATGCTTCCAGTTTTTGCCCATTCAGTATGACATTGGCTGTTGGTTTGTCGTAAATAGCTTTTATTATTTTGAGATACCTTCTGTCAATACCTAGTTTATTGAGGGTTTTTAGCATAAAGGGCTGTTGAATTTTGTCAAAGGCCTTCTCTGTATCATTTGAGGTAATCATGTGATTTTTGTCTTTGGTTCTGTTTATGTGGTGAATCACGCTTATAGACTTGCGTATGTTGAACCAGCCTTGCATCCCCAGGATGAACCCTACTTGATCATGGTGGATAAGCTTTTTGATGTTCTGTTGCAGTCAGTTTGCCAGTATTTTATTGAAGATTTTTGCATCTATGTTAATCATGGATATTGGCCTGAAGTTTTCTTTTCTTGCTGAGTCTCTGCCAGGTTTTGGTATCAGGATGATGTTGGTCTCATAAAATGATTTGGGAAGGAGTCCCTCTTTTGGTATTGTTTGGAATAGTTTTAGAAGGAATGGTACCAGCTCCTCTTTGTTTGTCTGGTAGAATTCGGCTGTGAAGCCATCTGGACCTGGGCTTTTTTTGGGGTGGTAGGCTCTTAATTGCTGCCTCAACTTCAGACCTTGTTATTGGTCTATTCAGGGTTTTGGATTCTTCCTGGTTTAGGCTTGGAAGGATGCACGTGTCCAGGAATTTATCCATTTCTTCCAGGTTTACTAGTTTATATGCATAGAGTTGTTCGTAATAATCTCTGATGATGGTTTGTATTTCTGTGGAATCTGTGGTGATATCCCCTTTATCATTTTGTATTGCATCTATTTGATTCTTCTCTGTTTTCTTTTTTATTAATCTGGCTAGTGGTCTGTCTGTTTTGTTCATCTTTTCGAAAAACCAGCTCCTAGATTTATTGATTTTTTTTGAAGGGTTTTTTTGTGTCTCTATCTCCTTCCGTTCTTCTCTGATCTTAGTTATTTCTTGTCTTTTGCTAGGTTTTGAGTTTTTTTGATCTTGCTCCTCTAGCTCTTTGAATTTTGATGATAGGGTGTCGATTTTAGATCTTTCCTTGCTTCTCATGTGGGCATTTATTACTGTATATTTTTCTCTAGACGCTGCTTTAAATGTGTCCCATAGATTCTGGTATGTTGTGTCTTCGTTCTCGTTGGTTTCGAAGAACATCTTTATTTCTGCCTTCATTTCATTGTTTACCCAGTCAACATTCAAGAGCCAGTTGTTCAGTTTCCGTGAAGCTGTGCAGTTCTGAGTTAGTTTCTCAATTCTGAGTTCTAACTTGATTGCACTGTGGTCTGAGAGACTGTTTGTTATGATTTCCGTTCTTTTGCATTTGCTGAGGAGTGATTTACTTCCAATTATGTGGTCAATTTTAGAGTAGGTGTGATGTGGTGCTGAGAAGAATGTATATTCTGTGGATTTGGGGTGGAGAGTTCTGTAAATGTCTATTAGGTTTGCTTGTTCCAGGTCTGAGTTCAAGTCCTGGATATCCTTGTTAATTTTCTGTCTCGTTGATTTGTCTAATACTGACAATGGGGTGTTAAAGTCTCCCACTATTATTGTGTGGGAGCCTAAGTCTCTTTGTAAGTCATTAAGAACTTGCATTATGTATCTGGGGCTCCTGTATTGGGTGCGTATATATTTAGGATCATTAGCTCTTATTGTTGCATTGATCCTTTTACCATAATGTAATGCCATTCTTTGTCTCTTTTGATCTTTGTTGGTTTAAAGTCTGTTTTATCAGAGATGAGAATTGCAACTCCTGCTTTTTTTTGCTCTCCATTTGCTTGGTAAATCTTTCTCCATCCCTTTATTTTGAGCCTTTGTATATCCTTGCATGTGAGATGGGTTTCCTGGATACAGCACACCGATGGGTTTTGACTTTTTATCCAATTTGCCAGTCTGTGTCTTTTGATTGGGGCATTTAGCCCATTTACATTTAGGGTTAATATTGTTATGTGTAAATTTGATCCTGCCATTTTGATGCTAGCTGGCTGTTTTGGCCGTTAGTTGATGCAGTTTCTTCATTGTGTCGATGCTCTTTACCATTTGGTATGTTTTTGGAGTGGCTGGTACTGGTTGTTCCTTTCTATGTGTAGAGCCTCTTTCAGGAGCTCTTGTAAAGCTGGCCTGGTGGTGATGAAATCTCCAAGTACTTGCTTGTTCGTAAAGGATTTTATTTTTCCTTCACTTATGAAGCTTAGTTTGGCTGGATATGAAATTCTGGGTTGAAAGTTCTTTTCTTTAAGGATGTTGAATATTGGCCCCTGTTCTCTTCTGGCTTGTAGGGTTTCTGCTGAAAGATCTGCTGTGAGTCTGATGGGCTTCCCTTTGTGGGTAACCTGACCTTTCTCTCTGGCTGCCCTTAGCATTTTCTCCTTCATTTCAACCCTGGTGAATCTGACAGTTGTGTGCCTTGGGGTTGCTGTTTTTGAGGAATATCTTTGTGGTGTTCTCTGTATTTCCTCGACTTGAATATTGGCCTGCCTTGCTAGGTTGGGGAAGTTTTCCTGGATAATATCTTGAAGAGTATTTTCCAGCTTGGATTCATTCTCTCCATCACATTCAAGTACACCTATCAAACATAGATTAGGTCTTTTCACATAGTCCCATATTTCTTGGAGACTTTGTTCATTCCTTTTTACCCTTTTTTCTCTATTCTTGCCTTCTTATTTTAATTTATTGAGTTGATCTTCGACCTCTGATACCCTTTCTTCTGCTTGGTCAATTCGGCTGCTGAAACTTATGTATGCTTCACGAAGTTCTTGTGTTTTTCAGCTCCATCAATTTACTTATATTCCTCTCTAAGTTGTTTATTCTCATTAGCATTTCATCAAATCTTTTTTCAACGTTCTTAGTTTGTTTGCATTGGGTTAGAACATGTTCTTTTAGCTCAGAGAAGTTTCTTATTACCAATCTTCTGAAGCCTGATTCTGCCAATTCATCACACTCATTCACCATGCAGCCTAGTTCCCTTGCTGGTGAGGAGTTGTGACCCCTTGTAGGAGAAGAGGCGTTTTGGTTTCGGGTGTTTTCATCTTTTTTGTGCTGGTTTCTTCCCATCTTTGTGGATTTATCCACCTGTTGTCTTTGTAGTTGTTGACTTTGAGATTGGGTCTCTGAGTGGATGTCCAGTTTGTTGATGATGAAGTTATTTCTTTCTGTTTCTTAGTTTTCCTTCTAACATTCAGGCCCCTCTGCTGTAGGACTGCTGAGGTCCACTCCAGGCCCTGCTTGCCTGGGGATCACCTGCAGCAGCTGCAGAACAGTAAGGGTACCTGCCAGTTTCTTCTTCTGCTATCTTTGTCCCAGAAGGATACCCGCCAGATGTCAGCCTGAGCTCTCCTTTATGAGGTGACTCTTTGTATATACAGGGGTCAGGGAGCTGCTTGAGGAGACAGTCTGTCCTTTATAGGAGCTCAAATGCTGAGCTGTGAGCTCTGTTGTTCATTCAGAGCTGCTGGGCAGGTACGTTTAAGTCTGCTGCAGCAGAACTCATAAACCCCCCTTTTTTTCCCCAGGTGCTCTGTCCCAGGGAGTTAGGGCTTTTTTTATGAGCTTCTGTTGCGCTGCTGCCTTTTTTCAGGGCTGCGGTGCCCAGCGAGGAGGCAGCCTAGTCACTGTCTGCCTGCAGAGGCTTTGCTGAGCTGCTGTGGGCTCCGCCCAGCTGCCATATGAACTTCCCTGCAGTCCAATTTATACGGGTATAGTTAGAACTGCCTCAGCAATGGCAAACTACCTCTGTAGTGGTGGACTGCCTTGGTAATGGCGGATGCTCCTCCCCCACAGAGCTGGATCGTCCAGGGTTCAGCTATGCTTGCTGTGAAATTCTCAATCCAGAGCGATTCCGATTGCTGTTTTTTTGTGGGGGTGGGACCAGCCGAGCCTGATCACCTGGCTCCCTGCCTCAGAGCCCTCTTTTTTTTTTTTTTCTTTTAAGTTGAATGGTCGACTCTGTCTCCCAGGTGTTCCAGTTGCCTGTTGAAAAGGCACCAGGATCTGTGTGATTTCCCATGCGGCGACCCGCTGCATCTGCTGAAACAGCCGCACTGAGATTTGTGGAGCTTTTTTGCCTGGGAATCTCCTGGCCTGGCTCCCTGTTTCAGTCCCCTTTTTTTCATCAGTTGACTGGGTGACTCTTTCTCCCAGGAGCTCCAATTGCCAGCTAAAACAGCGCCCAGACCCATGTATTTTATAAGGAGAACCGCCATGCTGGGGTGCCAGCAAAACAGCCGCGCTGGTGACCCATGGGGCTCCTCCTCCTGGGAATCTCCTGGTCTGTGGGCAATAAAAATCCGTCTGGAAATGCGGCGTCCACTCACCCTGCGCCTTCGCTGGGAGCTGCAATCCTGAGCTGCTCCTAATCGGCCGTCCGGGATCCGTCAGCTTTCTTTTCTTTTCTCTTTTCTTTTCTTTCTTTTTTTCTTTTCTTTTCTTTCTTTTCTTTTTCTTTCTTTCTTTCTTTCTTCTTTCTCTTTTCTTTTTTCTTTTCTTTCTTTCTTTCTTTCTTTTCTTCTTTCTTTTCTTTCTTTTTCTTTCTTTCTCTTTTCTTTTCTTTTCTTTTTTCTTTTCTTTTCTTTTCTTTTCTTTTCTTTTCTTTCTTTATTCGTTTTTTGAAACAGAGCCTTGCTCTGTCAGCCAAGTTGGAGTGCAGTGGTGCAATCTTGGCTCACTGCCACCTCTGCCTCCCAGGTTCAACCGATTCGATTCTCCTGCCTCAGCCTCCCAAGTAGCTGGTATTATAGGCACCTGCCACCATGCCTGGCTAATTTTTGTATTTTTAGTAGAGATGGGGTTTCACCATGTTGGCCAGGCTGATCTTGAATTCCTGACCTCATTTGATCCACCTGCCTTGGCCTCCCAAAGTGCTGGGATTACAGGTATGAGCCATTGCACCTGGCTGACTCGCTAATTTTTAAAAAAATTTTTAGAGGCAGGGCCTTGCTATGTTGCCCAGGCTGATCTCGAATTCTTACCCTCAAGCGATCCTCCCACTTCACCCTCCCAAAGTGGCATTGAGCCACTGTGCCTGACCTGAAGTAATAATACCTCAAAATATTTTTGGCATGGTGGCTTCTTGGCCTTGATTATCTTGCTCTGTTTGGCTGGCTTTGCAGAAGGGAGAGAGACCAGAAGAAATGAGAGGCATTCTAACTTCCCAGAGCATACACTGCTGTTAGCAGTCTATGACACACAGAAAACACTGGTATCACTTCACAGATCTGGAGTCTGCCCAAGCTGTGTTCTCTTGGTTTTTTTTTGTAAACTGCTTAAGAAGACTCAGAATGAGGCTAGCAATATAATTCAAGTGTATTAATTTTTCTTTTCACTTTTCAGGCTGGAGTAAAAGGGACATTGGGAAGATTAGTTGGAATTTTTGAGGTAAGTCTGTTAAAATCTTTGGTACAAATGATATGTATTAATAACCACACAGAGACCGGGCGCAGTGGCTCATGCCTATAATCCCAGCACTTTGGGAGGCTGAGGCAGGCAGATCATGAAGTCAAGAGTTCGAGACCAGCATGGCCAACATGGTGAAACCCCATCTCTACTAAGAATACAAAAATTAGCCAGGCGTGGTGACACATGCCTGTAATCCCAGTTTTCTCGGGAGGCTAAGGCAGGAGAGTCACTTGAACCCAGGAGGCAGAGGTTGCAGTGAACCAAGATTGTGCCACTGCACTCCAGCCTGGGTGACAGAGCAAGACTCTGTTGGGGGGGGAGGGGACCACACAGATACCAACATCAGAAAAACGCCATCTCTGTTTCAGCGAGTTTTTTTTTTTAGTTATTTTTAACTTTTTGAGACAACGTCTCACTCTGTCACCCAGGCTGGAGTGGAGTGGGGTGGCACAGCCATAGCTCACTGCAGCCTTGGACTCCTGGGCTCAAAGTAATCTCCTGCTTCAGCCTCCCAAATGTTTTTTAGAAACAGGGTCGTGTTGTGTTGCCCAAGCTAGTCTCTTAATTCCTGGGCTTAATTGATCTCCTGCCTCAGCCTCCCAAAATGCTGGGATTACAGGGGCGAGCCACCATGCCCCACCTCAGTGAGTTTTTTTTTTTTTTTTTTTTTTTCTAAGACAGGGTTTCACCATGTTGGTCAGGCTGGTCTTGAACTCCTGACCTCAGGTGATCCGCCCGCCTTGACCTCCAAAGTGCTTGGATTACAGGCGTGAGCCACTACGCCTGGCTAAAAGTTGTCAGTATATTGTCTCTCTCTCTTTTTTTTTTTTTAAAGATGGGGTTTCACCGTGTTGGTCAGGCTGGTCTTGAACTCCTGACCTCAGGTGATCCACCGCCTTGGCCTCCAAAGTGCTTGGCTTACAGGCGTGAGCCACCACACCCAGCTTCGGTGAGTTTTTTAAAGAAAACAACACCTACAGAGAATCCCATGCTTTAAAAAAAAGAAAGAAAGCAAGGAAGAAATCCCATAGTTTCCTCTAAACTACTAGAATTATTTGTAAGTATTGTTTTACCCCATTCCTACCTTTCTTCCTCTTCTCCGAAGGTAAGAGGAAGAACAGCTAAGAGTAGAGAGACAGAAGAAAAATAGAAGACAAGTAACTATAACAAAGGAAAAACAGGGAAATAAGCTGTGATAAAAATTTGAAAGAAGTCAGGGAAAAAAGTAAGAAATAAAGATCAGCCAAGGCTGGGTGCAGTGGCTCATACCTGTAATCCCAGCATTTTGGGAAGCTGACACAGGAAAATCACTTGAGGCTAGGAATTCAAGACCAACCTGAGCAACACAATGAGACCCCATCTCTCTCTTTTTTTTTTTTTTTTGGACAGGAAGTAAATGTATTGTTTCATATTATGAGGGGGCAGCACAATGGAAGCCCTCATAAGTGCAGGGCCCGCCACTTGTCCAGAGGGCCACGATTAGGGATGTACTTAACCCCACAGCCATCTGGGATGAGCCGCTTCTCAGCCACCATGTCTTCAAATTCATCAGCACTGAACTTGGTGAAGCCCCACTTCTTTGAGATGTGGATCTTCTGGCGGCCAGGGAACTTGAACTTGGCCTTGCGAAGGGCCTCAGTCACATGCTCCTTGTTCTGCAGCTTGGTGCGGATGGACATGATCACTTGGCCAATGTGAACCCTGGCCACAGTGCCCTGGGGCTTTCCAAAGGCACCTCGCATGCCTGTTTGGAGCCTACATTGGGGTAGTGCAAGGTCAGACACATGAACATATGTCTGGAAGGCCTGTCTCCAAGGTCCCTTAGAGCAACCCATACAAGAAACAGGCTGCATACACTACCGAGGAAGCTGCTGTTTGCAGCCATCGCACACTGGGCTCCCATGAGGAAAAGAATGAGATCCTATCTCTACAAAAAGTTTAAAAAATAAAAATATCAAAAGAAAGGTCTCTGATAGAAAAAATACATGTGTAAAAAAAAATTTTTTTTTTTTTTTTTTTTGAGACAGAGTCTTGCTCTGTTGCCTAGGCTGGCGTATA
Source organism: Sapajus apella (assembly GCF_009761245.1). Classification (NCBI taxonomy): domain Eukaryota; kingdom Metazoa; phylum Chordata; class Mammalia; order Primates; family Cebidae; genus Sapajus; species Sapajus apella. The sequence continues at coordinate 1,685,846 of NW_022437023.1, read as the reverse complement.
CTGTCGTGATCTCGGCTCACCACAATCTCCACCTCCCAGGTTCAAGCAATTCTCCTGCCTCAGCCTCCCAAGTAGCTGGGATTACAGGCACCCACCACTACATCTGGCTAATTTTTGTATTTTTAGTAGAGATGGGGTTTCACCATGTTGGCCAGGCTGTTCTGGAACTCCTGACCTCAGGTAGCTACCCGCCTCAGCCTCCCCAAAGTGCTGTGATTACAGCCATGAGCCACCACCCCCAGCAATAAATAAATTTTTTTAAAAGGTGGCTGGGCACTGTGATTCATGCCTGTAACCCCAGCATTTTGGGGGCCCAAAGTGGGAGGATCACTTGAGCCTAGGAGTTCAAGACCAGCGTGGACAACATGGTGAAATCCTGTCTCTACAAAAAAATACAAAAATTAGGTGGGTGTGGTGGCTCACTTCTCTAATACCAGCACTTTGGGAGACTGAGAAGGGCGGATCACTTGAGGTCAGGAATTCGAGATCAGCCTGACCAACATGGTAGAACCTTGTCGCTACTAAAAATAAAAATTTAGCCGGGCATGGTGGTGCGTGCCTATAGTCCCAGCTAGTCAGGAAGCTGAGGCAGGAGAATGTCTGGAGCCCGGGAGGCAGAGGTTGCAGTGATCCAAGATCATGCCACTGTACTCCAGCCTGTGTAACAGACCAAGACTCTGTCTCAAAAAAAAAAAAAAAAAAAAAAGGTGAATGGGGTTAGTGGGAAAAGAGGTGTGTGTGTGTGTGTGTCACACTCAGCTTGTTTGTCTTGATGGGGTCACTGAAGTTTGAGACCTCTGTGGTGGTCCACCCATCCACAGTCTTCTCTCCCTGGTGTTCTAGCTAATTAAATTTATATGATGCCTTTTTCTTGAGGGATCACAGCATTCCTGTGAAGTTGTATTTAGGCGAAGGGGAGGAAAAACCAATGTAAATACTTGGTTTTAGAAGGCCAGCCAAAGTACACCCTCAAATTCAAGTGTGGCCTATTTTGAATAATGTAGCTATAACTGTAGTACCATAAAAAGTAAAAGTTTAGAATCTTTGTGTCGAAGTTCTCTGGATATATGCATAGGAGTGTGTTTCATTTCAGCAATTCCAGCACTCTAAGGAAAAACTCTCTGTTTTTCTTTCTTTGCCCTTCAGAACCAGGAGAGAAAGCACAGGACGTATGTCTATGTGCTCATTGTCACTGAAGTGCTGGAAGACTGGGAAGATTCAGTTAACATTGGTAAGCCGTCACCAGACAGCCTGGAATGGGCTTCTCACAGCCAGCTCTTTCCATGCGACAGGTCATTACCAGAACCAGAAACAAGTGCTTGCCAGGCTCAGTGGCTCACACCTGTAATCCCAGTACTTTGGGAGGCCAACACAGGAGGATCACCTGAGCCCAGGACTTTGAGACCAGTCTGGGCAACCCAGTAAGACCTCATCTCTGCAAAATTCAGAAGAATTAGCTGAGCGTGGTGGCACATGCCTGTGGCCCCAGCTTCTCAGGAGCCTGAGGCAGGAAGATCATTTGAGCTTGGGAGGTTGAGGTCATATTGAGCCATAATCATGCAACTGCACTCCAGCCTGGGCAACAGAGCGAGATCTTGTCTCAAAAAAAAAACAAAATACAAAAAAAAAAAAAAAAAAGGAGCCAGATAACAGAAATAATTGAAAGATGTTTCTAATAAACAAGCATGTACATTTTGAACTTGATAGTATTTTGAAATGTTTAAATGGAGTCTGGGTCTTGAGTACATGGTCCACAAATAGAAGTATGACTCCTAAAAATAAGAAATGTTGCTTCTAAAATCAAACTGGATCCTTCTCAAAAGGGCTATACTTCTACACCCCTTGACCAGATATTGATTGAGAGCCTCTGCCATACCAGGCTCACTGCTGGCCTTGGGGACCATAGGTGAGAGCAGGACCTTGGTCTTGTTCCTCATAACATTCATATTGTTGAGAAAACTGTTGGTTTCATGGTTTGAGTCCCTCCAGAAATCATTTAGTAGATGCAGAATAATGCAGATAGTTTCTGGTTTTGTTGATATAAAATATGAATATATATTTTTATATTTTTTCACATTTTATATGAATATAAAAAATTATAAAATTTGTGAAATTTTATAAAAGGGTGCTGGGTGCAACCTTTAGATACACCCATTCTCTCAAAGGAGCCATTTTTTGGATCTCATACGGCTATTACATTTACATCTCTTGAACTATAAACTCTGGTAGTACAAAGGTTGGTTCACAGTTTGTTTACCTCTGAAGGAAAGCATATTCTAGAAAGAACACTAATTTCTGTTGGACAGATAAAATTTACTTGCTAAAATTCTCCCTTTATTGTTAGTGTTTGCCCTGCCTCCATGCCCCTCACATTGTTACTCTGGGCAGTTTGTAGCCCTTTGGCTTTGTATCTAGTAATAATGCAGGGTGCTCAAGGAAATAAATTCAGTGTGGGTATACTGAAAACAGACTCCCTGACAGCTGTGCCAGTGCCTGAAAAGGAGACAATGAATGTGTGGTCTGGCCCTGTCCTCAGAGCACCCTCTGTCAGGCAGGAGTCACACACTTGTGATATGAAGTTTTTTAGGTACCATTGCTATATTAATATCCAAACAAGCCTTTCACCTTGTACTCCCACTTCTGAGAATTGACCCTAATGAAATAATCTAAAATATGACAAACAGGCCTGTGGAGCCTTCCTTCAGATGATCTTACTACCATTATTCTTACCGGTTAAAAATTGCATCTTAAATGTATAGCTTGTTGTGGAAGCTTGATTAGTTAAAAAAAAAAAAAAAAAGAATTAAAAAAATGTATAACTCAGTGAATGACAAATAATGAATGACGTGTCTGATGGAATGTTATACAGCTGTTAAACACCATAGTTATAAAAGTTATATGCAGCCAGACGCAGTGGCTCACACCTGTAATTCCAGCACTTCGCAATGCTGAGGCAGGTAGATCACCTGAGGTCAGGAGTTCGAGACCAGCCTGGCCAACATGGGGAAACCCTGTCTCTACTAAAAATACAAAAATTAGCCAGGCATGGTGGCAGGCGCCTGTAATCCCAGCTACTCAGCAGGCTGAGGCCCAAGAATCACTTGAGCCTGGGTGGCAGAGGTTGCAGTGAGCCAGGATCACACCACTGCATTCCAGCCTAGGTGGCAGAATGAGACTCTGTCTCAAAAGTAATAATAATAAAAATCACAGACAGTTGAGGTCCAATGATATGGAAATGGTTAAATGAACGATAGTACATCCATGCTAGATATTATGACATAATGCAGCCACGTCTTAAAAAAAAAGAGCCTCATTCTGTTGTCCAGACTGGAGTGCAGTGGCATGATCACAGCTCGCTCACAGCAGCCTCAACTTCCTGGGCTCAAGGAGACCTCCTGCCTTAGCCCCACTAACAATGGCAGTGTCACATGTTTTTCATAACATAGATTGCTTAAGAAATAGTGTGAAATAGGACAGGTGTGGTGACTCATTTCTTTAATTCCAAGCATTTTGGGAGGCCAAGGCAGGAGGATCACTTGAGGCCAGGAATTTGAGACCCCATTTATACAAAAAAAAAAAAAAAAGAAGAAGAAGAAGAAGGTATGGCGTGTGCCTGTAGTCCTAGCTACTTGGGAGGCTGGTTCAGGAAGATCCCTGAAGTCTGGGAGCTTGAGTTTGCAGTGAACTATGATCATACCATTGCAATCCAGCCTGTGAGACCCTGTCTCTGGAAAAAAAAAGAAAGGAAAAAATAATGTGAAGTAAAAAAGAAGCAGTAACAATAAATTAGAAAGCAAACTCTTAGCAGCACATACTCTGTGCCAGGTACTCTTCAGGTGCTTTGCATATTGATCCTCATAACAAACTTGTGAGATAGGCCCTATTTATTGTCTGTTTTATAGATGAGGAAAATGAAGCAGGAGCACAGCTGTCCGAGCTGGCATCTATGTGATTGGAGCCCAGCAGTGTGGCTTCAGAGTCCTTGTTCCTGACCGTAACACTCTAGCAGAGCTGCTCAGGATTTGGAGTACCTGAAAGCATGATCCAAATTTAGTTGTCCGGAGATCGCTTGTTTTTCAAGTATACGAAAAAAGGGCAATTGTGCTAGGGTATTGAGAGTGGTTTTTTCTGATTTATAAGATTATGGGTACTTATTACTTTTATAAGAGAAAAAAATAAAAAGGATTTAAAAACACGCATTTTAAAAGAGTAAGAAAATAGACTGAAAAGTATAAAACTGTATTGAGATTTTTTCATTAAAAAATGTTAGGTAATAAATCACTTTTATAAGAAAACTTTTAAATAAGTTACTGATTACAAACCAGCCATCCTAGTAATTCTGGAAGCTGATGCTCCTGTTGATTCCCCCCACCTTGGGACAGGGTCTCACTCTGTCACCATGCTGGAGTGCAGTGGCGCGATCACAGCTCACTGCAGCCTCAACCTCCTGGGCTCAGGTGTTCCTCGCATCTCAGCCTCCTAGGTAGCTGGGACTACACGATTGTACCACCATGCCCAGCTAATTTTTGTATTTTTTGTAGAGACAGTTTTCCCATGTTGCTCAGGCTGGTCTCAAATTCCTTGGCTCAAGCAGTCCGCCGAGTTCAGCCTCCCTAAGTGCTGAGATTACAGGCATGAGCCACTGCATCCCGCCCTCATGTCAGTTTTTACAGGAGATAGGGATGTTGCTGGGCTTCGGCTCCTAATGTATATGCAAGCAAGGAAACCAGGAGGGTGGAAGGAAAACACTAGCCATAGTTTCCTCTGGAGGATAGGTTTTACACAGTTAGTCTTAGCTCTTCAGTTTCCAGGGTTCTCACTATTTTCTACATTAGACATTGATGTCGCATTTGAAGCATATGAAGTGTGCTTGCATTACTTTTATAAGAAAAAAAGTGTTTAGAGGCATTGCTTTAACATTTTCTTCTACATTTTCTCAAAAATTCTGGGCTTAGAAACCTTACTGCTCTTGTACTAGTTTCTTTTCTCTCTGCCTCCACAGGAAGGAAGAGGGAATGGTTTAAAATAGAAGACGCCATAAAAGTGCTGCAGTATCACAAACCCGTGCAGGCGTCATATTTTGAAACATTGAGGCAAGGCTACTCAGCCAACAATGGCACCCCAGTCGTGGCCACCACGTACTCAGTTTCTGCTCAGAGCTCGATGTCAGGCATCAGATGACTGAAGACTTCCTGTAAGAGAAATGGAAATTGGAAACTAGACTGAAGTGCAGATCTTCCCTCTCACCCTGGCTCTTTCCACTTCTCCTCACAGGCCTCTTCTTTCAAATAGGCATGATGGGCAGCAGAGAAAGGGTATATTGATAATGTTGCTGTTTGGTGTTAAGTGATGGGGCTTTTTCTTCTCTTTTTATTGAGGGGTGGGGGTTGGGTGTGTAATTTGTAAGTACTTTTGTGCATGATCTGTCCCTCCCTCCTCCCATCCCTGCAGTCCTCTGAAGAGAGGCCAACAGCCTTCCCCTGCCTTGGATTCTGAAGTGTTCCTGTTTGTCTTATCCTAGCCCTGGCCAGACATTTTTCTTTGATTTTTAATTTTTTTTTTATTAAAAGATACCAGTATGAGATGATAACCTTTCAAGAATTTTTCCTATAATGTGCTATACAGTTTAGTAGGGCGGTCACTTTCATTGCAGGATACATTTATCTACACATTATATATTGGACATATAATATGTAAATAAATGACTTCTAGAAAGAGAAATTTAATTGTTTAATTTTTTAAGGTTTTTTTCTCTTTTAATTTGGACATTTCTGGAATTGAGAGCCTTACAGTTAATACAGCTTTTTGTTTTTGAGGCTAGTAGCTGGGGAGGTTTCCCTGTCCTCTTTCTGTTTCCTAGCCATTGACTGTAGTTACATAGGTATGGGAAGAGTTTAGCTACCTTCATAGTGCTCCCGGGATTCATGGCATTTCCTTCTTTACGCTGTATTTCCATGCCAAGAAGGAAACCAGAAGAAACCGGTTTTTGTGTGTGTTTTTTTTTTTAAACCAAGCTATGAGCAAATGGCCTCAGCCCAGATCTGGAAAAACAATGATAGAAATTGAATTCTGCCCCACATGTTGACAGTAGGGTGAACTGGATTCTTGGGATTACTTATCTAAAAAACTGGAGCATAGGCACTGTTTCTGTCCTGCTGGTTTGGAATCTTTCCTGTAATGCTACTTATTGCCCACAATGGCCTCTCTTCCTGTCCATATATGCCTTACACTGTGCTGACCTGGATATCATCCTTGTGCTCTGAAGCATCCAACTATACTTTGCAGGTGCATCGATGCAGTCCTGTCCCCACACTGGGTAACCGTGTTCCTGAAAAGTATGTGGGAGAAATTCAGGTGCTTGCGTGTCTTTGTAATGGTGCGGCACTTATGATTGCATCATGGAGCATGCTCAGAGCTATTAAATTGGTCTCCCATCTCCCACCAGGATGTGAAAGGTCCACATGGGAAGCCACGTAATCATTTATTAGAGTGGCTACATAATACACTGGCTCACTGCAGACTCTCTTGTTGGTTTTTTATACAGGCTTCATGCTGGCTTCATTTGCCAGTTGTGTTGTTTGGTTGGAAAGTAAGAGGGTCTTGAGATTGAGGCATAGAAAGGGGTACACTCATTGATCCCTGGCTTAGGACACGAGATTGTCTCCGTACTCCAGTGGCATCTCCTTAGCCAAGATGTGAAATTAAAATCGTAGTTCTCCTTATTTAAAAATTCCAATAAAGCACTTAAACTTAGAAAAGCTTTTACTTTTCCATCCCACTAAAAGAAATGGATCTTGTAGCCCTGTGTCACTTTGCGTTCAGCACTTTTGGGAACATCATTTGGTGAACGTTAAATTTTGCTCTCTACTCTTAGTTTATATCCTCTCTCCCAGTCTTGAAACACAGGGCCAAAGAGCAGTTGTAATCTTGGGATACCATGATACCTCTAGGAAAGGAATTACATCCCCAGGGAAAGGTCCCATTGGATAAGAACAGCACCGTGGGGCTTGAGTCTGAATGCCAACTTGCTATTCACACATTCTTCTTAAAAGTGAACACACTGTTTCTTATCCTCACTTAAAGCATTCTGAAGTTCTGTTCAAATAAATAAAGGGGAAAATAAAGTAGATTTAACCACATGCTAAGTGAAATTCAAGAAACACATTCTTCCAGATAAATTCTACCTTTATGGTATGGATTTGAAAGTACTTTGCAGGAAAATAGTCAGTACTCTTTAAAAAGGAACTAGAGGGCCAGGTGCAGTGGCTCAAGCCTGTAACCCTAGCACTTTGAGAGGCCAGGGCAGGTGAATCACTTGAGGCCAGGAGTTGGAGACCAGCCTGGCCAACATGGTGAAACCCCGTCTCTCGTAGAAATACAAAAATTAGCCAGATGTGATGGTGTACACCTGTAATCCCAGCTACTTGGGAGGCTGAGCCATGGGAATCGTTTGAACCTGGGAGGTGAAGGTTGCAGTGAGCCAAGATCATGCCACTGCACTCCAGCCTGGGCAACAGAGCGAGACTCTATCTCAATAGAAAAATAAGAAAATAAAACAGAACTGCAGTACTAACAGTAATTTTTACATTTTTTTAATGACCTGAGTGTGTTTTGACTGGGCTAGTGTAACAATATACTACCCCAAAAGTGCAGTTTTGATTATTGTTGGTGTCTTTAGGTCAGGAAAGTGAACTGTGCCAGCAAGTATTGTTTAGTGACATGAATGGATTCCTATTAATGCAATTAACTGGAGAGATTGTGCTGATGCTTTCTTAACTGACAAAAGGAGGCTTTGTCCAACATCAGAATTGTTGAAACTGGTGCTATTTTCTGTTGCACTGGGATTCTGGTGATCTGGGATTGGTGTTTTTGCTCCCTGGCACGTGAACAGCGTGGCTGTCTTTACCAATGTCATCATAGTCCTTTAATGATAGATTAGTTAGACCCATGGTTGCAATACCTTTATCTCCCCAAAGAACAGAAGCAAAAGAAAGCACAAAAACTACCCTATTTGCAGAATATTTCATTGACATTGATTTGTCATTAATTCTGCCAGTGCTGATCTCATTCAGGCTTGGTAGAAACAGGTTCCTGTGTTTCGGGCAGATCCCTAGCCTCTCGCTCACAGGGAATTTGCATGTCCCAGATTCTGGTTATTACTAGAGCATCCATTAAAGTCTACCAAACTCAGGACAGAGAAAGATAGCAGTGGACTTAAAAAATTTTCTAGTTTATAAATTACAGCCACTGGGGAAACACTAATAAGGTCATGTGATCTTATGGACCAGGATTTTCTCTGTCTCTCCCCTTGGGTGTGTGTGGGTGCGTGTGTGTGAGACAAGGGCTGCCAGGAGGTATCAACCATGTTAGATTTTCTGTAGCCTTCCAGAAACAGTGCAGCCCATGAAACAGGAATCTTGATTTTGCTCATAACAAACATAACAGGATGGAACAGTTAGTGAATTGACTGTTTTGTTTTCACAAGTGTCCACCACTCCATCTGCCCTGCATGGAGAGGGCTCTCACTGCTAGGTCTAGGCTGAGCCATCTGGAAGGATCAAAGGGTGTGGGAGTCTCACCCCCTCTCAGTCTGCAGAAGGTCTGGAGGGTGGCAGCACAGCAGGATTTCTGCCTTCCGCATTGCGCTGCACAGCCCCATGGAACAGTGAGGCCCTTGAGGCCTTGTTTCTTGCAGCCTCTGGGGAGCAGAGTAGGTCACTGCCCTCTGGGGGTATTTTGCAGTAGTTTTGTAAATGTGTTGCTACATAGTCAAGTTCCTTTGTGGCAAAGAAATATTTTGTTTTGTTCTTAGGAGTCAGCCCATGTAATGCCTCTTGGCTTTGTTGCTTAGAAGAAAAAAGTCACCCTTTGTGGTTTTTTAAAAGAAGAAGAAAATTCTGTGCCGATTTGTTCATCATCCTCCTTCCCCTTCCCTTTTCTTCACATACAGTGCTCATTGGAGGTTCCTGCCAAAATTTCTTAACCAGAGAAGTAATAGGTATTTGTTAGACCTGGGTGTATGTTTCGCATTATCCTTCACATATTTCACATTTTCATCTAGTACTTTATTATTGCCTTTGTTGAAGTCCCCATCCTCATCTTAAAAAACAACAGCTTAGCCTAAGCCACATTTACTTTTTTTTAGTTCACAAAAAGGATTTAATAGCCACAATGTGATTTTTGCCACAACTGTGTGATTTTAATATTCTTTGTTATCGAGCATGGATTTAGATTTGCAGGAAATACCTGGAAAAATCACAGTGGGATGAATTTTTGCTTTAAGAGAAATAAGAGTTGGCTGTGATTGATAACACAGCTTCATCCTAGTCCCATCTGCATTTCAGAAAATAGCCCACATCTTTATAAAACACAGGAGACTTGTGGGACAGTTAAGCAGGTATGGGGAGGGAAGGTATTATTTAATGGTGATTAAATAACGCAGATGGCCCTTCTGGTTCTTAGGTTTTTTTTGTTGTTGTTGTTTTTTCTGTTACTATTTATTGGCATCAAAACGAAACAAGCTGAGAGTAAAAGTTGCTATTTAACACGAATAGACATTGGTGCAGTTTCCTTCCTTGAGATGGTATGCACTCATATCATGAGACCTAAGATCAAACACACACTGAATTGTCAAGAATCAAACAAGGACTACATTTTACCTCTTAATAGAAAAAATGCTGAAGACAAAACGAGATGTTTAAAAATATTCTTTATGCTAAGCTCATGTAAGCAAACAAAAAACTAAAACTAATCCTAAAACTTGAGGACATTGGGTACAGAATTAACATTAACTATTTAAATTTTTTGCATCAACGAAAGTATGATCTATCCTTCCCTGTACTTTTACTACAAGGACATATGCTTATTGTTTCTACACTACACAAAGTCAACAGTTATCATCAACAATGAAATAGAACTAGATTGGAACAAGGCTTCAAAGCGACTCTGCTCCACCCAAATTAAGAAAATTCAATTCAGGATGAACAACAGCTTTTGGTTTAGAACCAGCTCTTACTTTTCTCTCGTGTCACACGTGATGAAGTCCTCACTTGATATTCCCCCCTGCAAATTGCAATGCATGTCCTCACCATCACCTTTTTCTGACACTTTAAAAGTAATTTGTAGAAATTGCAAAAGCAATGAAATCGTACTTCCAATTCTGAACCTCTGATCATATTCCTGCTTTGACACAAGAGTAACTCCTCTGCAGTGTACCCCACCAGCACAGCGACCCCCTTTCTCTCTATTCCTTTGCCCTGAAGGCACTTCTGGATTGCTTAACGTGTGCTCTTTGGCTGCCTAGACAGTCAGGACACCTAAGGCCATCTGTACTTATCACTCCTCTCCTCCGTCTTTTCTATGACTAATACCACTTTCCTGCTTCCGTTCTACTGCTGAGTCACCAGACTTGGTGCTGTCATCAGGGGGACAGAGTCGATTTCGGCTTCGAGCTCCTGGTTGGTAAAGCTGCATTGCTGGACAATCCTTGTTTCTTATTCAATTTCTTGACCACTTCTTTCTTTTCAGTTTTTTCTGAGCTTCCTATTGATTCTGTACTTTCGGCCTTCTTTCCTTTATCCCAAAGTGTTTCTTTCTCCTTTTTCATTTCTTCTTTTCTCTTAAAAGTCTTCTCTTTCTCATAGGATTCCTTCTGCCTATGGCGCTCTTCTCGCCGCTTCAGCCTCTTCTTCTCGAAGTATGCGCTCCTGATCTCGTTCATAATCCCGTTCCCTCTCCCTGTAGTCTCCGCTGCTCTCATCTTCAGGTCTCTTTGGTTTTTCATCTTTAAATTCTCTATCAGAACGCTTGGGCAATGTACAACTTTGCCCACTGGCTCTTTCATCACTGAGATTCTCTTTGTCCAATGTCTTGGCTTTCTTTTTCATCTCCTTTTTCTGGCTTCTTGAGCAGCTTAATCTTTGGTTCATCCTTTAATTTGTCCCTTTCTGGAATATTCTGTCTTATCTTCTTTAGCTTTCGTTTCTCCTCTTCTTTCCATTTCCTCCTCTCTTCTTCTCTTTGCCTTTTTCTTTCTATTTCTCTCCTTCTTTCTTTTCTCATTCTCTGCTAGTTTTTCAGGAAGCCCAAAAGTGGGGTTGTCTTTTTAGCTATTAATTCTCTATTTTTTGCTTCTATTTCCTCTAGCAGTGTCTCTGGAGTAGATGTCATTTTCTCATTATCCATGGCATAACTTTCCAAAAACTTTCTATATTCTGGATCATCATCAATAGTCCTGACTCTGGTATCTCTTCTCTTAGTCTTCTTTTTTGCAGCTTTTTGAAAAGGTGCAAATTCTACCATAGCAGGATATTCCTGACCATTATTGTCAAGGAATACATAACCATCAAAGCGATCCCTGAGTAAAATAACGTCCTCTTGGTTTTTAAAGTTGATGTATGCTCTGGCATACATATGAGGATACAGACTCATATCATTAGAAAAAAACTCAAAATAATCATGTTCAGGCATAGGTTAAAGATGTTCCTGAAGCTGCTCCTTGGTCAAAGTGGGAGGTAATCTTCGAATTACCACCTTGCTCAGCGCCTCTTTCTTCTCCTTGTTGCAATCCTGTTTATCTTCCCCCTTGGAACTGTCCCCTGAAGTCCCACCACTGCTGCCTGTGGCTCCAGGGGGCGTTAACAGGGTTACTCGCTTCTCCTTGGGCCTGTGCTCCTCTTCCTTCATGGCTACGTCCGTCACAGAGGCGGCTCGGCTGCAGCGCGTTACACCGGGCACCAACAGCTCTGGTTCTTAGTTTTAAAGACTGCGAAAGAGGTCAGACTCGAGGCACTGCAGTTCATACTACGCAGGTGAGGTGGCAGTCATTTATTCTGAGCCTGCTGGATAGAGCCTGTCTCCTCAAGGCTGCAAAGGCTTCCAGGATATGTAGCTGTCCAGTTAGTGGCTCAGCCTTGCCTCCATCCGGGCACCCATCTAACCTGGAGCAGGTGAGAGCACCGCAGAGCCATTCTCCGTGCTCTGTGGTGAGTTTTGCAGTGGAGACTTACTTCACCATCCAGGGAAGCTGTGTTTCTGTGTCACTTGAGATACCACCTAAAAATGAAACGTTTGAGATTTTAAGGTTAAAAAAAAAAAAGTAGTGCTCGCTTCGGCAGCACATATACTAAAATTGGAACGATACAGAGAAGATGAGCATGGCCCCTGCGCAAGGATGACACACACATTCGTGAAGCGTTCCATAAAAAAAAAAAAAAAGTAAATCGGGAGCATTGGCTGCAGTCCCTAAAAGATACTGTTGTCTGTGCATCAGCTGGCTCGAGGTCACCACAGGTCCTAGGAGCCCAGAAAGGCTAGGCATGCTGTCCTTTGGAGGCCAGCAGCCTTTCACACACCCTGCCTCCAAAACCGCGGTTTTACATTTGACCATGTTTTTGCAGTTAGCCTCAGAAGCTCTTGTCTTTAACTGATAACCTTTCAGGGATATGAGAAGCCTACTTGGAGCATCTGAGAAAATGATACCTCTCACCTTTAGATTAATCAGTTTGTCTTCCTAGTTCCCTTAAAAATTAATAAATAGGAAGGGAATCCTATTTTGTGATTTGGGCATACTACTTGAACTGGGGCAGGTGGTTACATGATTTTGGCTATCTCTGACATGAAGATTTTAAAGTGAGAGTCATGTCTCTTCCCTGAAGCTTTGTTTACAGTGATAATTTGCTGAGTTTGAGCTTGTCTTTGAAAATAAGACTGTCCACCTGGGGAGGGGAGCTTATAAGGAAGCCGTGTTAACTCGGAATGCTGAAGAAAGGGCTTTTGGCCAAAAAAGCAAGATTAATATCTAGAAGGTAGAAAGCAGTCATTGCCTCTGTTCCTCCAGCAGTTGATGGTTTAATAACTAGGTTTCCTTTGGTTTATATCCCCAGTTCTTAATATAAAACTTATTTGACTTCCTATCAGGAAGCACAAAAAAAAAAGCACCATTTAAAACCCTGGATATAGGCATTTAAGGATACAACAGCAGCAGCATTGCCGTTTGGCCAGGTTCATCACCATTCTGATGTGCTGCCCATCCTTCCTCCCTCCCTTTCCTGTCCCCTGAGCCCCCCCCCCCAGCCAGGCCAGATGCGAAGATTCTATTAATCATTGATTCAGAGAACATTAAGTCTTTTCTGGAATAATTAGCTACTAAATTGCTTGTTATATGACTGTACCTTTTAGACAACATCTCAACAGTACAGTGAAGTAGCTCTCCTGGACTTGAGCTTCCAGCCAGGCATTTAGTTCAAACTCTTAAGCCTTTGTGGAATTCCTTAGGGAAAAAAGCAAGATGCCTCAGTGCCAATGCTGGGCCTTAAGACTGTACTCCCCTCTCTGTCGGGCGGGGCTAGTGGCTCAGCTTTGGGAAATCATTTTGTCAGTAAGATTGCCTGTGAATCCCTTTGAGAAGTCATGCTGATCTGAGCCTGTCTTCTGAGCACTTTCGTGCTGAATTGAAAATGGTAAGCTAAAGCAGTGACTGATCCACATAGCCTCTTTAACCTCTGTATTGTCTTGCCGAAAAAAACCTTCCCAGGTTAATAAACTTTGGTCTTTAACCTCCCTTTGTTGTGGAGAAAATGTGTCACTAATTAATGGTCCAAAGGATATCTAGTTATGTTTACTCAGTCCAGCAGCAGAACAGATAGGACTTATGCCAGGGAAGTTAGAGGCTGATTATGAAGACACCCAGGAGCAGGAATAAGGAGGATAGGTCTGCTCCACACAGAACCTCCCCAGATCTGAAGGTAAGTCTTGGAGAGCTTCCAAAATGCTGAAGTAAAAAGGAGACTTGAAGGGCCTTAGCTTGGTGAGCAAGAGGCTTGTGTCCTCCCAAGAACATGAAGGAGTTCAGAAGGGAACAAGAGGCACCTAAGCTGGAGCTCACAGACGGACTGACCTGCCCGCTCACCCTGTGTGACTGAGCATTTTCGCTCTGAATTTTCCAAGGGGTCTCTCCCTTCAAAAATCCAGTTTACTACCAGAATTTTGTTTAGCCTCTGAGAATCTCACCCCCTCACTTCCATCTGTGAACGGACATGGATGTGTTGCTCAGGGAACAGAAACATCAGCGTCCAGGGCCCAGTGGCATGGCGTTAGGTTAGTAGTTAGAAAAGCAGTCGGCCAACCCGACTGTAAAAGAAATCAGTGTGTAGTACAGCTTTGTAAATGTCAGTCTGTTCTATTATTTTGTGATCTGAAAACTGTCACACTGGTTGGTAATCAAAGAAAAGGTTGGTGGTTAGAATAAGTAAAATTTCAGTTAGAAAAACAGCTTACCAGTTTTCCATGTGCGTTATTAAGGAAGTCAGGAGTATTTCAGGCCGTTGGGAACTGTTGTAAATGGACCTGAAGCAAGTGTTCCTCGCCCTCTTAGGTGTATGAGAGAGAGGAGTGGAAGGCCAGCAGTAGCGCGTCTGCTTACTTTTGCCAACCCAGCCTCCATTTCAAAGACTTTGTCTTCTATCCTATCCAATGACATGGTCAGGGATTGGCTCTGAGGAGGCAGTGAGGCCCTGCCTTGGTTTGCTCAGCTGTGGTGTGTAGTCTCCAAAGAGCTTAAGGGTTTTTAAGGAGTTTTCTCACATGAGCACCTTCACTTCACTCATCTGCCATCATCAGCAGGAAGGTTAACATCCCTGGGACCATTTCAGTTTTAAAAGTGATAAACCGTTACAGGTGTACCATCCAGATACAGTCTCCTCTTGGCCAGGTTCAACAGGTGTTTCCAGGGAACCCTGTGGGTTAAGAGGCAAAGTAGCCGAGATGTGTTGTTTTTCCAGAAGACAAAAGTATTTCTTGTCCCTTTTCCCTCATGCTCATATGTTTTAGCTGAGGCTTAAATAGCCAAGTTGAGTAATGTCTCTGGAACTGAGACAGAGCCAAGGGCCCATGTACCCAGGGACCAGTCCCCTGAGGAATCACACAGTGGCTCAGACCAGACTGCCCGATCCCACCAGAACTCTGCTGCTATTCCTTTCCACCAGGACCACCCAGGAAAGCAAGTAAGTTAGCTTCTCATCACTAGGTCACCTGATCCTTGTAGGCTGCAGGATGAGAGCATATATGGATCTCCTGTTTAGACAGTTTGTTCATAATGGTAGAAAGGGGTAGAAAACGGAACAAACAAGAGACCAAGTCATTTTTGAAGAGGATGGCAAGTATGACCCCAAATGAGCTCAACAAAACTGGGAATCCAAAGAACGGTGCTTATAGGGAAAGAGGTCAGTTGTGGTCCTGAAACCTCTTGGCATCTGGTGTGGGTTTTGAAACAAGGAGCTGGGGTAAAATTGCCCTAACCCCAATCCAAACGTGTTCCAGGATTTAGGAGCTACCCAGCCCGTGGGTAAATGGTCTTGGTTTCCGTTTTTGGTTTGTTTGCGTTTTTCCAAAACAACCTTGCTTGGTACTGCATGGAAAGTGAAGCTTTTCTTCCAGCCTGCTCGGGACCACCTGTCTGGGCTGGCCTCTTCCCCGCGTCTTCACAGCATTTCTAAGGAAGATTTTTGCAGTGCTCTCTGGAGCTGCGGGGAGTGGAATTTGGTCCAGAGAAGGCGGAAGAAAATAGTTTTCCTCCTTTTCTCAAGGCGGATGTTCTCAGGCTTCCTTCACACCTCCTTCCCATGGGTGCGGCTGGCAGTACAGTCAGGTTGTGGAGGAGGGCTGAGAAGAAAGGGGTACCAGTCCAGCCCCAGGATTGGTCCGAGTCAGGTACACAGCAGATACCATCCCACCTTCCTCTCTTAAGAGCAGGCCAGCCACACATAAAACCTTTCCCTGCTTTACTAATGTGTCCCTTATGTGGTACCAGCATCGGGGGCCAGGCAGACTTACCCCTGCAATCTAGAGAGAATGTTGTTACTACCCATAAAACTGACCACCCCCACATCCCACTCCTTTTTGTAAAAACAAATGCTTAAACCTGTGACCCTGCCGTTCCTTTCTATGTGTTAATGAATTTCCTTCCATTTGAGCTGTGTGGGAGGGAAGGGCATTGAAACTGTAGGTTGTAATCTTGTGCCAACCAATAAAAAACAAGTATTTCACACACATCTCTTTTAGTGTCTGGTCTCTTCTTTCCAGAGGTTTCCCTTGAGTCCTTCATGTCAATCTTGGTTTCCCCACCCCTCTGCTGGATTCTTGGGAATTGCCCTAGAAGTCAAGGGTGGCCCCGTGGAAGATTTGGTGTGCAGGGCATTCAGGTGAGAAATGCAGTGGAGAAGCCAGAGGCGGTTAGAATCGGCATTTTGTTTTATCTTGCTGTCCTTGCTACCGGGTGCCCAGAGAGAGCCCTAGTTAGACAGACAGTGCCCAGTGCTAAGGAGAGGGCCTGTCGCCCTTAGCCAAGGAGGCTTTATGGGGGCCCAAAGGAACTGGAAGGGGAAAGAAGTGAGCCACATCCAAAATAAGGAAGCATCACAAGAAGCTTCCTTCTGTGATGGGGTGGAATCAGGAAGGGTGGAGCCATTTTTTGAAGATGTGTAGTGGTAGGGCTTGCAGGCAGAGTGGGTGGGCATCACCAGTGGGAGAGCAGGATTAAGTGAGCTGTGTCCCGTGGTCCCAAAAGGAAGGAACAGTTTGAGCTGTGATGGAAAATAAAGTCTGGTGAGATCAAATTATGGAAAGCCACAAAAGCCAGTCCAGAGAGTTTGGTTTTATGCTTGGCGTGGACCTGAACAGGGCAGTCATGTGGCATCAGCCATGTCTCAGGAGGAGCTGGCAGGAGAGCCTGGATTGGAACAGTCTGGAAGCTTGTGATACCATGCCTGAGGCTCTGCAGACTCGAGTGCACCTGGAAATGCAGAGGCAGACAGAGAAACAACAATGAACAGCCTATAAGTCAGAAACATCCATCCACCAAGACAAGCTGGCAGCTAGGATAGGACTCTGTTGGCAGCATCACTGGTCAAGTATAAGCCAAGGAACCTGATGGAGTCAGTGGAAGATAAGTCACTTCCAGGACAAGACACACAAATCTCTGTGCCCAGATGATAATCAGTTAGTTGGTTGATTTAGAGACAGAGCTTTGCTTTGTTGCCCAGGCTGGAGTGCAGTGGCACAATCTCGACTCACTGCAGCCTCCACCTCCCGGGTTCAAGCAATTCTCTACCTCAGCCTCCTGAGTAGCTGGGATTACAGGCACCCGTCACTGTGCCTGGCTAATTTTTGTATTTTTGGTAGAGATGGGGTTCCACTATCTTGGCCAGGCTGGCCTTGAACTCCTGACCTCGTGATCCACCCGCCTCAGCCCCCCCAAAATGCTGGGATTACAGATCTGAGCCACTCCACCCAGCCAATAATTGGTTCCATTTATATGATGGTAAACATCAAAGTTACCTGGTTTGCGTACTGGCTGGCTGTGTGGGAAGCCAAAAAAAAAAAAAAAAAAGCACAGTGTTGGTTACTGAGCAGCAATAAACAGCCTCTTGACTTCATTTCACCACAGGACAAATTCCCTATCAGTTGGTCAGGGAACCCATTCCCCCTAAAATTCTGATTCTACAGCCTTCCTCTGTTCATTCCATGATGATCACCCTTCCTTCCTCCATCAAAGGATTCTTTCTTTGGCCAGATTTAGTGTGTATGGTGAGGCTATGAGCTCATACATGCTGAAACTGGTGATGTACTCAGGAAACCATCAACTGGCCACCTCTAATTGGGACATGAGTGTTCTGGAAACACCCCACTCGCCCATGTCAGATCATTATGGACCATTCTAAAGCTGGTCCATTATCACATTTACATGATGATTCTGTTTTATTCTCAGAGGGCAAATGGCAAGGTTCAGGATTACCTTTCTGCAGTCTGGTCTTCCAATGGCCTGCAGGACTTCTGGCTAGAGAGAGAGAAATCTAAAGAGACGCTCCAAAATTTTGGACATGGGTGGAGAGAGGAAATCAGCCCCAAGGACACCAGCGCAGCTCCTAACATTGTGGGGACCAGCTTCGCATTTCCTCTATCCTTTGTTGACATGCCGGGTGGTGGCTCTGACCCTCTAAGCCAGTTAGAGTTGGTAGAATTCCTGCTCATCCCCAGTCAGTCTGGCTTCCGTTTATGAAGACCTGATAACTGCTCCAAGAAAGCCTGGTGTTACAAGCCATGGCCTTGCTTGCTTTCTGGTTTCCAGCAGATTTCGGCGGTGAAGGGTTTATTTCCCATCCTTGATCTTGTGACATCCAGCTAACATCTCAGCATCTGAAGATGCAGCCATGAGGTTCCATGTTCTGTGTTCTGAATAATAGCGATGTGCTAAACCTAGGACACACAGTCCTCACAGAGGCACCTGATTGGTGACAGATGGCACCAAATGAGAGAGATGACAGCCTGGGAAAAGTAAACCACTGGGGGAATGTGAAGTAGGAAGGAGCAATATCAGAGAGAGCTCGGGTGGGAGGACCATGGAAGAATGGGATGGAGATAAATTCAGAAAAGGGAGCTTTGCGCAGTGGCAGTATCGTAGCCAATGAGGTTTACCCGAGGCGCGATTATTGCTAATTGAAAATTTTCCCAATACCCCGCCATGACGACTTGCAATATAGTTGGCATTGGCAATTTTTGACAGTCTCTACGGAGACTGAAAAAAATAGTAATTTTTTTAAAAAAGGAATTCAGAAAAGGGAAGGATGGTCATTCGTCCGAAGGCTCTCTGGTGTAACAGAAGATATGAATGTTGGGAATTAGCCCAGGATGCAGGTCTCTGCGCCGCTGTTGACAAGCTCTTTGATCTTGGACAAATTACCATCCGTGCTCCTTCCTGTTCAGTGGGGAAGAAGTCTACATCTCAGGATCATTGTGTTAAATAAGGGAAAGAGTGTGTGTGGCACCAAAGTCAAGGTGTGATTATCAAATGGTGGCACCTCTTTGGAAATGCCAAGGCCTGTGCTGAGTTCGCTAAATAAGACACAGAGTCCCAACAGACACAAGGAATCACAGTGCAGAGCGATGAAGGCAATAAAGGAAGCCCGAGGAAGTGCCTAACCTCAAAGGAGGCGTTGTCTGAGAGGATCTGTGAGGGATGCATGGGATCCCTGCCTGAAGGGACAGCATGTTCGAAGGCAGAGCAGTGTGTTAGGGGAACCTGATAGGGATAGCGGGCAGGGAGGAGGGAGAGGCCAGAGGTGCCATGGGAAAGGTTAGCTGGGGTCGGATGGCTTAGCAGGCTGTGTTTGAACTTTACTCTGCATGCCTTGGAAGCCAACAATGATTTTAAAACAGAACAGTGACTGCATCAGGTCGGACATTTGGGGAAGATGACACTATCTATTCTGTGTTTCTTGTGTTCCTGGCCAGGTAGTGGTCACTGTTTCACAGTTAGTCTTTGCAGTCCTGTGAGGCATAGGTCATGGTAAAGGAAATGGGGCTTAGGGAAGCTGTTTTCTAAAGGACCCAGACAACCTTCTCTAAAAACCACAGGGCAACGCACCAAGGATGTCTAAGACAATTTGGAGAAACTGCCAGGAAAAAACACAGGACTACAATGGAAGTCCTGTGTTCAGTCAGTATCAAGACTTAATGTAAAGGTACAGTAACTAAATGTGATCAATGGAATAGCTGGATAGAAATAGAAATCAATCAGACAATAAAAGTGAGCTGGGGACCAAGAAACAGACCTGTGCATACATGGGAATATGGTAGGAGCCAGAGGAACTATGCACCCGAGTGGGGAAAGGAAGGATTCTGTAGTAGGTGGTGTTGGGACAATCAACCAAACAGGAAAAAATGATTTCACAGCCAGGCACAGTGGTTCACACCTGTAATCCTAGCACTTTGGGAGGTCAAGGCGGGCAGATCACCTGAGATCAAGAGTTCGAGACCAACCTGGCCAAAATGGTGAAACCCCGTCTCTGCTAAAAATACAAAAATTAGCCAGCGGTGGTGGCATGTGCCTGTAATCCCAGCTACTCAGGAGGCTGAAGCAGGAGAATCACTTGAACCCAGGAGGTAGAGGTTGCAGTGAGCCAAGACTGCACCATTTCACTCCAGGCAGGCAACAGAAGGAGACTCCGTCTCAAAAAGAAAAAAAAAAAAAAAATCCCTACTTCACACATCATTTATGAAAATAAATTCACAAATATGAAAAAAGTCATAAAAATGTTTAGAAGAAAATATGGAAGTTAAGTAACATATCCAAGGTAACAGAAGAACTGCAGTTCAACATAGGGGTCTGATGTCAGAACCTGCTCCCTTGGCAGTCCTCTCCTGGTCACTTCAGACTGTAAGATGGACCGGGGCAAGGGGAAACTGAAGGTGGGGAGGGGCAAATGAGGGCTGGATTTGCACCCTGTCCCTAGACACCTCACAGGAAGCGTTGCTAGGGAGGTAGAGGGAGGAACTTCCTCATGACATCAACATCACTGAATAAACGCACTGGTGATGAGCTTAGATGCTGACAGGTGTTTTGTGTGAGAGAGAGGGAGACCATCAAGTACTCAACAAACATCTATTGAGGGCGGATGGGTGGTCCTTAGGCTTAGGTAGGTGTGAAGAGGATACAAAGAACGGCAGTGAGCCTTTACATGATAGAGCAGGAAGGATTTTAGGGATCATCTAGTCCAATCCTGTTTCACAGATTGAGAAGTAGACACGATGAGAAGGAATTTCACCAGTATTCTAATTTGAAACTCTAAGTGGAAAATACAGATCACTGGCCATGCTGTAAATAGCTAATCGCTCCATTTGTACTGACAAAATATTTTTTTAAATTATCCTGGCTGGGCGAGGTGGCTCATGCCTGTAATCCCAGCATTTTGGGAGACTGAGACAGGTGGATCACTTGAGCTTAGGAGTTTGAGACCAGCTTGGCCATCATGGCAAAATCCCATCTCTACTAAAAATACAAAAAGAAATGAGCAGGGTGTGGTGGTGCACGCCTATGATCTCGGCTACTCAGGAGGCTGAGACACAACAATTACTTGAACCTGGGAAGCGGAGGTTGCAGTGAGCCAAGATCGCGCCACTGCACTCCAGCCTGAAAGCCAGAGTAAGACCCTGTCTCAAAAAAGAGAAAAGAAGGCCTGGTGTGGTAGCTAATGCTTGTAATCTCAGCACTTTAGGAGGCTGAGGCAGGATCATGAGGTCAGGAGTTCGAGACCAGCCTGACCAACATGATGAAACCCCGTCTCTACTAAAAATACAAAAAAATTCGCTGGGTGTGGTGGCGCATGCCTGTAATCCCAGCTACTCAGGAGACTGAGGCAGGAGAATCACTTGAACCCGGGAGGCTGAGGTTGCAGTGAGCTGAAATCGTGCCGCAGAGGGAGATTCTGTCTCAAAAAAAAAAAAAAAAAAGGTTATCCCACTCTGGCCACCAAAGTCTCTCAGCCCATGCCACATCAAGACCCATGTCCATGCCTCCACTGCTCATTCACCAGTCATTACTCCATCTTTCTTGTCCCCATATCCTTCCAGTGTCGTCTCCCTCAGAATCCCAGACCTAAATTAATCCATCCATTTTTATCCCCTCCTATGTGAGAGCTGAGCCTGCCCAGAGAAAACCATATACCATGGGGTCACTCTGGATTCATGCCTCCCCCCTACTCCACCTCCAGTTTCCTGTCAGTGGCCAGTGACTACCACATTGACAAGTCCAAAGGTCACAAGTGGTCACCTGACCACTGACCGTTGGCCCCCAAGCCCTGTGGTGTCCTTGGCAACATTTCTTGTTCTCTTCCTACCCATAGCTTTCAGGGTAAAGTTCCACCTCCTTAGATTAGTACCCAATGCCTTTTGTGAGTTGGTCCCTGCCTACCTCACCAAACTGATTTCTTGCCACTGCCTCATCCTTGTGTTCTCCTGGCCTCATAGAACTTCTTGCAGTTCTCCAAATGCATGCTATGCCATCTCACTCTTTCACAGTTTACATGTTCTGTGCCCTCCTTTGGGAAAGATCTCTAAGATACTTCTCCCTACGCTGGACTATGTCGGCTTGGACATGCCCCTGTTTTGAAGGTGCCTTCCGCAGGAAGGGAGGATTTGTCTCTATTGTGGTATTCCAGCCAAGTGGTGCAGAGCAGCTACCCTGGAAATGAAATGACATTTTGGGGATGTCCGCAGCACAAGAAATATGTGCCAGTGTCAGCTGGTCCCCTCAACACCCCCCTCCACATACCCCTTCACTTCCCCCAAAACCTGGAAGCAAATGCAAGGTGCCCTGGGACCTGGTGCGGGAAACCGTTGGGAGCAGGTGGGGAGAGTTATGTAAAGACGCTCTTCCCTTTGGGGCAAGGGTGACATTCAAACAGTCAGAATGAACTCGTGATGGAGACCTCTCCTCTGAGGCCCCTTCCCCAGGTTCCTCTTCCTGCCTTGAGTCTGGATGGCAATGAAGTGGGAGGGGGAGGCGTTTTTCCAGGAGGAGGAAACCCTCAGTTCCTGCCACTCTTATCTCAGCTCAGCAGCCTGTGAACTTGTCCAGACCTGGGGCAGGAGCTAACGGCAGGCTGGCCATTTCCTGCCAGGCCTGTGCCTGGGACGGGCAAAGGAAGCTAAGTTTGGGTGAGCCAGGAAAGGAGGAGAAGAAGAGGGGCAGGTATGGGGCTGGCGGTTCATGGGGTGCAGCTGAAATTTGTTTTGCTTGGGGCAAACTCCATCTGAGGAAGTTGAGTGGACCAATTTTAATAGCTCATATTATTTTTCTAGTGTTTTTCAACTTATAAAACACTGTCCCATAAAGTTCAGACCATTCCTTGAACACCTACTACCTGCACAGGCCCAGGGCCAGACCTTCACATTCACCTGAGAGGCAGGTACTTCCCTTCCTGCCTCACTGCAGGGCGGCTGCAGCCTGCAGGGAACTGGAGAACAGGGAAAATCAGTAGAATGTGGAGCAGGTGGGGAAGGAGAAGGAAAGCTGGGGACAGAGAATAAACATCTTCCAAGTCAGGCCTCTGTGCTGTCGGGCTGGTCAGTGAGGGGTTCTCCCTGCTGAATCTTCAGGACCCACCGAGTCCCTGCTCACTTATCCCTTGGGGATGTGTGGGCCCAGCATGGGCACCTCCGCCTCCCTCCCCTAGCCATGGCCCTGCCCAGCCCCACTGACCTCTTACCTCAGAGTGGGGTGGGAGCCCAGGGCTGACCTGGCCCCAGCTCCAGCCTCCCACAGGAGACCAATGGGCTTCCAACTGGTAGAGATGGTGGGAAAACCACTCGAGCGAAGGCAGGTAAGTGGGAAAACATAGGGGCTGCACAAGGAACCCCAAGTGATTCCGCAAAAAAGCGAGCTCGTGTAGGAAAGAGCCTGGAAGCGGGTGCCCTGGGGTCGGGACACTCCGGGCTGGCCGGGCAAGCCTGGGCCTGTGCAATAAGGCAGGCCGGGAGAGTCCACTGCAGCCTCGGCTCCTCTTCCTCCCTGTGTCCACCCCTTGCCAGACCCTGGGGCCTGGTCTGTGGAGTCATCAGTCATTAATTCCACGAATTAATTTGTAAAAGCCTCTTTAAAAAACAACTTTTTTTGGTCAGGCTCAGTGGTTCACACCTGTAGTCCTAGCACTCTAGGAGGCCGAGCTGGGAGGATGGCTTGAGCCCAGGAGTTCAAGACCACCCTGGACAACAAACCGAGACTCCTTTTCTGCTAAAACGAAAAACTTAGCCAGGCGTGGTGGTACGGGCTTGTAATCCCAGCAACTTGAGACTGAGGCAGGAAGATCCCTTGAGCCCAGGAGTTCGAGGCTGCAGTGAGCTATGATGGGTGGCACTGAACTCCAGCCTGGGTGACAGAATGAGAGCCTATCTCTAAAAAAAATTTTTTAATTAAAATTAATTTAAAAATTTAAGATAAATTAAAAAAAAAATTTAGGCCAGGCACAATGGCTCATGCCTATAATTCCAGCACTTTGGGAGGCCAAGGGAAGAGAATTGCTTGAGCCCAGGATTTTAAGACCACTGGGACTAAAGGCACAGTCACCACCCTCTGCTAATATTTTTTTAGTTTTTAGTGGAGATGAGAGGGTCTCACTATTTTGCCCAGGTTGATCTCCTATCTCTTGGCTCAAGCAGTCCTCTTGCTTTGGCATCCCAAAGTGCTGGAATTACAGGCATGAGCCACCCCATCTGACTTTAAAAGACATTCTTTTTTTTTTTTTTTTTTGGGATGGAGTCTCACACTGTCACCAGGACTGGAGTTCAATGGTGCGATCTGGGCTCACTGCAACCTCCACCTCCCAGATTCAAGCGATTCTCCTGACTCAGCCTCCCAAGTAGCTGGGAGCACCACCACAGCCAGCTAATTTTGTATTTTTGCTAGAGACGAGGTTTCTCCATGTTGGTCAGGCTGGTCTCGAACTCCCAGCCTTAGGTGATCCACCCACCTTGGCGTCCCAAAGTGCTGGGATTACAGGCATGAGCCACCTCGCCTGGCCACTTTTTTGGACTTTGTTATCTATGCGTTTCATTTTGGGTAGTTTCTATTGCTATGCCCTCAAGTTCACTTGTCTTTCTTTTCTTCTGTAATATCTAATCTGCCATTCATCCTGTCCAGTGTGTCTTTTATCTCATATTGTAGTTTTCATCTCTAGAAGATCACTGGGATCTTTTTCATACATTCCTTGCCTTAAGTGCTAGGATTATAAGCATGAGCCATTGTACCCAGCCAGGGTCCTTTTTTTTTTCTTTTTTTTTTTTTTTTAGTTTTTTAAATTTTTGAGTTGGAATTTCACGCTTGTCACCCAGGCTAGAGTGCAATGGCGCAATCTTGGCTCATTGCAACCTCCGCCTCCAAGGTTCAAGTGATTCTACTGCCTCAGTCTCCTGAGTAGCTGAAACTACAGGTTCCTGCCACCATGCCTGGCTCATTTTTGCATTTTTAGTAGAGACGGGTTTCACCTCATTGGCCAGGCTGATCTCGAACTCCTGACATCAGGTGATCTACCACCTTGGCCTCCTAAAGTGCTAGGATTACAGGCGTGAGCCACCGCACCTGGCGCTTTTATGGTTTATTCAGTGCCTCCAGAGCTGGAGGACACGAGGATGAGTGAGTCATTAGTCAAAGTGGACAGACAAGTCCAGGCACTAAGCACAGCAGCATTATAAGGCGGCAGTCACAACTCCAGTAGGGCGGCACAATGTGGCCTCAGGCCCACCCTGGCCTTCTCCTTCCTGAAATGGCAGCTGCATGAAGGGGGAAGGCAGAGCTGGAGTGTCCCCCGGCTATACTTGGAGGCACTCCAACAGATATGAAGCCTCAACACAGGAAGAAACCAGGCCTCCAATGTAGCTCTGGTCAGCTGTCAGCAGAGAGCTGTCCGAGAAGAGAGGCCCACCTGTCATCTCATCCCACCTGTCCTTTATGACCAGGCCAAGGGTCCTGAGAAGTCATCACACTGCTTGGGCATCAGTTTACTCATTTGCAAATTGGGGTTGCTCCACCTGCCCTGCCTAGCTCACAAGGGTGTTCTGTGCTAGGAGGAAAGAAAGTAAATCCAGCTGGGCGTGTGGCTCACGCCTACTATCCCAGCACTTTAAGAGGCTGAGGCAGGCGGATCACCTGAGGTCAGGAGTTTAAAACCAACCTGGCCAACACGTTGAAACTT
Organism: Sapajus apella; assembly: GCF_009761245.1. NCBI lineage: Eukaryota > Metazoa > Chordata > Mammalia > Primates > Cebidae > Sapajus > Sapajus apella. Next base: position 1,660,323 of record NW_022437023.1, on the reverse strand, counting down.
CCTGTCTCTACTAAAAATACAAAAATTAGCCAGGCGTGGTGGTGCGTGCCTGTAATTCCAGCTACTCTAGAGGCTGAGATGGGAGAATTGCTTGAACCCGGGAAGCGGAGGTTTCGGTAAGCTGAGATCGAGCCACTGCACTCTAACCTGGGCGTCAGTGAAACTCTGTCTCAAAAAAAAAAAAAAAAAGAAAAGAAAGTAACATCCTTACTGGGTCTCTGGCCCTGAGACTGGCTCTCTCCGCACAACCCTCTCACCAGTGTGACCACCAGCCTGCTCATAGTGAGCCCTCAAGATTTGTGGCTAGAAGTCCTGAGGAATAGACCGGAGTTGAGTGTGTTGGCAGCCACAAGGTCCAAGTTCTCAAACCCCATCACTTACTCCTTGCAAGGCGTGGCGGGCCCAGCTCTGACAGAAGCCTAGGGTGAGGGGTCTCCCTCCTCTCCAGACTCACAGCCTGAGAGTACTAGGAGACCCAGCTCAGCTTCTGGGCCCATGCATTTCTTTCATTCCTTTCCTTCCATCCTTGATTCCCCATCTGGAGACAAGGGATCAAAGTTCCCATATGCCGTCTGACCTCTGCACCAGACCTGCCCTCATCGAGCCTTCCCTGGAAGGGCCTGAGGAAACCTGTGGCTGGAGCAAACCAAGCAACTCACCCATGTCCGTACCATTGGCTGACTCTGGCTAATAGGGCCTGGCTCCCAGAACCTCACATCTGCCCCTAAGGGTTCCTCTGGCAAGAACTAGGTCATACCTTATCCCCATTACCACCTGATGACCCAGGAGGGCTTTAGCCTAGTTCAGCTGCCATAACCTTGACATTCCTGGGTGGTTTCCATAATCTGCCAGTCAGTTTTCCCAATCGTGTGTGATTTTTGGGGGGTAGAGGAGGGTCTGCTACAAAACTATATATATAAATAAAAAATAATGTATATGTATATACACACATACACATTTGAGGTAACTGTAGATTCACATACAGTTATAAGAAATAGTACAGAGAGGCCTGGCGCTGTGGCTCACACCTGCAATCCCAGCACTTTGGGAGGCCGAGGCAGGGAGATCACCTGAGGTCAGGAGTTTGAGACTAGCCTGGTCAACATGGTGAAACTCCATCTCTACTAAAAATACAAAAATTAGCCAGGGTTGCTGCCAGGCACCTGTAGCCCCAGCTACTTGGGAGGCTGAGGCAGGAGAATCGCTTGAATCCTGGAGGCAGAAGTTGTAGTGAGCCAGGATAAAGCCACTGCACTCCAGCCTGGCCAACTGAGTGAGACTCCATCTCAAATGAATGAATGAATGAGCTTGTGTACACTTTGCTTAAACTTCCCCAATGATAACATTTTACAAAACTGTAACAATCACAACCAGGATATTGACACTGGTAAACTCCACTGGCCTTATGCAGATTTTCCCAGTAAATATGTGTCATTTCAATGATAAGACCACAAAAGCTTTGACCAAAGTTTAACGACCTAGCAAGTTGCCTGTGACCCGTGGGGAGCTCACCCCGCTGCTTCGTGTGTCTCTAAAACTGAAAACAGGTGAACAGGAGGAATTTAACCTTTCGGGGCATAATGTGGTAGGCTCCGTACTCATGTCATCATTTAATCCTCACAATAGGCCGAGCGCGGTGGCTCACGCCTATAATCCCAGCACTTTGGGAGGCTGAGACAGGCAGATCACTTGAGGTCAAAGATCAAGACCAGCCTGGCCAACATGCCGAAACTACTAAAAATACAAAAAAATTAGACGGGCGTGGTGGTGTCCGCCTGTAGTCCCAGCTACCCAGGAAGCTGAGGCAGGAGAATTGCTTGAACCCAGGAGGCGGAAGTTGCTGTGAGCCGAGATCGCGCCATTGCACTCCAGCCTAGGCAACAGAGCGAGACTCCATCTGAAAAAAAAAAAAGTAATAATAATAATAATCCTCATAGCCTGTTTTACAGACGTTTAGACAGGCGCAGAGAGGGTGGGCGTCCCCAGGCCCTCGGTAGCCCAGAGCATAGCCCGAAGGCCAGGCAACAAACTCAGATGGAGGCCGAGTGGGCCCGGAGCAGGGTCCTGCACAAAGGGCCTGGGCTCAACGTTAGAGCGCGGCGCGACCCTACTCAGGCTGCAACGAGAGGGGTGAGATGGGCGCAGGGGATCGCCCAGAAACTGCTCGCGCCCCGCCCCGCCCCGTGCTCTCCTCCCCAGCTGCGCAGCCCTCGGCTGCCCCCTGCCGCCGCGGGGCGGACGCAGTAAGCCCCACTGTACCCACCTTCGCACCGCCCACCCCCGCCTCCGGATTGGCGGCTCCAGAAATCTCCAGGCCACCCGCCTTCCGCTACCGGATTGGCTGCGCCCGGGTGCTGAGGCCCAGCCCATTTCCCCGGGTCCTTTGATCACGCGCCTGACGGCTTTTCCGGGGCTCGGGAGCCAACCGAGGGCGTTCCTGTCGGGGCTGCAGCGGCGGGAGGTAAGGCATGGCCAGGCCGGCTGGGCTGCAGAGCGCCGGCACGGGTCCACGCCTCGGGGTGTCGGGCTTCCAGGATGTTAGGGCGCGGGGCAGCCCCTCCGCGTTCCCCAACACCCCCCCCCCACCACCGGCCTGAGCCTCCCAGCGCCGTGGGAACTACCTCCTGTCCGCTGTTGCTGGCCAGCATCCTAGCAGCGGCCTGACGCCCTCCCCACCCTGGCATGCCCCCTTGACCTGGGACGATGAGCATACGACTGGGTAAGGGCAAGCTCGATGCCCCGTGCCCCACGGACACGGGGGTAGGTCCCTCATACCGTGCCCTCTGATAGAGACTCAAGCGAACCTGGGTCCCGGACCTTGGGCCATCAGCGTGCAAACCGCCCCAGGAGGATCTCTTTGCTTCTGTCATGGGGACTGACCCTCTCCACCTCCGCCTGTCAGCTCAGGCCAGGAGGGGAGGGACCTGGGCGGAGCCCCGGGTGGAGACAGGAGGAAGGTGACATCATCTCGAAGATACAATCCAGCTTTACCCACCCGTGTCCACCCTGACACACGAGACCGATGGGGGAGAGGGTGTTCCAGCTATATGTCCGAGGTGACACCAGGGACAAGGGCATAGAACCCAGGCATGGGACCCATCACCTGAAGTGGGATTGGACCAGGATGGAAGCGGGCTTCTTCAGATGCTCCCACCTTACTCCCGGCTGCAGTGCAGGTCCCTCCTGTGTGGCCCTCATTTATACATTTTGCTCCACTGGACAGGTGCTGGCAGCCCAATGCCTAAAAGGGCTGGGACAGGCGCCTGAAACCTGCACTTAATCTCTCCCCAGAAGTTGAGACTTTGAAATGTTTGGCCAACATCTGAGCTGGGCACCGCCCTGATTTAGGGATAGGAGCTGGGCAGGACTCAGCCCTGGATCCAGGACTTCCCCTGATCCCCTTTCCTACCAGGATTTGCCAAGACTCGCTGGAGGGTTACACCCAGTACATCTACCTGGAGGATCCCTCCTCCCAGGATTTGACCTGGGACCCGTTGTCTGAGATCTCCAGCTCTGGGGGAGGGATCCAGGGTCTGGATGTCACCCTGGGTGCAACTGCTAACCTCTCTTCCTCCTCCCCAGGGAGCCCAGTGGAGGCGCCCTCCCGAGGCACCCCTGCCCATGCTGACCACCGAGCCCTCCAGCTGCCGATGTCATGAGTAACACCACTGTGCCCAATGCCCCCCAGGCCAACAGCGACTCCATGGTGGGCTATGTGTTGGGGCCCTTCTTCCTCATCACCCTGGTCGGGGTGGTGGTGGCTGTGGTAAGGAGCCCTCATATACACACACAGACACCCACAGCTTTGCTAAGGCAGGGGCTGCACAGAGGCCCCACTGTCCTGTTGAGGGAGTGAAGGGTGTGGAGGTGGAGGTGAGCCTCTCTCTGCTTGTGGGCCTTCCTGGGCTCAGCAGCCCCCACAATGCTCTGTCTCTGTTGCAGGTAATGTATATACAGAAGAAAAAACGGTGAGTGTCCCTGTCCCCACGCCCGCCCTAATCCCACACCCATTCTGAAATTCCTGCTCATAGCCTCTGAATTCTCTGTAAGATGTCCTTCAGCCATCCTGATACAAGCCTGAAATTTGTTTTCCCTGCCCCAGCGTCAGCTTACTAGGGAGAGCTCCTTTGTAGAATCACGGTTGTATTCTTGGAGCTAAAGTGTGTCCCAAAAGGCATCCATTGGAAGTGCCCCTGCCTGGGAGAGGGAGGAGGCTGGGCAGCCAGGTGTTTGGTGAGGGTTGGGGGGCCTCCTAGGCTGAGTCCCCCTCCCCTGCTCCCCAGGGTGGACCGGCTGCGCCATCACCTGCTCCCCATGTACAGCTATGACCCAGCCGAGGAGCTGCATGAGGCTGAGCAGGAGCTGCTCTGTGACATGGGAGATCCCAAGGTAAGCACAGGGGGAGAATGAGGCAAGTGGGGCGGTTAGCCCTGTTCCCAGCCATACTTTTCCACATTGAAACCAGAGCCTGGTTCTGCTTACGTGGGCTGTAACTGAGTGCCGCAGACTCCCAGGGCATACAACCCAGCCTTGCGGTGTGGTCTCCCCCCACAGGTGGTACATGGCTGGCAGAGTGGCTACCAGCACAAGCGGATGCCACTGCTGGATGTCAAGACGTGACCTGACCTCCTTGCCCCACCCTTCAGAGCCTGGAGCCCTGGACCACCTGGCGCCATTGTGGGACTCTACCCCTGCCCACCTGCAGTCACTCGGCTCCTGCTGCTGGGTACCGGGCCTCCACTTCTCCCTCTGCCCACACTCAGTGGCACCCACTTCCCAGGCCCTCACCATCACCTCACTGTCCCCAGGCCTTCTGCCCTTTGTGGGTGTCAAGCTCACCACCCACCCACAGCCACTCAATGGAAGGAGCTTTTCCTTCTGGGGTGGAGGCGGCTGGGAGACAGCTTTGCTTTCTCCAGCCCTCCTGGGCTTGGCTTGGGCATAAATACCCAGGGCTTTGGAGTTGTTTCCATGGTGATGGGGCCAGACGTGTAACATTCGGTATATATTTTGTAAATAAAACGTTTTGTGACTAGGAGTTGTTGATTTCATCAAAGGGGGCTTCAAATGACCTTTCCTGGAGGCAATTCCAGTGCTATTTTCCCTCCTTCCTGCAGCCTGAAGGATGGGGGCAAGAGCAAAAGTGTCACCCACCCTACCTGCCCCAGACTGTAGGGGCACACACCACAGGAGACTCCAGTCCAGAAAAGGATATTTTTTATTCAAGTAACTGCAAATAGGAAACCAGAGGGGGAGCCCCAGGCTGGGACAAATCATGGCTACCCCTCCCCGACAGAACAGGGGGAGGAGGTGGCCCTACACCCTTTGTGGTCAATTCGGGCCCCCTTGCTCACTCTGCTGCAGCATCCAAGGGGCAGGGCCCCACCTTCCCTGGGACTGGGGTAGTCGGTCACCCAGCCTGCCATGCCCCAGCCCCGCTTCCCCATGAAGAGTATCTTGGGGTAGGGTATTGTGGGCAGAACAGGAGGCATTGAGGATGAACATTTGGCGCTGATAGCAGCAGCAATGATGGATGTCAAAGAATGGAACATTGAACAAAAAACAACACAACTGTCCAGAGGTAGTTTGTGAACAGAGGAAAAATGGAACCAGAACCTTGGGGGACAGGGAGGAGCAGGAGGGTTGGGAGTGGGCAGGGTGAGCTCCTTGTTATTGGTGCCCCATCTGAGGAGGGGGAAATGGCCGAGTGGCAGAAGCAAAGTAGGGTCGGGGGAACAGCTCCAGCCCATCTCAGGTGGTAGCCACAGGGCTCACGGGCCTCACCTGGACAATAAATGACTGCCATCTCCATCACCACAATATATACTCAGATCCCAGGCAGAGGGCCAGGGGGCTGGGACCACAGTGAAAAGGGTGTAGGGGACTCATACCCCTCCTGCCTTCCTGTAGCCAAAGGGGGCTGTCCAACCTAGTGGAGGGACTAGGGAAGGTGGGAAAGGACGAAAGGTGTGAGCCCTATGTGGTGACAAAGAGTTTGGCTGGGGAAATTCTGGGGACCAGCACCCCCCTCCATTGGCCACACCTGCTGCTGCCAGGGCAGTGGAGTAGGGCGTGCCAGGATGAGATGGGGCTTGGGCCCCTTTTAAGGCCAGGGGAACCCTCCCAGGCCCCACTATGGGAAGCCAGAGGGAACAGTAGAGGAGCAGAGAGGGCGCCCCCAAACCAAAAGCCCAGAGAGCAATGTCCCCATCACCAAGGGAGTGGGGAAGCAGCAGGTGCAGGGTGCGGCTAAGTGGGATGTTAGCCTTGTCCAGGAGGGCATGTGTGTATGCACGGGTGGGCGGGGGAGCTGGGAACTGAGGCCAGGGGAAAACTGCTCCCCACTCAGCCCATGGGGGCCCTGCAGCGGCTGGTGTGCTGTGTAGTGTGGTGGTGAGGGCACAGGTGGAAGATGGGGGTGGCGGCCGGAGGCGGTGGTGATGGTGGGCCTGGGGAAGGGGCGGGGGCGGTGGGAGCGGAGCAAAGCTGTCCAGTCCCAGAAGGAAGCTGCTCCTCCAGTGAGGAGCAGGCGGCACGCACGGTCACTGCTCCTCCTCCGAGGACTCCTGCGAGATGCCCTCCTCTTCCTCCTTCTCCTGTGAGGTGGGCAGTTGTTGGTGTGAGCTCTGGCCTGGCCACCCTCCTTCTCCACCCCCAGAGGCTGGCCCCCACCCGCTCCCTGCACTCCCTGGCTCTCCCGAAGAGGGATGAGTCAGGGCTGAGTGTGTGGGTGACTCAGCAACCTCCACGGCCCGGCTTCATTCATAAAAATAATTTAAAAGGAGGAAAAAACCCCACACACATGCTGCTCTCACCCAGAGCCAGAAGCCAAGCCCCCTTGGCCCCCAGGCCCACGGAGGGCAGAGCTCAGGGCAGCACTGAGCTCCAGGATGTGACTGGCTCCCTAGGGGAGAAGAGGAGGTGGGGAGGAAATACGAAGGGATGGATGGAAGGTACATGAGATCTGGTGGGTGCTGGGAAACCAGGTCCTTGGCCCACAGGGACAGGTGCTACGCTGTGGCGCCCTGGCCCTCCGGGGTGGCCGAGGGCTGACCCCAGGTCGGGGTGGGGAGGAAGGGGAAGTGTGTGCCGCCGGGGCCACTCACTGGGCGGGAATGTCGGGACACCACACGGGGCTACAGCCCCCGTGCCAGGCACAAACTCCAAAACAGCTTGTTTCCTGTTACTCACTCCTGGGGCCTGGCCAGCAGCGCCCCCTAACCCCCCCACCCCAGCGGCAGCTCAGCTCGAGGAATGACAGCTTCAGGGAGTTGAGAGGGCAGGCTGTGGATAGGAGAGAACCAGGAGCTGGAAGGCTGGGGTGACCCTAACTGCAGTGGCCCCCTAGAGGCAGCCTCCTTACTCAGCCCACTGAGCCTTTCTGCCAGCTGTTTGGGGGCCCAGAAGTGGATAGTGCCCCACTGTGCCATGTGATGGATCACACCAGACCTCCAGTGCCGACCCCTCCCAGGGCCCAGCTCCTTCGCTGTTTCTCAAGAGGATCATAGGAAGGATAAACCTTCCCCCTATGGCTTCCTTTCCTCATCTCTAATTGAGGGAGACACAGACTAGATGACTTCCAAGATCTCCCCTAGAAGTTCTAAGTATTCTAGGAGCAGGAGAGGGAAGGACCCCACACACACAACCAGGGCAGGTCAGGGGGATGTGGTCTGGTTTGTACCTGGGACCCCTCACTTCTCATGGGCACAGACCTTTAAAGGCGCAGGCCAGGCACCTTCCCCTCTCCGGACTTCTGTAAAATCTGATATCACAGCAAGTCAGGGAGAGCCTTTCCATAAGGGGTGCATAGTATCAGATGCTGTGTGTTCTTAACACCCTCCCCCAAAAGAGCCCAGGAGGCCAGCAGCAATCTGCTTCTTCACCTACCAGTTTTTTGGGTCTGCCCCTTGGTTTCCTTCCTGGAGTTGTGGTGGTTTTCTAGACGGTTAGAGAAAATATCTCCTAAGTCCAAACTGCTCAATAGTGCTCACCGGATGCCTGATGGTGAGGGAGGGGCAGACCCACCTGCCTGTTCAGGGCGGCCCAACACTCTCACCCAGCAGGCCCACCCGAGTCCAGCTGGCGATGACTGGCCAGCCACATTTGCCCCCTCAACATACACACACGCCCCCTACTCCCGCCTCCACCCATGACTCAGAGGATATGAGTCGTGTCTTAGAAAAAATAAAATAAAAAACAAAACAACTTTTCTGAAAGGCTGATGCCACTGTGAATCTGGCCTTTGCTGCTTGTCCCCACCCCTTCAGGCTCCAGGGGACCCCAAGGGGAGAAGCTAACATTCTCAGCCCAGGTGCTGGCAGGGACCCTCCACTCTCCCCACTCTGCCTTTCTCTAGATCAGGAAAGCCATGGACCTCTGACCTGATCTCCCCATTGTCTGGGCAGGACCAACCTCACAGAAGTGAGCCCTCAGTCATCGCCCCACTTTCCCCAATTAGCAAAGGCCCACTGCCACCCCTGTGCCAGGGAAGGGGGTGCACAACTGCATCTGCCCCTTGGTTTCCTTCCTGGAGTTGTGGTGGTTTTCTAGACCGTTAGAGAAAATATCTCCTAAGTCCAAACTGCTCAACAGTGCTCACCGGATGCCTGGTGGTGAGGGAGAGGCAGACCCACCTGCCTGTTCAGGGTGGTCCAGCATGACTGAGCCCTTCCCCCAGACCTCCCCACAGCCGTGGCCATGAGCAAACAAGAGGATCCTCTGCTAGTTACCCACCCAGGGGCAGCCCCATCTCAAGCCTCACCCGGGTCTTAGCAGCGCCCTTGTTTTTGCTTCCCTTTGGTCGGCCCCGAGGTCTCTTAGGTGTTGGCACTTCGCTGGGTTCCTTCTGTAAAGACAGAGGGGGTAGTCAGGAACAGTCACCACCTGTTTCAACCCCCTCAGAAGACAGAGCCCTCTGCCTCCTCAATAAGGTTAAATCAGCAAGAACCAAGAACCACCCCGACCTAGGAATCCCTTCAGGATCCAAAGCCCCTGTTTGATCGTCTTTACCAAGCGCCTCCTACTCCTTCCCTTGCTTCCCTGCAGGTTTCTAAGACACAAAATGACAAGAGCCCAGAAGACCCCTAAGAAAGGCATTCTGGGGACAGAAAGACACTGGTAGATGGTTTTGCCCAAGTCTCAGTTTTGACACTGATCTTGGGCAGGACACTTAATGCTGGAGCCTCAGTTTCTTCATCTATAAATGGTGAAGACTTCCTGAGATTACATCGGTAATATATGGTTATCTAGCACTGGGCCATGATCACTGCCCACCCTCTCAGATGACCTATGCTGGACACATACTCCCTGCCTGCACCTGCAAACCTGGACCCCATCCAGGCTGCCCCCAGAGAGGGGGAATTATGCCCGGACCCCAGAGATCTCTGCTGCCATTGTCACTGAAATTTTAATAAGCCCTAGATAGAATAAAAAGCTGCTGCATAATGCATAGAAGGTGTGCAGTGAAGGCGTGCCAGCTACTGTTTCCTAGGGGGCTGCCCATAACCAGGGTCCAGTAACCCAACACCCCTCCTGACAGCTCCCACTGACCAGGGCTAACAGGCAGGGGAAGAAGGGAGGCTGAGGGAGCTAGGCTAAGGGGATGAATGCCCCCACCACAGGCTCTGAAGGTGGCTGCCGAATTCTGACACAGCAGACTCCTCACAGCTCATGTCTCCCTAGGCCCAGGTCAGCACAGACCACTCTCCACCTTACAGACAGGAAAAACCTGCAGGTGAACAACCTACCTTGGGTTTAAGGCGCAGGAGTCAACCTCGACTCCTCTCACCTTTTCCCCAGGGAAGGGAAGTAACTGAGCTTTACCAATAGCCACCCCCCACTTGGGTGACAACTGCCTCTGTAAGAGGCCAATACGTAGTCCCCCATTCTCAAGTGGCCATGCTCTCTAGGGTGCCCCACAGTGCCAGGCTGGCAGCCTCATCCTTTCATGGGACCTTGTGGGGAGAGCAGCACCAGGGTTCTCAGGGGCACTGCCACCAGCTCCTCAACATTTTTCACTTCTTGGGCTTCAGTTTCCATTTAGAGCCAGGGGCAGTGCCCATTCCTGAACTACTCATAACATGGCCTGTACATGAACAGGCGCTGGCCCACACAGGCACCTGTTTCTTGCCTGGGATGAGGAAGTACAGGAACTGACCATAAGTATTTAGAAACTTAACAGTAAATTGACGAGAGCCATTTTACATGCACCGAATCTAATGATTAAAAACCCTGGGCATCTATGTGTATGTTTTCATTTTTGTTCATTCATCTGTACTGTATTTTAAAAACACTGGTCCACGGTAGACTGGAAATTAAGAAAAACGTGGATGTTTTAAGTAAGCACTGGCTACACGACCTCTGGGGTGCTTTAGGTTTGGACTTCCTGCCATTGGCTTCAGAATTCTTCCTGAATTTCCCGGCCCCCGGTTCTCTCCTGGGGTCTCGAGAGCTCTGACCAGAGTTGCAAGCAGGGCATGAATACACATAGAAGGAGGACACACCTGCACACTTACGACGCAGAATCATTCTGCACCCTCCAAGCGTGTTCTCGCCTGCTGAAAGAAACGCCAGGCACCTCCCTAGCCCCAAAGGATAAAGCAAGCGAAGCAAAGGTTTGGACACCCACCTGACTCCCTACCAGCGCTGTCCCGGGACTCACCGGAGGCTGCTTGCGTGGCCTGCCCCGGCCCCGCTTCTCAGTGCCGTCCTTTTCCTGCTTGGAGGCCAAGGGCTGGCTGGACTTCGAGCTCGATTCACTCATCTTCCCTTCTCTAAGGAGCAGGTGGAAGAGTGATGGCTGGGATGCTGAAAGAGGGAAAAGTGCTTTTAGACAAACATCTCACTCCAGCCCCTTTCTATCCCCTCATCCATACCTTCAAGGCACACTGCAGAAAATTACGCTTCCAGGTCTCCTACTCTGCCCGGGATGGAGGGGTCTGCCCAGCCCTAGATGCTGCCAAGGGTGGGGCAGGGCAGTTGGCCCTAATCAGCTTCTTATCTATCTACTGTTCAGAAGGGCTCTTTGTTGTCCTGCCTTAACACTGCCCCCACAGATCAGGGTGGCGGGGGGGGACTCAGGAGGTACATCCAGCCCAGACCTAGCTACATGGGTGAGGCCGCCATGGGGCAAAGGTGTGGGGAGGTGGGGTCTGACATATTGCCAGCATCCCCTCCCTCTGTAGCCAGCCACTGCTATTTCTCTTTAACAGAAAACCCAACCCAGGCAGCTTAGTGGGGACTAGGAAGAAAGTGGAAAGAATAAGACCTTGAGATTTGGCAGCTATGGACATCAATGCCCTGCCCACCTCACTGATGATATTGCCTATCTGGCAAGGTCCAAGCCTCAGGACCAAAAAAACCCAATCACATAGCCAGGGGTGGTACCCACCCACTAGCTCTCTGCTCTGTTCTCACATAGGGTAAATCCCCGGGATTCAAAGACTGGTATAATTGAGGGAACGAGAAGGGATGTTGAAGCTGCAGTGGATGAGATGAGGAAGGAAAGGGAGCCCAAAGCCAAGCATCTTCCTCTTTCCCTTTCCTCTTCCTCTGCCCAACTTGAGTCAAATGGGACTTCGTCAGATGGGCAGGGAATTCTCCAACTGAAATGCACCCATCTAACAAGACCCTAGCTGGCCCCCTGGCAAGACTCATCCTAAAACCTTCTTGGTCGTTTTTTAGCATCTTCCTTCTTCCCAAGGGGTTTAATTAACCCCATTAATTTTGAGTTTTTCTAAAGCTTCCCATTAGAAGGAGGTCCTGCACCCTGTATTTGGGAAGACACTGTACTACAGGCTTAGAAAGCACAGTCCTTTACATCTCCATCCTAGTCCTTCCAATCCCAGGCTACAGAAGGACGAGACCCCGGAGGCCTACACTACACATTTTTCCAGTAACCAATCCCTGCCTGCCCATGGTAAGGGGTGGGCCCAAGAGGCTCTACTTCTGAAAGCTTTTCAATCTGTAAGATCAAGGTAATTATAAGGTACCTGCCTCAACTACCTCCTGACTGCTTCAAGATCAAACTAGGTAATAGTTTAGAAAAACTTAAAATAATAGAAAGAAATCTTCGCTCTAACCAAAATAAGAACTAGACCCCAGGTGAGGTGACTCACGCCTGTAATCCCAGCACTTTGGGAGACCAAGGTAGGAGGACTGCTTGAGGCCAAGAGTTCGAGACCAGCCTGGGCAATTAGGTGGGACCCCTTGCCTAATTTTAAAAAAAAAGGAAGAAAAAGTTTTTACCCCAATGAGAGGAAAAAACATTTTTTGCAAACTTGTGATTTCTGGAGGGCCCAGGACCTCCCTCCAGACAGCAGGACTTTGGTAATTATTCTATCTTATAATGTTTCAGACTTAGATATCCTTTTAAACAAGGTAGTTGGTGACTTATACTGCTCCGTCATTAGTGGCTTGGCCTGCTCTGTAATTACAGGCAGTGATTAGAATCTTATATTACACCACAGGTCCCCCTTCAAACTGAACATCAAAATTAATCAACTAAACGAGTGCTGACCTCATATAAGGTCTGCCTGAGGCCCCCTCATCGAGGGGGTTCCAGTTGGGCAAGGCCAGTCCGGAATCCCAGAGAGCCTGGGACCGGTCGGCCTGGGGATCTTGGCGGGTCTCCCTGGAAGCTCTCATACCATCTGGTGCCCCCTCCCACCTCTTACTGCTGAGGACCCTTTAATCCCCCTCAGCCAACCCCCCGAGAACTAAATGAAGGCCGGAGGCCCTTTCCAGTGTGGCCAAGAAACGCTCGTCTCTTCCACCTGTTCATGAACATCAGAGGCCTGTCTTGGAGGAACTACATTTAGGGCCCAACCCCAATCCCTCACTTTGTAATGAGCCCGCTTGGGCCTCAAGCTTGTCTCCTCCATACACTGTGCACGCCAAGTTTGCTCCTCAAATGCTTAAGGACTCTGCAAGCAAAGGCACCAGGAAATTATCTTGGGGGTTCCCTTATTTTCTTCCCCATCCCCCGTAAAAAGCTATCCCAGAGAAGCCTGATGAGTTGCCGAAGGTCACACAGCAAGTTGGCGAACAGGAAAAAGTAGGTTCCCGGAGACCCTTTCAACCTGACACTTGGCCTACCCGCCTAGCGGCTAAAGCCCCCGAGGCATCGGGCTTCAGACTCGGCCCCAGGGTGACTCTGCAAGTGTCGGGCCCGGCCGTTAGAGGCCGGCGGGACCCGGGGCCAGGGTGCGTGGGGAGGGGGAGGAGGGGCGCAGGCCACTCCTGCAGGCGCGGGAAAGGAGCGCACCCCGACCGCATGCAACGCCACGCGGGTGCACCCGGCCCCACTTCCTGCCAGAGGGGGCACCCAAGCCCGCCTTGGGGCAGGAAACCTGGCGCGCGCGGGCGAGGGGAAAGGAAGACCCTCCCTCCGTCCCCTCCCCACAAAATAAAGCTCCAGAAGAAAATAAAATAGAAACGGGGAGTCAAAGGGACTAGTTCCAACAGAGCCCAGCAAAGCAGCGAAACCAGTTTGTGGGGGCGGAGGGCAGGCCTGGCCCCTGGGGCTGAAGACGCGCGGGCCAGGCCAGAGGTGGGGTCGGGGTGAAGCCCCAAACCCAGGCCCGCGCTCCGGCCTCATCTGCGGAGGGGGCGCCGGGAGAAAGGCCGAGGGTGTAGGGCCCAATTTCGGGGTTCCTCCCCATATCCCTCACTTCCAGAACTTCCTTGGGCTGCGGGGGTGCTCGACCCCCCACTCTCACGCCGCGCTGCAGTCAGTGTTTCTCCCCGCCCCTCAATCAGGGCCCGTGCTCGGGCTCCGGCGGGAGCGGCCGCCGTGTGAGGTGCGCCGGGCTCCGCCGGGTGCACAACTCGCGCTCGCCGCAGCCGCGCGCCCCCTCCCCCACCGCGCGCCTTTCCCGGGTCCCCGCCCCCCGCAGGGCGCCCGTGGCGCGGGGGAAGGGGTGCGGGCGTCCTCCCCGAGCAGCCGGGCCCCGCCGCCCGCCCCCGCGCCGCGCGGCCCTCCCCCGCCGCCGGCTCGCGCCGCCCCGGCCTGGGAATAAAGCCGGCGGCGCGCGCTGCAGCCCCGGGCGGCTCGCAGGAGGGGCGGCGTGCGGGCGGGGGCGCGGGCGTCCCCCTTCGCCGCCGCCGCCGCGGGCCCCGGGGACGACTCACCGCGAGCTCGGCCGCCGGCCTGCGGTGCGCGCTCCGGGTTGCCGGGAGCGGCGGTGCTGGGCGCTGAGGACCGGCCTGGCTCCGCCGCGGCCGCCGCTGGTAGCAAATGCGGATCTGAAACCGGGAGAGAGAGCAGAGGCGCTCAGAGACCGCCGCCGCCGCGTGCTCGCCGCCCAGGCCCCCGCGGGGTATTTATGTGTCACAGCCAGGCGGGGGGACAAAAATATTCGCCCTCCCCCGAAGGATGGCGAGGGGCAGGAAGCTGGGCACGGCCCGTGCGCGGCCTCAATAAATAAATAATTTAATTAAATTATAGATATAAAAAAAAGAAGCCACCGGAGCGGCCGCGAACTCACGCCTTCTTGGAGCGGCGCCAGAGCCAGAAATAGCCCCGGCTCGGAGTCCCAATTAGAGGAGCGCAGCACCGGCTCAGGGGAGCTTAAAAAGAGCGACCCAGGGGCAGGGGGGACGGGCCCGCCCGCGCCAGCCGTGTCACTCAAGGGGCGGGGCCATGCAAATGAGCCCGGGGATTTAAAAGGGCGGCCGCCCGCCAGCCGCCGCTGCCGCGCGGGTGGGTGCTAACGGCGGGGAGGGGCGTGTGGGAGGCTTGGGTTGCGAACCCGAGTCGACCGCCCACTCCTCGCAGTCCGGGACGGAGGTGGTGTGGGAAGGCACGAACAGAGAAGTCAACGAAGGAGCTTCTCGCGGGGGGTGTTGACGGGTGGGGGCATCCTTCCTCCCTGGTACAGGGTCCCCAGGAGAGTCACCTGCAGGGGCTTCCTGGGCGTGTGGGCCCGGCCCCGGCGGGGCGTGCGGGTGTGGACGGGCGTCCACGCGGGCCGAGGGGGTGGAGAGAAACGCGCTCGTTAAAGAATTCCGCGGCCTACACTCCGCCCCCTCACCGAGATAGAGGGCTGGTAGATTTCCCCTGGGCGGACAGGTGTCAGCCTGTGCCTTTCAGTGTCAACCCGCGTGTGGCTGATTGGTGAGATACAAGTCTTGTGAAATTCAAACGTGAAACTTGTGAAATCCAAAGTGTTTTACTAATGGCCACCAGCAAGCCATGATCAAGGTGGAGCCTTCAAGCGAAACCAACGATTGGCTCATTGGCAGGTACACCCGAGGGAGGCTTCATGCCTTGATGTGACTTGAAGGGTGTCCTGGAGATACGCAGACCCACTTGGGGACACGGGCCTTTCCGCTGGGACTGTAAATAAAAATAAAAGGTGGACCAGAGGTCGCCTGGAAGCGCTTTGAGGGCAGGGGCAGAGCACGCAGGCCATTCCCGCCACGCCTGGCCCGCCTGGCGGCCGGCTTAACAAAGACTTGTTGCACCGAGCGAGAAGAAAGCCAAAGGGGAAGATGGCGGGGAGGGCGGTGGGGGAGGAAAGGGCGCAGGCGGAGAGGCGCGCCCTGCAGGCCGGCCCGGGGCCTTCTTGGGCGCACCTCCCGCGCCCCGTCCCCGAGGCGGCCTTCCACACCTCCTGTGATGCAGGGAATTGAAATGCGCTCCAGTGACACACGGCTGTGACTCATGTTTTTCTCTGTTCCCCTTCTTCCTCCCCGGTCAGCCGAGGCCCTGGCCCAGCCCCCTCCTCAGGGGGCGAGTCGGCAGTGGAGGGGACGCAGGAAAGCCCTGGGCCCGGCGCGGAGGCGGGGTGGGGAGCGGCGGGCTGGGCCTCGCAGTTGCAGGAATGTGGCAGGAATGTTTCCGGTGGGGGTGGGGAGCGGGCGGGGGGTGGACCCAGCTCCCACCCGGGCGGCGGGAAGCGCTCGGGGCCCGGGCAGCACGTGCTCGGCCGGGTGGGGGCGGGGGCGCCTGGGCGGGAAGGCGCCAAGGGCCGGGAGCGCGGGTTCAAAGGGGAGGGTGCGGGCCTGGTGCCGGCCCGGCCTAGGGGTGGGCCCGGAGGCCGCCCTCCGCGCGCCTGCTCCCGCCCCGCGCCCAGGTGAAACGCAGTTCCTGAGAAGTCCCGGGGCCGCCCCTTGAGGGGAGAGGAAGTCACCGAAGGGCGGCCTGAGGGGAGGGGAGGAGAGGGCGGCGGGGCCCGCGAAGGAGGCTGGGGGAAGGGCGGCCTGCCCCTTTGTCTGGCGGGTGGGTGGGGGTGGGGCGGGTGGATCGCGCCGCTCCCTCCACCTTTGTGCCCTGGGCGCCGAGCGGGCGCTTAGTAGGCCGTTGAGTGGAGGTGGCTGGAGGGCGTTCGGATTCGAGCGCGGGAACCTCTGCGGCATGGCGTGGAGGCGCGATCCCTCAGCCTTCAGCACCCTGTCCCAGATCACAGGCCCCCCGCCAGCACCCTGGGACCCAGGTGTGGGCTCGGGCTGCCCCCCGGAGCCGCGCGCCCCTCCAATTCGTGCTCTCCAAGGTCGCCGAGGCTGCTAGGCCCGGGCCCGGGCTGGCGGCCTGGCGGCTGGAGAGGTGCGGAGAGGGTCCTGTCGGTCCCCTCCCTCGGTTGCAGCCCTCCCTGTCCGTGTGGGACGCGTGGCCGCCCCTGAGACGGAGGCGGGGAGGAGAGAGGGACTTCGCCTCGAGTGGGCTGTGGGAAAACTTGGCCAACTTTTTGGCCCACTTCTAGCGAGCCGACTCGGTCTTATTTTTCCTACTCTTATTTTCCCCTCGGCCTGATTTCCTCAGCGACTTGTTTTTTACCTTGTGTTGTGTGTATTTTTGTAAGCCACCTCAAACCCTCTCTGGAAGGAGGCAGGTATAAATAAATTTGTAGGAAAATAAATACAGTAGCTCTTCCCCTCCAGGATTACCCACACCCTTGAAATCCAAATAATTCTACCCACTGACCCCCACCTCCACGCTTTCTGGATTGTAAATGCCCTGAATTCACTGCCTTTCCTTTCTTTCCTCTTTGAATAAATATTAAGCAGAAGAGCGACTGGTACGGATAAAAAGATGAGTAGGATGTAGTCTTTGTCTCCGCGAATTTCACGTCTAGAGAAATCAGGATCAGGCCTGCACTAGAGAAAGCTGAGTAGCAGTACAGTAGGAGATGCCATGAGGTAGAAAACATTCATTCAGTAGTTATTGAGAACCTACTGTTCAGCAGGAACTGGGCCAAACCCTAGGGGTACAATCAGTGAACAAAGTCCCCTGCACTCTTGAAACTTGAACCAAGGGGTCAGGTGCTTAAAGACTTAGGAGGAGCTGTAGGAGGAGAGGATGGGAGCCCAGGTTGGTCAGGGAAGTCCTGGAGGAGAGAGGCTTGAGCAGGCCTTCATGAGACTTGGATAGGTGGGTGGCTGAGCAGTTGAGGGCAGGCAGGTCAAGGGACATGGGACATGGTCAAGGCCTGCGGGGCTGAGGAGTTAGTCGATACCAGAACCCGTCTTCCGCACAGGAAGCATTATTTTCTGTTACTGGAATCAGCCCATACAGTTTCCTCAAGGATGACCCATTGAGCTTCAGTGAACCCAACAGGAATGTCCAGGAAATGGGGAGTTCGAGTCAACTTTATTTTTTGGGACATCTGACTCTTAAGCTCATTTTCTGGATGATTAGATGAAAAGACCAGTGTGGATGGTTCCATTTAGTTATATGAAATGTTTGGCTTGATGCATTTTCACAAAGTGATCACCTTTGTGTCACCAGCACCCAGACCAAGAAATAGAACATCTCCACTACCCTGTGTCACCACCATCTCAACTTCAGCAGCGTTTCGTTTTACCTGTTTGTGTACACGTAGAGGTACGGGGTCTTACATTATGTATTCTCCTGGGTGAGTTTCCTTTGCTCACCCTTACGTCTGTGAGGTTCATCCATGCTACTGTGTGTGGCTGCAGAATGTTCATTCTCAGGGCTGCTTTGTGATGTGATGTGAATGTACCACAATTTATGTATCTATTTTGTTGAAGGACATTTGGATAGTTTCTGGCTGGGGGCTATTATGAATAGTGCTGCCACGAATGTTCTAGAATATATCTTGGTGAGTAGTGTGCAAATTTCTGTTGGTTACGTACCTAGGAGAGGAATTACTTGTTCACAAGATGTGTATGCTCAGCTTCAGCAGATGAGCAGGGCACTTCAAAGTAAAAGTGGCACTATTAATACTTATGAGCAGACAACAGGCATAAACCTGATCTGCCCCGTGTTAGCTATGACTGACCTAGGCAGGTCAGAGGTGGGGCAAACCTGGTACACAATGTTTGACCTCCCTCCTCGAGAGTCACCCAGCTACTAGTGCATCTGGTCATCTGGCAGGATCAGGCCTCCAGGCTATGCTGACCACAAGTTCTGCTGCCAGCAAGGCTGGCAGGCCTAGAAGGGGAGGAGGGCCTCTGCTGCTTCCAACTTTCGAGGGAAAAACTCTCAAGTGAAAGGGAGGGCCCAGGAACCAGGGCCCTCTCCGCCTTCCTGCTGTGAGCTAGTGACCCACCCTGCATGGCCCTAAGATGCCATGGACTTTTCAGCTTACTTCTTCGGGGCTGAATCCCCAAGGAAGCCCAGCTCCTCTCCAACCCCTGAAGAAATCTGAGAAGAGGGTGGAGTTAATGAGCATACACTGAATATACAGATTCTCTCAGATGCCTCCACATCCCTGCTAGTGAGTGATGCTATTGCCCCATTTCACAGGTACAGTATTAAAATCAAGTCTTGGCTGGGCGTGGTAGCTCACACCTGTAATCCAAGCACTTTGGAGGCCAAGGCGGGCGGATCACCTGAGGTCGGGAGTTCAAGACCAGCCTGACCAACATGGTGAAACCCCGTGTTAAAAAAAAAAAGTCTTGGGGCAGTTAAATAGTTGAGGATTTTGCCTCTTTCCCCTCTACTGCTTCCGTTCTCAGACTGGGTGGGCTTGCCGCCTCCTCGGAGCCTGGCCAGATGGATCCTTCCAGGTACCACTACCAAGGGTGTAGCCTTGAAATGGGTAGCTGCATTCCTGTCCTCAAAGGGCTTGCATTGAGTGGGGTGCACGAGGGGATAGACATGTATACAGGCAATTCCACCAGTGTGGTACACACTGTAATGCGAGCCTCGCGGAGCTCAGGGCAGGGGCCCAGGGCATGCGTGGAGCATCCTAGGAAACCTAGGACGCAAGCAGGTGGGAGCAGTAGGGTGTTTGACATGGGGATGGGCTTGGGGCTGTGAGAGATGAGGTGGGCAGGTATTTGGTACGCACCATGCTCTACGTTCATTTGAAGCTAGTTTTGGATGTGAATTGGTTACCAGCAAAGAAAGTGAAATTTGGGGCCAAGCGCAGTGGCTCATGCCTGTAATTCCAGCATTTTGAGAGGTCGAGGCAAGAGGATCATTTGAAGTCAGAAGTTTGAGACCAGCCTGAGCAACATGGTGAAACCCCATCTGTACTAAAAATGCAGAAAACTTAGCCAAGCGTGGTGGTGCACCCCTGTGATCTCAGCTACTTGAGGGGCTGAGGCAGGAGAATCACTTGAACCTGGGAGGCAGAGGTTGCAGTGAGCCCAGATCATGCCACTGCACTCCAGTCTGGGTGACAGAGTGAGACTCCATCTCAAAATAAATAAATAAATAAATAAAATAATAGATAAAAGTAAAATTTAGTGGCAGGAAGTGCAGAGAAGGAACTATTGCTATGTGGGCTGTGGAGAGGCGGGTTTTCTACAGGACATCCAGCATCTAGTCACCAGCTTCATGGTGTTCAAGAGGCAGGTGCAGTGACACAAGGCCTCCTGACCCTAGATCAGATCTTAACCATGCCGGTGGGGCCTCCCAATTCCCTACCACCCTCATCATGTCGGAGGCCAGGCCGGCAGTTCAGTCATGTTGTTCCCAGGGGCCCAGCTTGGAGCCGGCTCCTCCAGTTCTTCCAATGGTTTTGTAAGCACCTAATTCCTGGCATTCAATCTCTCTACATGAAACGTAAGGCATGTTTCTCCTCTGCTCAGATTCCTCCAGGGGCTCTCATTTCATACAGTAAAAGCAGAGGCCCCCAAGGCCCTGCAGTCTGCCCTCTATTGCTCTCTACCTGTTGCTCTCTCTGCTTTAGCTACATGGGCCTTTTGATGTTTCCCAGGCCTGCCAAGCATGAGCCCACCACAGGGCTTTTGCACTTGCTGTGCCCTCTGCCTGGCATGCTTTTCCCCTGATGTCATCAGGGCTTGCCCTCTCACTGCCTTTAGGTCTCTGTTCAGTATTACTCACCTACACTATTTACAACTGTGCATCTCTAGCCAGGCGCAGTAGCTCGTGCCTGTAATCCCAGCACTTTGAGAGGTCGAGGTGAGCAGATTACTTGAGACCAGAAGTTTGAGACCAGCCTTGCTAACACGATGGAAACCCTGTCTCTACTAAAAATACAAAAAAAAAAAAAGGCCAGGCGTGGTGGCTTACACTTGTAATCCCAGGACTTTGGGAGGCCGAGGCGGGCAGATCACGAGGTCAAGAGCTCAAGATGCCAGGCGCGGTGGCTCAAGCCTGTAATCCCAGCACTTTGGGAGGCCAAGGCAGGTGGATCACAAGGTCAAGAGATCAAGACCATCCTGGTCAACATGGTGAAACCCTGTCTCTACTAAAAATATAAAAAATTAGCTGGGCATGGTGGTGCGTGCCTGTAATCCCAGCTACTAAGGAGGCTGAGGCAGGAGAATTGCCTGAACCCAGGAGGCGGAGGTTGCAGTGAGCGGAGATCGTGCCATTGCACTCCAGCCTGGGTAACATGAGTGAAACTCCGTCTCAAAAAAAAAAAAAAAAAAACCTCAAGACTCGTGGCCAAAATAATGAAACCCCATCTCTTCTAAAAAAAAAAAAAAAAACACACACACACACATACACACACACACACACACAATCGGCCAGGCGTTCTGGCTTGTGCCTGTAATCCCAGCTGTTTAGGAGGCTGAGACACGAGAATCATTTGAACCCAGGAGGTGGAGGTTGCAGTGAGCCGAGATCAGGGCACTGCACTCCAGCCTGGGGGACAGATAAAGACTCTGTCTCAAACAAACAACTCGTACATCTCCCCTTACAATCCCCCATCCACTTAACCATGCTTTATTTTTTTATTATAACACTTATCAATTTCTAACATAAATCAACTCATCTGTTTAACTGTTGTCAAGTATAAATATGTGTGGTATTTTCTGCACAGTTACCTCTACGGGAATGCCAGCTCCATTAGGTTACGGAATTTTATCTTTTGTGTTCCCTGGGGTATCCCTAGGGCCTAGCACAGTGTTCAAACTCAAAAAAAAAATGCGTTGAATGAAGAATGATTAGCCAGTGTGGTTTCTGTTATCCGCAGAGGCCAAGCCACAGGGCATCTGTCCCCAAACTTCATGGCAAAGAAGAGGTCAGGGAACCCAGCAATCGTCATGGGAATGGCAGGATGGCCTAGCCTGAGACAGGTGCAAGGGCTATTGCATCTTCCAGAGATAAGTGCTTTTTGTATTACCAGGTGAAAACTTACGTGCTGTCCGTCTCAGGTTCACCTGCTTGTGAACTCATCTCTAATGGGCATTACTTTTAGATTTTAGTTTACCACCAGTTCGTGGGAAATTGTTTTTCTCACTTGATCTCAGGTTTAGTCATAGGAGCTGGCAGCCATCTGACCATTACCTTGTCCCTTTGGTTGGGGCAGACTGGCTGGTTTGCTTGTTGGTAACCAGGCAGTGGTGGCAGCTCACCAGACTGTGAGTTGGGCTGGATGAGTGCAAGATTTAGGTTTTACGTGGAACAAAATAGTTTCCCTTTGATCTAAGTAACGAACTGATTTGTGCAGTCCACAATCCAATGATACAGGGTCTGCAGGTAAAACGCTCCCAAACACAGTGCCCCTTTCCACTCAGGACCAGCTGAACACACATGCATTATTGTTATTACTTTGTTTTTTTTTGAGATGGAATTTCGCTCTTGTTACCCAGGCTGGAGTGCAATGGCATGATCTCAGCTCACCGCAACCTTTGTCTCCTGGGTTCAAGCAATTCTCCTGCCTCAGCCTCCCGAGTAGCTGGGACTACAGACAGGTGTGCGCCACCAAACACATGCATTATTAAGCTGTGTAGCCTGTGAAAGTCCCATTCGTGTGAGCTTGTAGAATGAGGCCTGTTAGGATGGCTACTGCACACACATGTGACCCCATTACCCAGGTGCTGGCATGTTTTCTGGAATCCAGCTTGAGGCCTGGGCTGGGTTTGCCTCCCAGGTCACACAGGAGGATTGGAAGTCCATGTCAGCTCACTAGCCAGTGTTAGGATGTGGGGCTCAAGTCCTATAACTTTAGCCACTGTTCCTACCCATGTCACACCCACTGGGGAACAGGCACTGACTAAAGTTTCAGGAGATTCTCATATGGTCTTTAACTTGTTTCCCTTGTTTCTATTTCTTGCCTTTTTTTCTTTTCTTTTCTTTTCTTTTCTTTTTCCTCTTTTTGAGATGGAGCCTCACTCTGTAGCCCAGGCTGGATTGCAGTGGTGCGATCTTGGCTCATTGCAACCTCCGGCAACCAGGTTCAAGAAATTCTCATGCCTCAGCCTCCTGAGTAGCTGGGATTACAGGCACCCACCACCACATCTGGCTAATTTTTGTATTTTTAGTAGAGATGGAGTTTCACCATGTAGGTCAGGCTGGTCTCAAACTCCTGATCTCATGATCCTCCCCCCCACTTGGCCTCCCAAAGTGCTGGGATTACAGGCATGAGCCACTGTGCCTGGCTTCTTTTTTTATTTTTATCTTTTTGAGACAGCCTTGCTCTGTCACCCAGGCTCCAGGCTGGAGTGCAGTGGCACAATCTCAGGTCACTGCAACCTCTGCCACCTGGGTTCAAGCAATTCTTTTTTTTTTTTTTTTTTTTTTTAATAAGATGGGGTTTCATCATGATGGCCAGCCTGGTCTTGAACTCCTGACCTCAGGTGATCCACCCACCTCAGCCTCCCAAAGTGCTAGGATTACAGGTGTGAGCCACCCCCCGCCCCCCGGCCAGGTTCAAGCAATTCTTATGCCTCAGCCTCTGAGTAGCTGGGATTACAAGTGTGCACCACCACGCCTGGCTACTTTTTCTGTATTTTTAGCGGAGATGGAGTTTCGCCATGTTGGGCAGGCTGGTCTTGAACTCCTGACCTCAAGTGATCCACCCACCTCAGCCTCCCAAAGTACTAGGATTACAAGCGTGAGTCACCACACCTGGCCTCTTTCCTGCTTTCTAAGCCAGGTGGGAATGTGTCCTGGGCTGTGAAGGGTAAAACAGTGACCCCAGGGCTGGCTGCCCCAGGCCTTCAAGCCTGATTGTTCTCCATCACTAGCTGTGGGCAGGCTCCCTCCCACTGCAGTCTGGGTTTGCATGAGTTTTGGGCCAGTTCCTTCTACCTCTAAAGGCTGCGCCATTAACCGAAGTTGTGTCACAGCTAGGGGACACGGCCCTGATTAGGGAGACATGTGAGACCAGGACTCCAGGCCATCCTGCGTCTTCACCCCGAACCTTTCTTAGGGCTGTGTGTGGTGCTGGGGTCTCCATCCTGGAAGGGGCAGGAGGGTATGCTGTTCGCCTGAAACCAGAAGCACGGGGCGCCTGGGCCAAAGTCTAGAGATGGAACGGAGAGCAGGGTGGGGGTCGAGGGGCGGAGCCTGGCCTGGAGAGGAGGTGGGTTGGGGGGCGGGGCCAACACCGTGCTGGAGATTTTGTCGGAAGCCTCCAAGGCTTTGTTTTGTTCTTTTCCACACCCACAAGCTTCGCACCAGGGCCTAAGGGGACCTTGGCACTCAGCAAAAGTTTGGTGAATGAATGGATGAATGAGAGTGAAAGGGGCTGGGGGAGGGGTAGAGGAAGTGGGTAGCTGGGGGAGTGGAGGAAAGCAGAGTGGGGGAGGGGAGGTAGCCACTGGCGGGAGAGTGGAGGAGGGAGGCGGGCCTAGCTGGGCAAGCCTGTTGGTTTGGAATCTGGCTAGGAGATGGTGGCGGGGAGGGCCCAGCCGGCTCCCCTTTCCAAGCCAATCTGGCTTAAACCTCCTCTACTGCTCCCTGCTCACCCCATCCTCAAGTCTTTCCCCCACCCATAAATCCTGGGGGTCGGTATGCCCTCTAAGACCTAGTTAGTCTTCGCTGTAAATTGGGTTGGAGCCTCTTTGTTTTCTTACTTTCTAGGGTTCCAGCCACTAGGGGGTCTCTAGAATACCTGAGTGGCCTGGGGGGTGGGCAGCGTGAATCTGGTGGCCAACCCAGGCTGGGACACCCCCCAACTCCTGCCTTCTCTCTGAGGTCTGCTGGTTGGCGGGAAATACAGCTACTGGGGACTGGGCATGCCTTGCAGTCTGGGGTGGGATCTATAAGGGAGACTAGTAAGCTAGCAAGCAGAGAAAATCCAGGGCCTGCCCTGCTGGCGACTGCCAGGGACTCCCTGGAAAAGCAATGGAGCTGCCATGGGCAGCGTCAGGCAGGAGCTGCTGACAGTCAGGTTTCTGTGCCATCTTGCAAGAAGGCCTGTTGAGTTCCCAGGCTTTGGGTGAGGGGTATGGTCAGGTCTGCATTCCGAGCCCGGTCCTGCTGCCTCTTGACTGGGCACTTCTGGGCCTGCTGTCATCCCCCACCTCCAGCCTTAGTGCCGTCTCAGTCCTGGGCCCAAAGGTCCCCCAGGAAGGGCTGGTTGTTGATCCCAATACTTCTTTTGTGTTTGTGGGCCTGTTGCCTGCCAGCCCAGGTGGAGGTGGGGTGTATAACGGTGATAACAGCTCCTTTCGCAGCAGCTTCTTGACTGGGAGCCCTCTCCTCCACCCCTGCTTCCTCGGATCTGTCCGCAGTTCAGATGCATCCTTTCACATCACTTTTGCCCTTGGCAGGAAGGGACTTTGGGGGTAGGATGGCTGTTGTGGGCAGAAAAGAAGGCCATCTTTCTCCCAGTTCTTGAAGAGGTGTGGTGGGGTTGGCACCTGGCACCTGGTGGCCTCAGCCACCTCAGCATTGGCCTGGGTTCATCTTAAGAGGGTGGCTTGGTCTCCTGGAAGTCTACAATACTATCCTTTGAAGAGCTTAAAGCACCTACTATGTAGGAGGTTACATATCTTGCTGTAGCAAAGAGTAGAAATGGATAAAAGGAGGGTCTGGAGGTGGGGTGCCGCCTTTAGTGGCCATAAGAGTTGAGGGCGAATTGGATGTGACTGTGATTGGGGGCCTGTGCCCTGCCTGCTGCTGCAGACAGATGGGTGAGATAAGGATAACATTTAATGAGTGCCTCATAGCCTCAGATGCATAACTCCAATCCACACGGGAGGGAAATGCCCTTATTCAGTAAGGTCAGGTGACTTGCAAAGGCCAGTGGCTGAGCCTGGATTCAGATCTCTGCAGGTCATACCTGTACCAGGACTCCTGCCCTTACCACACTGTCAGGGCTGCCCAGGTCAGACCACCTCCCACTCAGCGCTCCTTATCCCAGCCCCTTTGCTTGCCTTATATTCCACAGCCTGCATCTGACATCAAGACTCTGCTGTCCATTGCTATAGCCACTAGGCATATGTGGCCACTGAATGCTGGGAATGTGGTCAGACTGAACTGAAATGTGCTGCAAGTACATATACGCACTGGATTTCCAAGGCTTAGTACAAAAAAAAAAAAAAAAAAAAGACAAACTCAGTATTTTTTTTTTTTTTT
>NW_022437023.1:1624960-1634533 GCF_009761245.1 Sapajus apella | reverse complement strand
TTTGAGACGGAGTTTCACTCATGTTACCCAGGCTGGAGTGCAATGGCGCGATCTCGGCTCACCGCAACCTCTGCCTCCTGGGTTCAGGCAATTCTCCTGCCTCAGCCTCCTGAGTAGCTGGGATTACAGGCACGCACCACCATGCCCAGCTAATTTTTTGTATTTTTAGTAGAGACGGGGTTTCACCATGTTGACCAGGATGGTCTTGATCTCTTGACCTTGTGATCCACCCGCCTCGGCCTCCCAAAGTGCTGGGATTACAGGCTTGAGCCACCGTGCCCGGCCAAACTCAGTATTTTTTTGTATATTGATTACATGTTGAAATGGTAACATTTGGATATATTTGATTAAATAGAATATATTATTAAAGTTAATTTTGGCCAAGCGCAGTGGCTCACGCCTATAATCTCAGGGCTTTGGAAGGCTGAGGCAGGAGCATCAGGAGTGGGAGGCTGCAGTGAGATATGATAGCACCACTGCGCTCTAGCCTGGGCCACAAAGTGGAGAACCGGTTCCTTTAAAATTAGGCCTGGCACAGTGGTTCACACCTGTAATCCCAGCACTTTGGGAGGCCGCGGCAGGCGGATCACAAGGTCAGGGGTTCAAGACCAGCCTGGCCAAAATGGTGAAATCCCATCTCTACTAAAAGTACAAAAAAAAATTAGTTGGGAGTGGTGGCACATGCCTGTAATCCCAGATACTCAGGAGGTTGAGGCAGGAGAATTGCTTGAACTTGGGAGGCGGAGGTTGCAGTGAGCCAATATCACACCAATGCACTTCAGCCTGGGCGACAGTGAGACACCGTCTCCAAACACACACAAAATTAAATTAATTTCATGTGTTTCTTTTTACCATCTTAATATGGTTACTACAAAATTAAACATTACATTCGTGGCTTCCCTTCTATTTCTGTCGGGCAGTACTAGTCTAGATCATTTGCTTATTTTTTATCATCTCCCTCACCTACTCAGAATGCCTGCTCCTGGAAGGCAGGGGTTAACATATTTTTTTACTGTCCTACTTTGTTTACTGTCTTGTCCCAGGTTTTTATAACTTGGCACATAGTTGGTGTTCAATAAATATTTCTGTAATTGAATTTCATCAATCAATTCTAGGGCAACCTCAGAGGATGAGGGGGAAAGCCTGGGGGTGGGAGGGAGTTCATCCCTGTTTCTCCCGGGCGCTGCAGGACCTCAAATTGCCCTCCTCCTTCTGCCATACCCCACGAGGCTCCACGAGGTGACTCGGAAGACCCTCAGGGGTCCTTCTTGACAGTTCGTGGAAGAAATGGGTCTGGCTGTGTAGGTGAGCAACGCTAGGTTTTGGAAGCTGGAAAAGGGACTGCCCTGTGGAGGCGCCGGGTCCAGACTGCTGGACCCTCGATGCCCCGCTCACCCGTCCCCACAGGGGCGGGCAGCGGCCGGTACCGGGAGCCGGCCGTCGGTGTGCGTGCTGCTGTCTGCGGGGAGGGCGTGGGCGGGGGTGTGTGTGCGGCTAGGGCTCACACAAGGTCACTGTGTCAAAGCAGCGTTTTGAACACTTTCTCTTTCCCTGCGATTCGACTGCGGCTCCGAAAGCCCCTTCCGCAGGGACTTCCCTCTGCGCCTGACTCACGCTGCCTCATGCGTGTGACTCAGGCCGGCGCCGCGCCAGCCCCAGCCCCGCCCCCGCCTGCTACGCGGCCCGCCGCCCAGCGCAGGGGAGGGCGGCCCGGTAGGGGCGGGGCCAGGGCGGGCAGAGGAGGCGGAGCTCGGGAGTGGCAGAGAAACTGAGCTTAAGGAGGATGCACCCTTATGAGCCTGCTATAGGGAAAGACGGAGGGAAATAAAGACAGCGGCTGAAAGAGGGAGACAAGAAGACTTAGAAAAAAGGGAGAGACAAAGTGTGGAGGGACACAGAGGAAAGGGGCTAAAGCCCTCCTGAGGAGGCCAGGGGAAGTCCAGCTAAGGCAGACAGAAGGTGGGAGGGTGGGAGAGCTGAGTAGTGAGAGGAGAGAGGAAGAAAGGAGGGAGACCGGGAGCATGGGATGCTGCCCTGCTCCGCGCTCCGCTCGCGTCTGGGAACTGGGGCTGTATTAGGAGGCTGGGCGGAGGGTCTCAGAGCCTGGCTCTCCCCTAGCTCCACCTTCCCAGCTCTGTGGCAGCGGCAGGTTATTTCATGTCTCTGGGCCTCAGTCTTCTCATCTGCGAAATGGCATGGAGCAGGATAATCCTGGCTTCCCTATGCTCGTTATTCTCCCTTCGCCCGCCCCTTCCCCTCCCATGCCGACTTCTTGGCCCAGGCTTCCTTACCTGCTGGCTTTCTGTTGAGCAGCACCCATGCAGCCAACCTGAGGGGAGGCAAGAGAGAAGTCAGAGTACTCCTGGGCCCTGTTTTGGCCCTTGATCTGACTGTGGCTATGCCCCTCCATGATGTCAGCTCGGGAACACTACATTTTCCCATTGCCCTTTCTTTGTTTCTTTTTTTTTTTTTTTGAGACAGAGTCTTGCCCTGTCTCCCAGGCTGGGGTGCCGTGATGCGATCTCAGCTCACTGCAACCTCTGCCTCCCGGGTTCAAGCGATTCTTCTGCCTCAGCCTCCCAAGTAGCTGGGACTACAGGTGTAGCCCGCCACCACGCCCGGCAAATTTTTTGTATCTTTAGTAGAGATGGGGTTTCACCATGTTGGCCAGGCTGCTTTTGACCTCCTGACCTTGTGATCCACCTGCCTCGGCCTTCCAAAGTGCTGGGATTACAAGTGTGAGCCACCGCGCCTGGCCCACATTGCCCTTTCAGCCCAGAAGTTGCCATGACTTCTCATCATTGCTGGTCCCAATACCCAGGTTGATCCCCGTCACCCTGCCACCACCCCTGTTGTCCTTCCATTAAAGCCTCTTGAACCCTTTGGTTGGATTCCGTTTTCTGCCTGGGCCCTGTTTGCTGTATGGCAGGATGAGCACTAAGTGAAGTAGCGAAAGACTTATCATCCAGTAAGTGCTCAATAAATTGCAGCTCTTAGCATCATCCTGCTCCTTCAAGAATGGGGATATGGGCAAAAATGATAATCATGAGGGAAATGATGCACTGCCTAAAAAAGCTCTTTTTTTGAGGCAAGGGTTTGTTCTGTTTCCCAGGCAGTGGCATGATTATAGCTCACTGTAAGCTCAAACTCGTAGGCTTAAGGGATCCTTGCACCTCAGCCTCCCAAGTAGCTGGGACTACAGGTGCACACCACCAGGCTTGGCTAGTTTTTAAATTTTTTGTAGACAGGGGTCTCACTATGTTGTCCAGGCTGGTCTGAAACTCCTGACCTCAAGCCATCCTTCATTGTTTGTAATGCTATCTGTTATGGGTTGACTTGTGTCTTTTGCCAAACTCCTGGCCTCAAGTGATCCTCTCTAGCCTCCTAGAGTGCTGGGATTACTTCTGCGAGCAGCTGTTTGTGGCCCCTATACATCTTTAAATCATCACAGTGAGTCTGTGAAGCAGGTATGGGTGATTAGTCATTTAGATGAGCAACCTCTGCCTCCTAGGTTCAAGCAATTCTCCTGCCTCAGTCTCCTGAGTAGCTGGAATTACAGGCATGTGCCACCACATCCGGCTAATTTTTTTTTTGAGACGGAGTCTCACTCTGTTGCCCAGGCTGGACTGGAGTGCAGTGGTGCAATCTCGACTCACTGCAACCTCTGCCTCCCGGGTTCAAGAGATTCTTTTACCTCAGCCTCCTGAGTAGCTGAGACTATGGGTGCTTGCCACCATGCCCAAGTAATGTTTTGTATTTTTAGTAAAGGCAGGCTTTCACTGTGTGAGCCAGGCTGGTCTCAATCTCCTGACCTTGTGATCCACCTGCCTTGGCCTCTCAAAGTACTGGGATTACAGGCATGAGCCACCTTGCCCTGCCTAATTTTTGTATTTTTTGTGACAGAGTTTCACTCTTGTTTCCCAGGCTGGAGTGCAGTGGCTTGATCTTGGCTCACTGCAACCTCTGCCTCCTGGGTTCAAATGAATCTCCTTCCTCAGTCTCCCAAGTAGCTGGGATTACAGGCGCCTGCCACCACGCCTGGCTAATTAAAAAAAAAAATTTTTTTTTTATTTTTAGAAGAGACAGGGTTACCATGTTAGGATGGTCTCGATCTCATGGCCTCATGATCTGCCTGCCTCGGCCTCCCAAAGTGCTGGGATTACAGGCATGAGCCACCGTGTCCGGCCAGATGATGGAACGTTTTATGGCAATTAATATAATTTTTTCAGAGTAAATGCCATGAGGAATGCTGGACACCTATTATGGAACACCTAGAAGTAATAACTGAGTTCCTTGTGGCCACAAAATACAAGATCAACACATGAAATTCAATTTTGCACTTGCATGTTAGCAATGAGTACCTGGAAGCTGAAATTAAGAACACAATACTATTTATAATAGCTCCAAAAAGAAAGAAACAAAAAAGGAAAGATTTGGGTATAACTAAACCTACATAACATACACAGGATGTCTATGCTGAAAACTATGAAAAATGCTGATGAAAGAAATCAAGCATTTACATAAATGGAGAAACATACTTGTTTGTGGACTGGAAGACTCAACGCAGTAAAGATGTTATTTCTCCCAAAACTAATTGAACTTAGTTTCCTAGGGCTGTCATTAAAAATTGCCACAAACTAGGTGGCTGAAAACAACAGAAATTTATTGTCTCACAGTCTGGAAGCCAGAAGTCTTAAATCAAGATGTGGGCAGGGCTGGGCTTTTTCTTAGGCCTCCAGGGGAGGATTCTTTTCAGCATCTTCCCAGCTTCTGGTGGCTTGCTTGCAGTCACTGGTGTTCCTTGGCTTGCAATGGAAGCGCTCTGACTTTTGCCTCAGTTGTCACCTGCTGTTCTCCCTGTATCTCTTCTCCTCCTATAACAACGTCAGACATATTGGATTAAGGGCTGACCTCATCTTAGCTATGTCTACAATGTGCCTATTTCCAACAAAGGTCACATTTCAGGGTGTTGAGGGTTAGGGCTTCAACATATCTTTTTTTTTTTTTTTTTCTTTTCTTTCTTTTTTTGAGACAGACTCTCCCTCTATCTGTCACCCAGGCTGGAGTACAGTGGCACAAGTACAGTTCAGTTCACCGCAGCCTTGACCTCCCAAGCTCAAGCAATACCCTGCCTTAGCCTCCTGAGTTGCTGGGACCACAGGTGTATGCCACCATGCCTGATTAATCTTTTAAGTTTTTGTGTAGATACGGGGCCTTGCTATATTTCCCAGAATGGTCTCAAACTTCTGGACTCAAAGCAATCTTGCCGGGCGCGGTGGCTCAAGCCTGTAATCCCAGCACTTTGGGAGGCCGAGGCGGGTGGATCACGAGGCCAAGAGATCGAGACCATCCTGGTCAACATGGTGAAACCCCGTCTCTACTAAAAAAAAAATACAAAAAATGAGCTGGGCCTGGTGGCGCGTGCCTGTAATCCCAGCTATTCAGGAGGCTGAGGCAGGAGAATTGCCTGAACCCAGGAGGCGGAGGTTGCGGTGAGCCGAGATCGTGCCATTGCACTCCAGCCTGGGTAACATGAGTGAAACTCCATCTCAAAAAAAAAAAAAAAAAAAAAAAAAAAAAAAGCGATCCTCCGACCTTGGCCTCCCAAAGTTCTGGGATTATAGGCATGAGCCACTGTGCCAGGTTCAACATCTTTCTGGGAGACACAATTCAAACCATAACACTGACCTATAGATTTAACACAATTCCAATAAAAATGCCAGCAGGAATTTGTATACATATAGACAAATTAATTGTAAAATTTATATGGCAAGGCAAAGAAACTAGAATAGCTACAGTAATTTTGAAAAGGAAGAATATAGCCGGGTGTGGTGGTGCGTGCCTGTAATCGCAGTTACTCCAGAGTCTGAGGCAGGAGAATTGCTTGAACCCGGGAGGAGGAGGTTGCAGTGAGCCGAGATTGTGCCATTGCATTCCAGCCTGGGAAACAAGAGCAAAACCCTGTCTCAAAAAAAGAAAAAGGAAGAATAAAGTTGGAGGAATTATATTACTTGGTTTTAGGATTTGCTGTATAGCAGCAGTATGGTATTGTCAGAGGAATGGACACATAGACCAATGGAACAGAATAGAGAGTCCAGAAATAGACCCACGTAAGTATGGCCAATTGATTTTTTTTTTTTTTTGAGACAGAGTTTCACTCTTGTTACCCAGGCTGGAGTGCAATGGCGATCTCAGCTCACCGCAACCTCCGCCTCCTAGGTTCAGGCAATTCTCCTGCCTCAGCCTCCTGAGTAGCTGGGATTACAGGCATGTGCCACCATGCCCAGCTAATTTTTTGTATTTTTAGTAGAGACGGGGTTTCACCATGTTGACCAGGATGGTCTCGATCTCTTGACCTCGTGATCCACCCGCCTCGGCCTCCCAAAGTGCTGGGATTACAGGCGTGAGCCACCGCGCCCGGCCGGCCAATTGATTTTTGACAGAGTGCAAAAGCAATTCAATGGAGAAAGGATAGTCTTTGCAACAAATCGTACTTGAACAAGTGGACATCCATATGCAAAA
The DNA here is from genome assembly GCF_009761245.1 of Sapajus apella. Taxonomy (NCBI): domain Eukaryota; kingdom Metazoa; phylum Chordata; class Mammalia; order Primates; family Cebidae; genus Sapajus; species Sapajus apella. Next base: position 1,628,011 of record NW_022437023.1, on the reverse strand, counting down.
TATGCATGACTCACGTCTGCAATCCCAGCACTTTGGGAGGCCAAGGCTGGAGAACTGGTAGAACCGTGTTTGAGACCAGCCTGGGCAACATTATGAGATCCTGTATCAAAAAAAAAAAAAAAAAAAAGAAAGAAAGAAAGAAAGAAAAAAAAAAATAGAATTAGATCTAAATGTAAAGCCTAAAACTATACAACATCTGGAGGAATGCATAGGGGAATATCTTTATGATCTGGGGTTAAAGACTCCTTAAACATAACACTAGGCTAGGCACGGTGGCTCACACCTGTAATCCTAGCACACTCGGCCTGGATATGATTTTCTTTCTTTCTTTTTTTTTTTTTTTTTTGAGATGGAGTCTTCCTCTGTCGCCCAGGCTAGAGTGCAGTGGCGCAATCTTGGCTCACTACAACCTCCACCTCCTGGGTTGAAGCGATTCTCCTGTCTCACCCTCCTGAGTAGCTGGGATTGTAGGCGTGCACCACCATGCCTGGCTAATATTCAGTATTTTTGTATTTTTTGAGACAGAGTTTTGCTCTTGTTGCCCAGGCTGGAGTGCAATGGTGCAATCTCAGCTCACTGCAACCTCTGCCTAATTTTGTTAGTAGAGACGGAGTTTTGCCATGTTGGCCAGGCTGGTCTCGAACTCGTGACCTCAGGTGATCCACCCATCTCAGCCTCCCAAAGTCCTGGGATTATAGGCATGAGCCACCATGCCCAACCTCTTCAGAATCTTAATTGTCAAGGTGGTTACATGCATCTATACAAGTAAAATTTAAAGAGCCATACACCAAAAGAGGTCAGCCTGACTGTATGATAATTCAAAAGAAAACCATATCCGTGGCTGGGTGCAGTGGCTCATGCCTGTAATCCTAGCACTTTGGGAGGCTGAAGCAGGTAAATCACAAGGTCAGGAGTTCGAGACCAGCCCGGCCAATATGGTGAAACCCTGTCTTTACTAAAAATACAAAAATTAGCTGGGCATGGTGGCGGACGCTTGTAGTCCCAGCTACTCAGGAGGCTGAGGCAGGAGAATTACTTGAACCCAGCAGGCGGAGGTTGCAGTGAGCTGAGATTTCGCCACTGCACTGCAGCCTGGTGACAGAGGGAAATTCTGTTTCAAAAAAAAAAAAAAAAAAAGGAAAAAAAAGAAAGCCATATCCAGGATGAGTTTGGTGGCTAACGCCTGTAATCCTAGCACTTTGGGAGGCCAAGGCGGGTCACGAGTTGGAGACCAGCCTGGTCAACATGGCAAAACTCCATCTCTACTAAAAATACAAAAATTAACCAGGCATGGTGGCTCACACTGGTAGAGGCTGAGGCAGGAGAAACACTTAAACCCAGGAGGTGAAGGTTGCAGTGAGCTGAGATCCAGCCTGGGCTGTAGAGGGAGACTCTGTTTCAAAAAAAAAAAGAAAAGAAAAAGAAAATCAAGCAGCTCTTATATACAATTTTTATTTGTCAGTTAAAAAACGTAAAATCAGCCAGGCGCGGTGGCTCACGCCTGCCATCGCCGCACTTTGGGAGGCTGAGGCAGGCGGATCACAAGGTCAGGGGTTTGAGACCAGCCTGACCAACATGGTGAAACCACTTCTCTATTTAAAAAAAAAAAAAAAAAAAATCAAGTTGAGCGTGGTGGTGTATGCTTATAGTTTCAGCTATTCAGGAGCCTGCAGTGGGAGGATCACTTGACCCCAGGAGTTCCAGGCCAGCCTGGGCCACATCGAAAGACTTGAGATCTTGTCTCTAAAAATAAATAAAAAAAGAAAAAGGCAAGCAAAGAAGCAAAAACAAAAACTAGGCAGCTCCAACATATTTCATTTTTATTTCCCTTTATTAACATCACCTAGCAATACATTTTATGTTTAAAGAAAGAAAATGGCAGCACTTTGGGAGGCCGAGGTGGGCGGATCACAAGGTCAAGAGATGGGAACCATCCTGGCCAACATAGTGAAAGCCCGTCTTTAGGTTTTTTTTTTTTTTTTTTTTTGGGACGGAGTTTCGCTCTTGTTACCCAGGCTCGAGTGCAATGGCGCGATCTCGGCTCATCGCAACCTCCGCCTCCTGGGTTCAGGCAATTCTCCTGTCTCAGCCTCCTGAGTAGCTGGGATTACAGGCACGCGCTACCATGCCCAGCTAATTTTTTGTATTTTTAGTAGAGACGGGGTTTCACCGTGTTGACCAGGATGGTCTCGATCTCTTGACCTCGTGATCCACCCGCCTCGGCCTCCCAAAGTGCTGGGATTACAGGCTTGAGCCACCGCGCCCGGCAGCCTGTCTTTAAAAAAATAATAATAGGAGAAGCATCCCAGCAACCCCACCACGGCCGGTCTTCCCCGGACACCATGAACCACACTGTCCAAACCTTCTTCACTCCCACCAGCACCGACCGTCCCCCGAACTATGAGATGCTGAAGGAGGAACATGAGGTGGATGTGCTGGGGGCGCCCCACAACCCTGCGCCCCGGACATCCACCGTGATCCACATCCGAAGCGAGACCTCCATGCCTGACCACGTCGCCTGTTCAACACTCTCTTCATGAACTCCTGCTGCCTGGACTTCATAGCGTTCGCCTACTCCGTGAAGCCTAGGGACAGGAAGATGGTTGGCGACCCGACCGGGGCCCAGGCCTACGCCTCCACCGCCAAGTGCCTGAACATCTGGGCCCTGATTTTGTGCATCATCATGACCATTCTGCTGATCAGCATCCCAATACTGATTCTGCAAGTCTATCAGTAGATCCAGAGGAATCACCCAGGCCAGAGGCTCTGCCCATGACCTGTCTCCCACATACTGCAGCTTCCATTCCTCGCCCTGCCCCCAGCCCATCCTGTATCAGCCCTTTACCCTCACACACTTTTCTACAGCTGTGTTCAATAAAGTGCACATGCTCCTGGAAAAAAAAATAATAATAATTAAAAAGATTAAAAAATTAAAAAAAGAGCCGGGCTCGGTGGCTCACGCCTGTAATCCCAGCACTTTGGGAGGCCGAGGCGGGTGGATCACGAGGTCAAGAGATCGAGACCATCCTGGTCAACGCGGTGAAACCCCGT
>NW_022437023.1:1617852-1624560 GCF_009761245.1 Sapajus apella | reverse complement strand
TTTATTTATTTATGTATTTATTTTATTAAATATATATATATATAATTCTGGAGACAGGGTCTCACTCTCTCACCTAGACTGGAGTGCAGTGGCCCAATCTCGGCTCATGGCAACCTCCGCCTCTCAGGTTCAAGGGATTCTCCTGCCTCAGCCTCCCGAGTAGCTGGGATTACAGGTGCACGTCACTACCGCCAAGCAGTATCTCAAAAACAAATCTGCGATCTACTTAGCTAGGTGGTTCTGCTTAGGGGGTCTCCTCTGAGATTGCAGTTAAGATCTTGGCCAAGATTGCAGTTATCTGAAGGCTTGACGGGGCTGGAAGAGCCACTTGCTCGGTGGCTCACTCACATGGCTGTTGGCAGGGACCCTAGTTCCTCACCACGTGTACCTCTCCCTAGGGCTGCATGAGCCTCCTCATGACACGGTGGCTGGTCTCCCCAGAGTGAGTTATCCAGAGCCAGCAAGGCAGATGCTGTGATGCCTTTTATGACTTCCTTGGAAGCCACACATTGTCAGTTCTGCCATATCTTGTTGGTTAAGCAGGTCACCGTATACAATGTGGGAGGGACCACACAAAGGTGTGAGTGCCAGGAGGTGGGGACCCTGGGGCATCTTCTTGAGGCTGACTGCCATACAGGGAAGATCAGCAAGGGCTGGAGGAGATGGGAGCTGACCTACTCTGGGGACCTGCCCTGTGCTAAAAATTTCATGGGAGTAAAGATTGATGCCACTTCCTGGGGGCCAATGAGAGAGACAGTATCACATGGTGGTTAGATGTGCAGGCAGGGCCTTTGAAAGCTATGTGGCCCCTGAGAAGTTCCAGCAAGTGTAGTTTTGATGATTAAGAGAAATAGTGTGGGCTGTGCGTAGTGGCTCACACCTGTAATCCCAGCACTTTGGGAGACTGAGGCAGGCGGATCACCTGAGGTCAGGAGTTCGAGACCAGCCTGGCCAACATGGTGAAACCCCGTCTCTACCAAAAATACAAAAATTAGCTGGGAGTTGTGGTGGGCACCTGTAATCCCAGCTATTTGGGAGGTTGAGGCAGGAGAAGAGCTTGAACTTGGGAGGCAAAGGTTACCGTGAGCCGAGATGGTGCCACTGCACACACACAAAAAGAGAGAGAGAGAGAGAGAGAGAGAGAGAGAGAGTAGTGTGAATAAGGCACAGGGCCCGGCTGGGCATAGTGGCTCACGCCTGTAATCCCAGCACTTTGGGAAGCTGAGGCAGGTGGATCACCTGAGGTCAGGAGTTCGAGACTAGCCTGGCCAACATGGTGAAACCTCATCTCTACAAAAGTACAAAAATTAGCCAGGCATGTTGGCAGGTGCCTGTAATCCTAGTTACTTGGGAGACTGAGGTGGGAGAATCTCTTGAACCTGGGAGGCGGAGGTTGTAGTGAGGTGAGATCTCATCACTGTACTCTAGCCTGGGCAACAGAGAAAACTCTAAAAAAAAAAAAAAAAAAAAAAAAAAAAAGGCACAGGGCCCACAGGAAGTGCTCACTCAATGTCAGCTTCCAAGGCCAGGTGCAGTGGCTCATACCTGTAATCCCAACACTTTGGGAGGCTGAGGCAGGCAGATCGCTTGAGTCTAGGAGTTCAAGGGCAGCCTAGGCAACATGGCGAAACCTCCTATCAACGGAAAATAAAAAAATTAGCCGGGTGTGTGCTTGTAGTTCCAGCTACTCAAGAGGCTAAGGTGGGAGGGTCACTTGAGCCCTGGAGGTCAAGGCTGTAGTAAGCTGAGATGGTGCCACTTCACTCCGGCCCCGGTGATGGTGAGACCCTGTCTCAAACAACAACAAAGCCAGGTTCTGGTGAGGACAGGGTCAGAAAGACTGAGGGTCAAGTCCTCACTTTGCCGCTTGGTAGTTACAGTGCCTTCGCCATCAAATATCCATCTTAAAGGGTGTTGCGAGGATTGAGAGGAAATACACATAAAATGCTGACATGGTGCCTGGCACATCATAATTACTCAAATAAAGCTTTCTGATGGTTAATTTCTCTGTTCAGAATTCTCAGTGGCTTCCCCTTGCCTGGAGCACCAAGGGCATGCGAAGCGTGCCCCGACCTAGTTTTGCCAGCCAAATTTCACCTCTGCCCCTGTGCAATCCTGTTCCCACCACCCGACAGGCCATTCCCCTGCCCAGCCTCTTCCTTTTGTTCATCTTTTCCCAAGCCTTTCCCCCGGGAATCTCCCAGATAGGGCCTTACTTGCTTTTTACCCCAGAGCACTTTATGCCTCTCAGGTGTGTCCCTGCCTTGTTCCCTGTGCCAGGAGATGTGCTGGGCACAGCCTAGGGTGGCGGGAATCCACGAAAGGACAGCGTTGGTGACTCAGCTGAGACGAGGGTCTCTGGGGGCTAACTGGGGAGCAGAAGGGTAACCCACTGAGACAGGGGGCAGCCAGAGGAGGAGGAAGGGGAGAGCTGCCCCAGGGAGGCTGCCTGGAGGTGATGAGTGGTGTCTGCCGTCCACCCCTCCAGGATGTCCAGCTAGCAAAGGGTAGAAATTGAGTCTTTTTCATCTGCACACTTTAGGTGCTCAATAGTTAAATTAAAATTTGAATTTAGTTGGAAGAGTGTAATTTAAGCATTTGAGGAGTAATAAAATCTCTGCCTTTCCCCCAAATAAGCCCTATACTAGCTTGCTCAAGGTGCCTGAAATCCTCCTATCGAAATCATGCTCAGCTTAGAAGCTGGCATCTCCAGAAAGCTCCCGTTCCAACCTGCACTCAGCATGTTCCGTGGGAGGGTAACAAAGGGCCCATGAGTTCCGATTAACTGATCTGACAAACCATCTGTCAGCCACAGCCCTAAGCCACACTGTGAAACTGCCTAGGGTGGCACCAGCTTTTTATCTTCCTCAGGGTCCTCCCCTCATGCCCCCAAGTCACCCTGTCATGGTCCAGATTCTTCCCTGAGTGACTCCATCCCCAAGGTCGTCTCCCACCCCTGAGCCTCCCTCTCTGAGAGCCAAGGGCTGTCCTCAGGGCCCTCCTGGGGCTTCCTGGTGGGGAACAACGTGAGGCAGCAGAAGCTCTTGTTCAGAGTGTGGAGAGGAAATTGTCCCCGCCTCTGGGGACTCACTACCCCGGTAGGAATGTAGGGCCCTGCCCTGAGCCTTGGCTCCTGGAATGCAGGTGCAATTGTGTTGGGTGGAGTAAGGTGGGGTCATACAACCACAGGGCTCAGAGCTGCAAGGACTCCAAGAAATCAGTTGGTCCAGTCCCCTGCTGTTAGGCAGAGAGGGGACTGTTTATTGTCCATGGCTTTGAATGAGCGATTTCATGGTGGTATTATCCACCTCCCTGGATAATACCAGCAATCTCTCATGGGGAAGTGCTTCTTTTTTTTTTTTTTTTTTTTTTTTTTTTTGGGGAGGGGGTTTCGCTCTTTGTTACCCAGGCTGGAGTGCAATGGCGTGATCTCGGCTCACCGCAACCTCCGCCTCCTGGGTTCAAGCAATTCTCCTGCCTCAGCCTCCTGAGTAGCGGGGACTACAGGCACGCGCCACCATGCCCAGCTAATTTTTTGTAGTTTTTAGTAGAGATGGGGTTTCACCATGTTGACCAGGATGGTCTTGATCTCTTGACCTCGTGATCCACCCGCCTCGGCCTCCCAAAGTGCTGGGATTACAGGCGTGAGCCACCGCGCCCGGCGGGGAAGTGCTTCTTACCTGTGGTTTTTGCATTGGATGGTCTCACAACACGCCCAGGAGGGAGGGAGGGAGGGAGGGGTGCAGTACTGGTGAGCAAGATACAGGCTGGCTATCCCTGGACACCCTGACTCAAATGGCTCCAATGATGAGGACATTTATACTTACGGTAACAAGGTGGCCAGGGCGGGGTGTTTCCCATGCTGGTTAATTGAGTGACTCAACAGCATCATCAAGGACTAGATTGTTTTGAGCTTTCATTTCTGCCATTGCCAAGGTGTTGGCCATGTTTTTTCTCATGATCACAAGATGGCTGCCTGTCACCAGGCACTGTGTCTAAATGTGACACATGCAGTGAAAAGAGAGCAGCCTTCCCAGGAGCTTCCAGCAATATGTCTTCCTGTTTCAGTGGCCGCAATGACACTGTTGCGCTCATAATCTGATATTAGTGCAATGCTGGGAGACCATTACTTCCCCATGATTCTCTCATGTTTCTGGATATCAGGTGAACAGAGATTGTCTTTTTCTTTTTTGTTTTTTCTTTGGATATGTAATAACTTTACATATTGTGATTGTCTCTTTTCTTTCTTTCTTTTTTTTTTTTGAGACAAAGTTTCACTATTGTTGCCCAGGCTGGAGTAAAATGGTGTGATCTTGGCTTACCACAACCTCCACCTCCCGGGTTCAAGTGATTCTCCTGCCTCAGCCTCCCAAGTAGCTGGGATTACAGGCATGTGCCACCATGCCAGCCTAATTTGTTTGTATTTTTAGTAGAGATAGGGTTTCTCCATGTTGGTCAGGCTGGTCTCGAACTCCCAACTTCAGGTGATCCACCTGCCTCAGCCTCCCAAAGTGCTAGGATTAAAGGCCTGAACCACTGTGCTCAGCCTGATTGTCTCTTTTCTGTCTTTTCAGGGAGGTTTATTTATTGAACAGCCTTAGAAGATAATGTTTTCTTCCAGACCAAAGGGCAGGTTTGCTTAGGTCCCATTACAAAAGATTCAGGTTCCCGGCCAGATGTGGCTCATGCCTGTAATCCCAGCACTTTGGGAGGCCAAGCGGACAGATCATTTGAGGTCAGGAGTTCGGGACCAGCCTGGCCAACATGGCAAAACTTCATCTCTACTAAAAATACAAAAATTAGCCAGGCATGATGGTGAGCCCCTGTCGTCCCAGCTGCTCGGGAGGCTGAGGCGGGAGAACTGCTTGAACCCAGGAGCAGAGGTTGCTGTGAGCCAAGATCGAGCCACTGCACTCCAGCCTGGGCGACAGAGCAAGACTCAGTATCAAAAAAAAAAAAAAAAAAATAAAAAAAAGATTCAGGTCTCCTAAGCTCGGGGTTTCTCCCCTGCAGCAGCCCACTGCAGTCACATGACCACATCTTACAGCAGTGGAGGCTGGGAAATGTAATCTTTAGCTAGACAGTCATGTGCTTAGCTAAAATTTCCATTTCTTGTATGCGTGTGTGTATGTATGCATGTATTTTTGCTACAGAGTCTTGCTCTGTTGCCCAGGCTGGAATGCAGTGGTGCCATCACAGCTCACCGCAGCCTCAACCACCCAGGCTCAAGCAAACCTCCCACCTCAGCCTCCCAAGTAGCTGGGACCACACAGGTACACACAACCATGCCTGGCTATTTTTAAAATGTATGAGAAAGAGTTTTGCTCTGTTGCCCAGGCAGGAGTGCAATGGCATGATCCCAGCTCACTACAACCTCCGCTTCCTGGGTTCCAGTGATTCTCCTGCCTCAGCCTCCCAAGTAGCTGGGATTACAGGTGCCTGCCACCATGCCCAGCTAATTTTTTTATATTTTTAGTAGAGACGGGGTCTCACCATGTTGGCCAGGCTGGTCCTGAACTCCTGACCTCAGGTGATCCTTCTGCCTTGGCCTCCCAAAGTGCTGGGATGACAGGCGTGAGCCACTGTGCCTGGCCCATTCCTTATTATCTTAAAATGCAAGTATGTGGCTCAAGCCTGTAATCCCAGCACTTTGGGAGGCCGAGGCGGGTGGATCACGAGGTCAAGAGATGGAGACCATCCTGGTCAACATGGTGAAACCCCGTCTCTACTACTAAAAATACAAAAAATTAGCTGGGCATGGTGGTGCCTGCCTGTAATCCCGGCTACGCAGGAGGTGGAGGTTGCGGTGAGCCCAGATCGCGCCATTGCACTCTAGCCTGGGTAACATGAGTGAAACTCCGTCTCAAAAAAAAAAAAAAAAAAAAAAAAAAAATGCAAGTATGATCACACTAGTCTATGATCAAAAGTTGCTCACCACTGCTTTGAGAATAAAGACCAACAGGATTTTCATGACGAGGCAGAGCAGCTGCTCCTCCCTCATCCATTCTTTTCAATTTGTAGCTGGGCACAAGGCCACTTAAATAAAGATCCCAATTGGGACTGGGTAGGACTATGTGACTAAATCCTGGCCGGTTGGCAGACAGAAATGTAATATTCTTAGGTAGAGATGGTGCAGGGTTCTTTTGACCCTTCCTCTTGTCTGCTGATAAGAATGAAGACAAGATGGCTGACACCGTGGCAGCCATCTTGGACCAGCAGGAGGAAGCTGTTGCTGAGGCTGGTGGAGCACTACCATAGAAGAACATACACTGGCCCTAGATTGCCTGCCTACCTACCTTCTGGCTTTGGTTATGGAAAACAATTAAGTGCTGAGCTTGTTTGAGTCATTATTTTGCTTTTTCTCACAGACCAACAAATCCTGCCTGAATCACATGGTTCTGCTGGGTGCTTCCCCTTGCTTACTCTGCTCTAGCCACAGAGGTAGTGTTGAGTTTCTTCTGCACACCTACCTTCTTGACTCAGGGCCTTTGCACGTGCTCTTCTCTCTGCCTGCAGCACCCTCCTCATCACACTTTCCTGGTCACCTCCAACCCACCCTTTCAGGTGGAATGTTGCTTACTCCAGGAAGCCTTCTTTGACTGCAAAGTCATACCTAGAGTATTTTATAACTAGAGCAGATAATTTTCTTAAGGTTTTTTTGGACAGCATAAAGCAGATACATTTTTTTTTTTTTTTTTTTTTTTTTTT
>NW_022437023.1:1611376-1617752 GCF_009761245.1 Sapajus apella | reverse complement strand
ACTCTTGTTACCCAGGCTGGAGTGCAATGGCACCATCTCGGCTCACCGCAACCTCCGCTTCTTGGGTTCAGGCAATTCTCCTGCCTCAGCCTCCTGAGCAGCTGGGATTACAGGCATGCACCACCATGCCCAGCTAATGTTTTGTATTTTTAGTAGAGACGGGGTTTTACCATGTTGACCAGGATGGTCTCGATCTCTTGACCTCGTGATCCACCCGCCTCGGCCTCCCAAAGTGCTGGGATTACAGGCTTGAGCCACTGCGCCCGGCTGCAGATACATTTTTTAACACCTCTCTTTTTTTCAACATTACACTTTCAATAATAATAATGACTTGAATAATAATGACGAATAAAAACGCAGTAAAAAAAGTTCTTTCTGGCCAGGCATGGAGGCTCATGCCTGTAATCCCAGCACTTTGGGAGGCTGAGGCGGGCAGGTCACCTGAGGTAAAGAGTTCGAGACCAGCCTGTCCAACATGGAGAAACTCCGTCGCTACTAAAAATACAAAATTAGCTGGGTGTGGTGGCATGTGCCTGTAATCCCAGCTACTCGGGAGGCTGAGGCAGGAGAATCACTTGAACCCAGGAGGCGGAGCTTGCGGTGAGCCGAGATTGCACCACTGCACTACAGCCTGTGCAACAAGAGCAAAACTCTGTCTCAAAAAAAAAAAAAAAAAAAAATTTATTTCTTTCCTTTTTTTTTTTTAATTTTTTTTTTTTTAAAGATGGGGTTTCACCATGATGGCCAGGCTGGTCTTGAACTCCTGATCTCAGGTGATCCACTCACCTTGGCCTCCCAAAGTGATAGGATTACAGGCGTGAGCCACTGCGCCCGGCCTTAAATATTTATTTTTATTTATTTATTTTTTTTTAAGGCGGAGTTTCGCTCGTTACCCAGGCTGGAGTGCAATGGCCCGATCTCGGCTCACCGCAACCTCCGCCTCCTGGGTTCAGGCAATTCTCCTGCCTCAGCCTCCTGTGTAGCTGGGACTACAGGCACGCGCCACCATGCCCAGCTAATTTTTTGTAGTTTTAGTAGAGACGGGGTTTCACCATGTTGACCAGGATGGTCTTGATCTCTTGACCTCGTGATCCACCCGCCTCGGCCTCCCAAAGTGCTGGGATTACAGGCTTAAGCCACCACGCCCGGCCTTAAATATTTATTTTAAAGACAGGGTTTCGCCTTGTTGGTCAGGCTGGTCTAGAACTCCCGATCTCAGGTGATCCACCCACCTCAGCCTCCCAAAGCACTGGGATTACAGGCATGAGCCACCACGCCAGGCACTTTCCTTTTTTTTTTTGAGACAGGGTCTCACTCTGTCACCCAGGCTGGAGTGCAGTGGTACAATCCTAGCTCACTGCCTCAACCACCCAGGGCTCAGGACTCTCCTACTTGAGCCTCCTGAATAGCCGGAGCTACAGGCTCACTTTTTAAATTTTTACTAGAGACTGGGTCGCATTATATTGCCTGGGCTGGTCTTGTATGCCTAAGCTCAAGCCATCCTCCTGCCTCAGCTTCCTGGTGTGTTGGGATTACAGGTGTGAGCCACTGCACGTGGCCAAAAATTTTCTGTTATTGAATTTCCTATATATACAATGATCCTAGTAAAAAATAAAACAAATATAATATAATAATAATAAAAAGAGGTCAGTGTGGTGGCTCACACCTGTAATCCCAGCACTTTGGGAGGCTTAGGTGGGTAGATCAAGAGGTCAAGAGATCAGGACCATCCTAACCAACATGGTGAAACCCTGCCTCTACTAAAAATACAAAATTAGCTGGGTGTGGTGGCATTAGCTGGGTGTGGTGGCGTGCCCCTGTAGTCACAGCTACTCAGGAGGCTGAGGCAGGAGAATCCCTTGAACCTGGGCGGTGGAGGTTGCAGTGAACGAAGATGATACCACTGCACTTCAGCCTGGCGACAGAGCGAGACTCCACCTTAAAAAAAAAAAAAAAAAAAAAAAGAAAAAAGTAATAGGCTAATACTTTTAAATTACATTAATGCGTCTTTTGACAAAAGAGAAAAATGAGTATCTAGATCTATTGTAGCATTGAATAACATTACATTTTATTTTCCAACCTTCTGCAAATTTGTCAAGACTGTCAAAACTGATCTTTGCATATTCGTGTTATAGTGTAGGCAGATTTGTCATAGAAGATTTGATCATCTTCTATCATAGTTGACCAAAAACCGCTTCTTATTAATTTTTATTTGGAAATGTTTCTTTTTACGTGAGGCAATAGATACACAAATAGTTAGGGAAAGCCTTAAACATAAGGATAAGTTTGGCAGAAATTCAGAAAAAAAAAATTCATTTCACAATAAATTCCAGAAATTACAGTGCTGTCAATATCTGTGTTTCTTTGAGATTGATTGTAACAGCTTTCAAGTATCTTCCCAGTGGAAAACTTTAAACAAATAAAAACTCCCAAGTGACCACATAAAATTATGCTACCAATGTTTATTTCAAACCCAGTGTTTAAATGCAGAACAATATAGTACAACAGGGATTCTAGACACAACTTTTCTCCTCAGTGAGTGTAAACAATTCTGAATCCATATGGACAGGGGCAGCTGGGTCCTTCTGCGCTGGGGATTGGCTAAAATAACTGGCAATTCTCTCAATTAACTTCCAGGTAAAATCAATGTTTATTAAAGAATAAATAATAAAAATGTGTTAATTTGAAACTTACATATAGGTTATTAAAAGTCAACAGTAAGGGAAGCAATTGCTGAGGTTTTAAACCACTAAAAGAATTTGCGGGGGAGGACACTGTTTAGAGTTGCTTGTGTGTGGCGATCCTAAAGAGCAGCCTGGCTTTTAGTTAGTTCTTTTGTTTGAAAATGTGTTACCGACACCCCCTCTTACTGCTGACATCACCACCTACCCCTGCTGTGCACTCTGAGGTTCTGACTCCAGACGTTTCCCTTCGAGGCACTTGCCTCAATTGCAGAGTGTGTTTGTGTCATAACTTCTTTTCACATCTTTCCCCGCCTCTGTTCTTTATTTTTAGGGAGGATGTCATGACCGCTTTGAGATTGTTCCCCACTAGGCTGTCTGCTCCACTTTCAGTGGGTGGTCACCGTTGTATGGCTATGCCCAGCTCCCGGCAGAGGACCTGGCACTCAAAAGGGCCTCAATACCTATTTGTTGAATGAATGTAGGTGAAGAACCTGGCACAGAGTATGCACTCCATAAAGACAGTGACGGTGACTGTCACCTGCGGCACATTGAAGGTCAGCCCCTTCTTGGTTCCCTTCAGGTAAACCCATGTCTCCCTCTCCCAGATCTCTTATCTTGCCCAACAGTCCTTCCTGGAGGGCAGCAGTCACAGCTCATTCATCTCTGGGGTTCCCTGAACCCCAGCAGAGGGCCTGGCACAAAACAGGAGTCAATCAATACTCCTGAAATAATAATAGTTTATTGAGTGTCTGCATACACCAGGTGTTTTGTGTCATGCATGTGGTTTCTGATAGTTACAGCACTTCCCCAGGTGGGCATGAGGAAGGTTGAATGACTTGTCCAAGATCACATGGCCATTAGCGGCAAAACCTGCTTTAATCCAGATCACTGGGGCTCCAAAGCCCCTGTTCTTTCTATGATTCGTCTTCCCAGGACTGGGGGTGGACAGCGGGGTGGGGTAGGGTGTGAAGGGAGGTCTCCAGTTCTGGGTGGGTCTGTCCTGGGCACCCAGCTTGCTCAGGCAGGAGGAAGGACCTGGGCTTCTGGTCAGGCAGGTGCCAGGAACCTGGGCTGATTCCTGGTCAGCACCTCTGCCTTTCCATGGGGTTGAGTAGCCCAGGTGTGGACCAGAGCGCCAATGCCAGCTCCACCACTGGTGAGCTGGGCAGCCTGGGCAGAGCAGGAAATCCCTCCACATACAGAGTGGCAGCCCACAGGAGCCCCACAATCAAGAAGACCAGTACTGCACTGCCTAAGGCATCGGCCCCTTGCAGAGCCCTGCTAGTGCCAGTGTTTGGGTCCATGTTCTGTTCTCTCCTGTCTCTTTCACAATCAGGAGGAACAAGATGCACTCCGACCGGCCCTGCACGGAGGGCATGTGGCGCAATTGATGGGCCGCAGCGGTCCCCAGGCTCCTTCCACAAGGACGCTCCTGTGGCTGCACCGGGTGCCCAGCTGCCGGCTCCGGTGTAAACTGGGGCCCCGTGCGGACGCGAGTTGGTAGGGATTCGACCTGCAGCAGCCGGCAGCGTGAAGGCACGGGCGCCGTGGGTGCCGACTTGGGGAGCAGAAGAGTAGTGCTGTGGGTGGTGACCCGCGTGGGCCTGACCCTGCGAGTCTCGCGTGGCTGCCTGGCGCCACCTCGCGGTCGTGGCCCGCGTCGCCGCGCCTGCTCTGAAAGCGGAGCTGCTGGAGGGCGCGGGTGGACTGGGCTTGGGACAATTTGGGCTCTTGGGCTGCGACACTGCGATAAACTCCCAACCGCGTTTCCTGTCTTCCCAGGGAGAGAAAACCAAGGCTTTGAGGGTCCTCTGAGGCCTGCGGCGAGCCAGGAAGGCTGAGAAGGAAACACCGAGAGTGAGGCAGGTTGGGGCCGAAGACCCTCCTGGGCTCGGGAGGCCGCCCAGCGTCCACACCGTGGCTCAGGTTCCACCGTTCAGTCCCGCAGCCTTTCCGTTGTAAATCTGTGGCCCAGGCTGGATACCTGGCTTGGAGATGGGCTGGAAGCATGGTCCACTGTCTCCTGACCACTGCAGACAGAAGGCGGAAGCTGGGGCTTGGCCCTAACTCCTGTCTAGGCCCAGAGTGTGACTGTGGAACAGAGAGGAGCTCCCACCCGGGCCAGCACTCCTCAGCACTGGGGCTCCCACGGCCTTGGTGGCTTTGTGCCAGCAGCCAGCGTCTATCGTTGCATTGAGACACTTCCAAGCCAGCATCATGATCAAGGCAGCCAAGGGTGGCAGACTCTGGGTCCCCAAGATTCCCCAGGATGCTCCAGCACCCTCACCGCAGTGCCGGGGTGATCCCGTCCCTGTTGGAGAGAAGGGGCAGTCTGGGAGCGACCCTCAGGAGAAGCTGTGGGCATCTGTTGTCTGCAGTTTATACTCACAGCCCTCACCTGTCCCATAGGTCCCCATGGTCGGGGGTGAGCCCTGGGGCCACCTCCCTGGCTTGACCTCTTGCAGCTTCCACCTCAGACTTCCCATCTCTGTAGCCCTATGCCTGTCTGCCCCTGCATACCAGCGTCCCTTATGCTGGTGGGTAACGCTCTCTTCTCTATCCTTTTCTTCTTTAGCCAACAGATAAACCTAAAAACTTTAATCAGGAAGGCTTTGCACATAAATGAATGAAAAAGTGGTCAGTATAAAAACTGGGTAGAAGCACAGGCCTGTCTGCGAATGAGACCAGCGCTGTAGGTGCTGTCAGCCAAAGGATCTGCTGGGCAGAGCCCCTGGTCACAGTCAGCCTTCATCTGCCCTAAGAGGGGACAAAAGCCCCTTCTGGAGAAGTCAGTGGGTAAGGTCGGTAATGAGTCTTGAAAAGTGGGAGCTCCCTGCAGGTCTAGGGTCAGGCCTGTGTCTGGGGGCCCAGTGGGCATCTGTGTAGGAGCAAGCCCCTCTGGATTTCTGCTTCTCAGTGTCCAGGGACCACCTCTGGCTGGAGGGCAGGTGACCTCTAGGGATCTGGGCGGTGCCAGCCAGGCCTGTTGTCAGGTGGGGACGCTGAGTCCTGGGGACACAGGGTATGGGGTGGAGGAGGTCAGAGAGGCTGGGATTCCAGGCAGAGATGGAAAACAGTGCCCTCTAGCCATTACTCCCCTGCTCTGCTGGCACTAGGCAGGCCCCACTAAGGCATCCCCGCACTCTGTTTTGCTTTTAATTACTAATTTGGAAACATTTGATGCATGAAGAAAAACACAAAATTGATATAAAAACACGTACACACCCTCCAACAAGATTATTTTGTTTTTAATATTTTGGCTATTTGCTTCAGATTTTTTTTTTGAGACAGAATCTCACTGAGTCGCCGAGGCTTGAGTACAGTGGTGAAATCACGGTTCACTGTAACCTTGACCTCCCAGGCTCAAGCTCAGTCCTCCCACCTCATCCTCCTAAGAAGCTGAGACTACAGGTGCGTGCTGCCACACCCTGCTAATTTCGGTATTTTTTGTAGAGACAGGGTCTAATTTTTCTTTTTTTTTTTTGAGGCGGAGTTTCGCTCTTGTTACCCAGGCTGGAGTGCAATGGCGCGATCTCGGCTCACCGCAACCTCCGCCTCCTGGGTTCAGGCAATTCTCCTGCCTCAGCCTCCTGAGTAGCTGGGATTACAGGCACGCGCCACCATGCCCAGCTAATTTTTTGTAGTTTTAGTAGAGACGGGGTTTCACCATCCTGGTCAACATGGTGAAACCC
>NW_022437023.1:1503437-1611276 GCF_009761245.1 Sapajus apella | reverse complement strand
TAGTGGGTTCAGGCAATTCTCCTGCCTCAGCCTCCTGAGTAGCTGGGATTACAGGCACGCGCCACCATGCCCAGCTAATTTTTTGTAGTTTTAGTAGAGACGGGGTTTCACCATGTTGACCAGGATGGTCTCGATCTCTTGACCTTGTGATCCACCCGCCTCGGCCTCCCAAAGTGCTGGGATTACAGGCGTGAGCCACCGCGCCCGGCCAGGGTCTCCCTCTTTTACTCAAGCTGTCTCGAACTCCTGGGCTCAAGCATTCTGCCTGCCTCAGCCTCCTAAAGTGTTGACATTATAGGAGTAAGCCACCACGCCTGGGTATTGTTTTCCTTTTTTTTGAGTCTGAGTCTCACTCTGTTGCCCAGGCTGCAGTGCAGTGGTGTGATTACGGTTCACTGCAGCCTCGACCTCCCTCTAGCTCAGATGATCCTCCCACCTCAGCCTCCAGAGTAGCTGGGACCATGGGTGCACCACCACACCCAACTAATTTTTGTATTTATTTTTTTGAGACGGAGCCTTACTCAGTCACCCAGGTTGGAGTGCAGTGGCATGATCTTGGCTCACTGCAACCTCCATCTCTCAGGTTCAAGTGATTCTCTTGCCTTAGCCTCCCGAGTAGCTGGGATTACAGGCGCATGCCATCATGCCGAGCTCATTTTTGTATTTTTAGTAGAGACGAGGTTTCACCGTGTTAGCCAGGATGGTCTTGATCTCCTGACCTCATCATCTGCCAGTCTCGGCCTCCCAAAGTGCTGAGATTACAGGCTTGAGCCACTGCACCTGGCCCATCATTTATGTATTTTTTGTAGAGACAGGATTTTTCCATGTTGCCCAAAATGGTCTCGAACTACTGGGTTCCAGTAATCTGCCTGTCCAGGCCTCCTAAATATTGGGATTACAGATGTGCGCCACCACACCCAACCTCCTTTTTTTTTTTTTTTTTTTTTTTTAAATAGAAAATGTCACAGAAATAACTAAAGCCCACCCCTGGCCTCTCTCTTCCCTGAAGTATTTTTTATTCTCAAACATGTTCTAAAACTTTTACCCAATATGTATACATCTTTATTTTTTTTCGAGATGCAGTCTTGCTCTGTTGCCCAGGCTGGAGTGCAGTGATGCGATCTCGACTCACTGCAACCTTCGCCTCCCAGGTTCAAGCAATTCTCCTGCCTCAGCCTCCCAAGTAGCTGGGATTACAGGCACACACCACCATGCCCAGCTAATTTTTTGTATTTTTAGTAGAGACGGGGTTTCACCATGTTGGCCAGGCTGGTCTCGAACTCTTGACCTTGTGATCCGCCTGCCTCGCCCTCCCAAAGTGCCTGGCCCAGGCATCTATCTTTAAACAGTATACGGTATTGCTTTGTGTTCTAAAATTTTACATGAATGGTATTATAATGTTATATATCATTTTGCAAATTGCTTTAACTCAACATTATGCTTTTGAGATCTATCAGTGCTGATTTTTGTAAATTTAATCCACTCATTGCAATCTCTGTGTGTCTTTTAACTACTCTCCTTTTTTTAAACTGTCTTTTACTTTACTCTCCTGAGAATAGGTTGTTTGTAATATTTCGTGATTATGATCAGTGCCTCAGAGAACCTTCCTGAACACATCTCCTTGGAAGAGAAACAAAAGTTTCTCTACAGTGTCAACTGGGAATGGAAATTCTGGGTCATAATGCTTAGGCATCTTCACCTAGACTAAGATTTGTCAAATTGTTTTCTGAGGTGGTTGCACCAATTTACACTCACATGAACAAACTATACAACTCCCATTTCTTTACTTATTCTTATTAGGTGTATTAATTTTTGCCAGTCTGTTGGGTGTGAAATGGTATTTCAGTGTTGTTTTAATTTGCATTTCCCTAATTACTAGTGAGACTAAACGGCTTTTCATGTGTTTGGACGTGAGTGGCCTCCTCTTCTTTGAAAAGCCTGTTCAGATCCTATTTTTATTTTAGGTTGTTTATCTTTATCTTTTCCTTTTTTTTTGAGGTGGAGTTTTGCTCTTGTTGCCCAGACTGGAGTGCAATGGTGTGATCTCAGCTCACCGCAACCTCTGTCTCCCGGGTTCAAGAGATTCTCCTGCCTCAGCCTCCTGAGTAGCTGGGATTACAGGTGTCTGTGCCAGCAAGCCCGGCTTATTTTGTATTTTTAGTAGAGAAGGGGTTTCTCCATGTTGGTCAGGCTGGTCTTGAACTCCTGACCTCGGGTGATTTACCCGCCTTGACCTCCCAAAGTGCCCGAATTACAGATGTGAGTCACTGCACCCAGCCTATTTTTTATTTATTGGAGACAGGATCTTTAATTTTTTATTTTTATTTTTATTTTATCGAGACGGAGTCTCACTCTGTTGCCAGACTGGAGTGCAGTGGCGCGATCTCCGCTCACTACAACCTCCACCTCCTGGGTTCAAGTGATTCTCCTGCTTCAGCCTCCCAAGTAGCTGGGATTACAGGTGCCCGCCACCACGCCCAGCTAATTTTTGTCTTTTCAGTAGAGACGGGGTTTCACCATGTTGGCCAGGATGGTCTCGATCTCTTGACCTCGTGATCCACCTGCCTCGGCTTCCCAAAGTGCTGGGATTACAGGTGTGAGTCCTCACACCCAGCCGAGACAGGATCTTGTTCTGTCACCCAGGCTGGAGTTCATGTCTCACTGCAGCTTTAAACTCCTGGGCTCAAGAGATCCTCTTGTCCAGCCTCCCAAGTAACTGGGAGTACAGGTGTGAGCCACTGCACCTGGACTATGTCTAAGTATTTTGAAATTACTTTTAATTATTTGACAAGAATATTTTTTTTTTTTTTTTTTGAGATGGAGTCTTGCTCTGTCACCCATGCTAGAGTGCAGTGGCACTATGTTGGCTCACCGCAACCTCTGCCTCCTGGGTTCAAGTGATTCTCCTGCCTCAGTCTCCCGAGTAGTTGGGATTAAAGGTGCCAGCCACCATGCCCAGCTAATTTTTGTATTTTTAATAGAGATGGGGTTCCACCATGTTGGCCAGGCTGGTCTCAAACTCCAGACCTTGTGATCTGCCTGCCTCGGCCTGCAAAAGTGCTGAGATTATAGGCGTGAGCCACCGAGTCTGGATGAGAATATGTTTTCTTAAAAAACTTTTTGTTGCCCAGCATGGTGGCTCATGCCTGTAATCCCAGCACTTTGGGAGGCCGAGGCAGGCAGATCGCCTGAGGTTGGGAGTTCGAGACCAGCCTGACCAACATGGAGAAACCCGTCTCTACTACAAAATTAGCCTGGCATGGTGGCTCATTCCTGTAATCCCAGCTACTCAGGAGGCTAAGGCAGGAGAATCTCTTGAACCCGGGAGACAGAGGTTGCGGCGAGCTGAGATCACACCATTGCTGAGAATTGCTTGAGCCTGGGAGGTGGAGGTTGCAGTGAGCTGAGATCGTGCCATTGCACTCCAGCCTAGGCAACAATAGTAAAACTCTGTCTCAAAACAAAAAAAAAAACAAACAAAAAAAAACAAACCAAAAAAACAAAAAAACAACTTTTTGTTTTTTTACTTATTATTTCTTTTTCTTTTTTTTTTTTTTTTTTTGACGGAGTTTCGCTCGTTACCCAGGCTGGAGTGCAATGGCGCGATCTCGGCTCACCGCAACCTCCGCCTCCTGGGTTCAGGCAATTCTCCTGCCTCAGCCTCCTGAGTAGCTGGGATTACAGGCACGCACCACCATGCCCAGCTAATTTTTTGTATTTTTAGTAGAGACGGGGTTTCACCATGTTGACCAGGATGGTCTCGATCTCTTGACCTCGTGATCCACCCGCCTCGGCCTCCCAAAGTGCTGGGATTACAGGCTTGAGCCACCGCGCCCGGCCTACTTATTATTTCTTTTTTTCTCCCAATGACCTTGGAACTTATCGGCCTTCTCCCCAAATTGTCTCTGCTTCTGCTGACTCAGTGCCTTGGAACTTTGATGTTGTTGGTCTCATACGCCACTTTGCCATCCACTATCCTGGTGGCTGGTGGCTGGGAGGCAGTGGTCTGTTGGATGGTGGTCCTTTGCATGGAGTTGCTGCTCTCCAGGGCATCACCAAGATCAAGGTCCTCGCTGTCTTCCAGCAGGTGGCGGTAGGTGGCGATCTCAGCCTTCAGCCTGACCTGGATGTTCAGCGGGATCTTGTACTCCTGGGTCTGGCGCTGCTCCTCTGCCTGGGTCTGTGCCAGCTCCAACTCCAGGTGCAGCAGGGTCCCGGTGGGTTACTCCGTCTGCAGGGTGTCTCGCCTTCACCTCCCTCAGGCTGTTCTCTAAGCTGACCTTCAGACTTCTCATGGCGTCCAGGTCGATCTCCAAGGACTGGATTGTATATCTCAGCTTTGTGAGCATCATCTCAGCAGCTCTGACCTTGGCGGACTGTGTGGTGACCACTGTGATGCTCTCCTCAGTCTGGCTCAGCTCCTCTCAGTTCCCCTGAGCCAGTTTGTCGTATTGGGCCTGGACGTCTGCCATGACCTTGGTGAGGTCCTGTGATTTGGGGGCATCTACCTCCACCATTAACCCAGAGCTGGCAATCAGGGCTTGTAGTCCTTTAACTCCCTCCTCATGGTTCTTCTTCATGAAGAGCAGCTCCTCCTCGAGAACCTTGATCTCTGTCTCCAGTTGCAGCCGAGTGACATTGGTGTCATCATTGACCTAGCAGAGCCCATGGATGCTGCTCTCCAGATGGGCACATGGCCAGCTCTGTCTCATCAGCAGCAAGATGGGGATTGTCAATCTGCAGAATGATGTGGGCATTGTCCACAGAATTTGCAAAGATCCGAGCCCTCTGGTCCTCTATGGTCTTGAAGTAATGACCCCAGTCTCTGAGCTGGGGTCCCTTCTTCTCCAGGTGCTCCTGGATTTTGCTCTCCAGCTCCTGATTCTTGGTCTCCAGGCTCCTCACTCTGTCCAGGTAGGAGGCCAGGCAGTTGTTGAGGCCTTGAATGGTCTCCTTCTGGTACTGGATGTCCCCTATTCCCACCACACCCCTGGCCATCCATGTGGCCAGGCCCCCAGACCCCAAGGCGCCCTGGAAGCTGGTGGAGTGGGACACAGAGATCTCAGAGCCTGGGCCCTCAGCATCTGTATAGATGCTGGCTGTGCTGCTGACCAGACAGGCACTGTAGCCGGGCGGCTGCATGGAGCCCAGGCGTCGGCAGTTGGTGGAGGCGGTGGAGCAAGCGGTGAAGCTCATGCTTTCTGGAGAGGAAAGCGAGAGGACAGGACGTAGGTTTTGCCGAGGGCCTGTGTAATTTCTTTAGAGATGGGGTCTTGCTATGTTGCCAGGGTGGTCTTGAACTCCTGGGCTCAAGTCATTCTCCCACTTTAGCCTCCCAAAGTGCTTGGATTATAGCTGCACACTACCATGCTTAAAAAGCTTTTTGTTATGGAAAAATGTAAATATATAAAAGATAAGAGATTATATAATGAACCCCTTGGGTATCTATTAGCCAGGTTTGACAGCAATTATTAACATGGCCAGTCTTTTTAAAATCTATATTCCTATATACTCCTCCAATTCCCAGACTTGATTTATTTTGAAAGATTATGTTTTAAACTCTCAAATGTATGGAAAGTTTTTATTTTTATTTTTGGTGAATAATAACATAATTGCATTATAGTCAAAGATTATGGTCTGTATGATACTGAATGGCCAATATTACTTGAGACTTGCTCTGTGACTAGCATATGATCATTTTGGTAAATATTACATGTGTGTTTGAGAGCAATGTGTATTCTTTTTTTTTTTTTAAGATGGGATTTCACCATGTTGGTCAGGCTGGTCTTGAACTCCCGACCTCAGGTGATCCGCCCGCCTTGGCCTCCAAAGTGCTTGGATTACAGGTGTGAGCCACCATGCCCGGCCCGCAATGTGTATTCTTTAGAGATGTGTATTAGAGCAATGTGTATTTCTTAGAGATGGCGGTCTCTAAATTGTTTGGTGCAGCATTCTACATATTAAAGTTTGTTAATTTTGTCATTCAAATCTTCTATACCTTTGCTGAGCTTTTATCTTCTTGATTCATTAATAGCTGAAAGTTGTGGTGGATTACATCTGTGATCCTGGCGCTTTGGGAGGCTGAGGCAGGAGGATCACTTAAGCCCAGGAATTCAAGACCAGCCTGGGGAACATAGTAAGACCCTGTCGCTACAAAAACATTTAAAAAATTAGCCGGGCATGACAGTGCATACCTGTAGTCCTAGCTACACAGGAGGCTGAAACAGGAGGATTACTTGAGCTCAGGAGGTTGAGTCTGCAGTGAGCCATGATCATGCCCCTACACTCCAGCCTGGGCAACAGAGCAAGACCCCATAACAACAACAATAACAAAAATAACAACCACCACAACAGCAGCTGCAAACTCCATTCTTGTCAGATATTAATAAAGATATGCTGAGGTTTTTTGAGGGGTGGTTAATATTTACCTGCTATATCTTTTTTCATCCTTTGACTTTCAGACTTGCTGTATCTTGTGACTTAGATGTGTCTTTTATAAACAGTATATAGCAGGCTTAAAAATGCATATGTAGCTTAACAGAATGTATAGTTAAACAGTATATTTTCCCCTTTCCCAAATACTGCAAGAAAGACCTCAGAGCACTTCAGTGTGGCCATCCTCTTTTGCCTGACCTGTTTTGTATTTTAGGTCTGTTCTCTTCTTTTTTGCAGCCTCAAATTCTACCTTACTATGGCGACGGGGCTTGTTTGAATTTCCTCACTTTTTTTTTTTGAGGTGCACTCTCACTCTGTCACCCAGGCTGGAGTGCAATGGCGCAACCTTGGCTCACTGCAACGTCTGCCTCCCAGGTTCAAGCGATCCTCCTGCCTCAGCCTCCTGAGTAGCTGGGATTACATGCACCACCACACCTGGCTAATTTTTTGTATTTTTAGTAGAGATGGGGTTTCACCATGTTGGCCAGGCTGGTCTCGAACTCCTGATATCAGATGATCCACCCAAAGTACTGGGATTACAGGCATGAGCCACCATGCCCGGCTGAATTTCCTCACGTTTACCACGTGATTGCTCACTGTTTCTTCAGGCAACTCAGGCTTCCCTTTAGGGATGGCTTTGCCTCCTCCTGCAGTACATCCTTCACCTGCAGGTCTGATAGTGGCAAGCACTCCTGGTTTCATTTTGTTTGGAACATTTAAATAAGTATAAAATAAAACACATAGAAAAATGCATGAGACAAAAATGGACAGAATTATTATAAAATGTACACTAGAAGCGCCACTCGTGTTCCGCCTCCAACACCTTGCTTTTTTTTTCTTAATTATTATTATACTTTAAGTTCTGGGGTACATGTGCAGAATGTGCAGGTTCGTTACACAGGTATATACATGCCATGGTGGTTTGCTGCATCCATTCCCCGGTCATCTACATTAAGTATTTCTCCTAATGTTATCCCTTCCCAATCCCCCCACCGCCCTGTATCCCTCCCCTAGCTCCCCAACCCCCTCCTTCTTTTTTGAAAGAAGGCCTGGCTCTGTCATTCAGGCTGGAGTGTAGTGGCCTGATCATGGTTCCCTGCAGCCTTGACTTTCCAGGCCCAAGTGATCCTCCCACCTCAGCCTCATGAGTAGCTGGGACTATGGGCATGTGCCACCACACCTGGCTAATTTTTGAATTTTTTGTAGAGATAGAGTCTTCCTTTGCCCAGGCTGGTCTTGAACTCCTGAGCTAAGCAATTCTCCTGCCTCGGCTTCCCAGTTTGGGGATTACAGGCATGAGCCACTGTACCTGGTCCCACTTCCCTTTATGATCATGATCATGTCTTAGTCACTGTCCTTTTTTGTTAATCATGTCCTTGCATTTCTGTATACTTCCATCTACTTATTTATTTATTTATTTATTTATTTTTTGAGACGGAGTTTCACTCATGTTACCCAGGCTGGAGTGCAATGGCACGATCTCGGCTCACCGCAACCTCTGCCTCCCAAGTTCAAGCGATTCTCCTGCCTCAGCCTCCTGAGAAGCTGGGATTACATGCACCACCACATCTGGCTAATTTTTGTATTTTTAGCAGAGACAGGGTTTTGTCATTTTGGCCAGGCTGGCCTTGAACTCCTGACCTCAGGTGATCCACCTGCCTAGCCTCCCAAAGTGTCAGGATTACAGGCGCAAACCACCACGCCCGGCCATATTTCCACCCACTTATGCATCTGATGATATACTAGAGATTCATTTTGCCTGTTTTGAACCTTCTACAAAGGTGGAATCTTTCTGCATGTATCTTTCTGCCTCTGGCTCTTGCTCTCAGCATTGCTAGTAGGGCTCATCGAGATTGTTTCATGTAGTTGAAATTCCCTGATTTTTATTACCATATTGTATCTTATCATATTACTATGTTGTAATTTATCTTGGCCTCTGCTTGCTGGGCCTGAGGTCTGTCTCCAGTGGGGCTGTCATGAGCAAGGCTGCTGTGAGCACTTTCAGCATGTCCCCTGGGCAGTGTATGTGTGTGTGGGTGCAATTTTCCAGTCCAGCGTGTAGACCCAGGACTGAACTGGCTGGGTCATGGGTTAGGCATATTTTCAGTTTCATCAGATCACGCCCAGATTTACACCTATGTACCCATTTGCACTCCTACCACATCCTCGACCACATGTGGCCTTGTGAGATTGTAAAGTTCTGTTTTTGTGTATATGAAAACCATTTCATTTCATCTTAGTCTTTGAGAGATAGTTTTCCTGGGCACAGAATCTAGCCTCGCTTTATTTATTTAATTTTTAAATTTTGTTCATTTATTTACTTATTTATTTTTTGAGACAGAGTTTCACCCTGTGGCCAGGCTGGAGTGCAGTGGTCCATCTCGGCTCACCGTAACCTCCGCCTTCAGGGTTCAAGCGATTCTCCTGCCTCAGACTCCCGAGTAACTGGGATTACAGGCACGTACCACCACACCAGCTAATTTTTGTATTTTTAAAGTAGAGACAGGGTTTCACCATGTTGGCCAGGATGGTCTCAATCTCCTGACCTCGTAATCTGCCTGTCTTGGCCTTCCAAAGTGTTGGGATTACAGGTATGAGCCACCTCACCTGGTCCTCACTTAAAAAAAAAATAAATTAGGGGCCGGGCGCGGTGGCTCAAGCCTGTAATCCCAGCACTTTGGGAGGCCGAGGCGGGTGGATCACGAGGTCAAGAGATCGAGACCATCCTGGTCAACATGGTGAAACCCCGTCTCTACTAAAAATACAAAAAGTTAGCTGGGCATGGTGGCGCGTGCCTGTAATCCCAGCTACTCAGGAGGCTGAGGCAGGAGAATTGCCTGAACCCAGGAGGCGGAGGTTGCGGTGAGCCGAGATCGCGCCATTGCACTCCAGCCTGGGGAATAAGAGTGAAAACCCGTTTCTGTCAAAAAAAAAAAAAAAAAATTAAATTAATTACTATTTCTTTTTGAGACAGAATCTCACTGTGTCTCCCAGGCTGCCAGCTGGAGTGTAGTGGCACTATCTCGGCTCACTGCAACCTCTGCCTCCCAGGTTCAAGCGATTCTCTCATGTCAGCCTCCCAAGTAGCTGGGACTACAGGTGTGCACCACCATGCCTGGGAGTTCAAGACCAGCCTGGCCAACATGGCAAAACCCTATCTCTACTAAATATACAAAAATTAGCTGGGCATGGTGGTACACACCTGTAGTCCCAGCTACCTCAGAGGCTGACATGAGAATTGCTTGAACCTGGGAGGCAGAGGTTGCATTGAGCAGACACAGTGCCACTATACTGCAGCTGACAGCCTGGGAGACACAGTGAGACTTGGCCTCCCAAAGTGCTAGGATTACAGATGTGAGCCACCGTGACTGGCCTGTTTTTGCATTTTAGATATAGGGACCAGAGCAATGGGGTCTTGGAGTGGTGATGGGGAGCGTGGATACAACCCCCTCTGTGTGTTTACTACGAGGTATCAGGCATGGACTTTTCTTTATTTAGCTATTTGGCATATGTGCTCTCTTTGTGGATTTATGTTGCTTATCACTTCTAGAGGTTTCATAGTCATTACTTTTTTTTTTTTTTTCTGAGATGGCGTCCCGCTCTGTCACCCAGGCTGGAATGCTAGTTCTCAGCTCACTGCAACCTCCACCTCCTGGGTTCAAGTGATTCTCCTGACTCAGCCTCCCAAGCAGCTGGGATTACAGATGCCTGCCACCATGCCCGGCTTTTTAAAATTTTTAATAAAGACCAGATTTCATCACGTTGGTCAGGTTGGTCTTGAACTCCTGACTTCAGGTGATTCACATGCCTTGGCCTCTCAAAGTGCTGGGATTACAGGCATGAGCCACCACACTCGGCCATCATCATCTCTTTAAATATTTCATCTCCTTTTTCTCTCTTTTTCAGATGCTGATCAAATATGTATTAGGTCTTCCTATTCTATCTTCTATGGCTCTTAAATTTTTTTTCAAACTCATTTTCTTGCCTCGTGCTGTTTTCTGGGCAATTTCTTTGGAAGTATTTTCAGCTTACTAATCGTCTCTTCAGTTGTAATTAATATGCCTTCAATAAGATCTTACATTTCTACCTTTATATTTTTTATTTCTTAAAGTTCCACGTAAAAATCTATCTGTTCATTCCTAATGGTCTTTTGTCGAGTGTATTTTTTTAAATGCATCTTTTATTTCTTTAAGTATGCCATAAATATCTACTTGACTTTTTGCATCTGAAAATCCCCAAATCGTCAGTCCTGAGGTATCTGAACTTCATTGTTTCTGCCAACTCACAGACATAATAGCTCGCCTCCTTGTGGGCTGGTGATCTTTGTGAATTCATTATTTGTTTAAAATTTGTAGAAGTCTCAATTGGGGTTGGGGGAAGAGTTTTGCAGACAGCATTTGCATTTCTATTTCTGCTGGTACCAGGAAGCACCACTGATCTGAGATTACTTCATATCCCCTTGAAGTAACAAGTCCCAGGCATGCCATGCCTTCCCCCATTTTGGACTGGCTCAACGCTAAGTTTCCCCATAATAGAGCAATTTACCTAACTGCCTGCTGCTTCGGCCCTGGCCAGGCACCACTTCCTTGTCTAGGAGGTGGTATTTTTGGAAACATACCCTATCTCTCCTCAGATCAACTACATCTAAAAATTTGTGCTTTTCAGGGTTTAGCTGTTCTCAGCCATGATGCCACAATGGCTGAGAACCTACTTTCCTTTTCTCCTTCTCTGACTGGCCATGGGTCACATGACCCAAGATGGCCAATCAGAGTCTTTCCCTGGGATTTTTCTGAATTAGAGTGGGAAGAGAAGCTTCTTCCTCTTTGGGGCAGCATCTTAAGGATGTGAGCTCAGTGAGGGTGGCAGTCATGCTTCCCACCCATGGGGAGAAAGCCTGCTGAGAATGGAACTGCATGCTGAGAGATGAGAGGTGGGATAGAGGGGGAGGCTGTAGTGTTTCCTGTATGATCTGCAGTTTGTTCACGTGAGCCAGAACATTCTCCCCTTGCTGCTTGGGTTTTCTGTCTTTTGCAATCTTGGTTTTTATGGTGAGATGATGGATGGCTGTTATTTTGTTTTCTGCCTTTCTATATTTTAAAATGTTCTGTATCTATCCATCTGTCTATCTATCATCATCATCGTCATCAGCTATCTACCTATATTTTTTAAGACAGGGTCTCACTCTGTTGCCTAGGCTGGAATGCAGGGGTGCAGTCATGGCTCACTATAACCTTGACCTCCCAGACTCAAATGATCCTCATATTCAGCCTCCAGGGTGGCTGGGACTACAGGTGTGTGCCACCACATCCAGCTAATTTTTATTTTTCTTTTCTTTTCTTTCTTTTTTTTCTAGATGCTCCAAATCAGCAATCCAGCTAATTTTTAGGCACGGTCTCACCATGTTGCCCAGGCTGGTCTCAAACTCCTGACCTCAAGCAATCCTCCTGCCTTGGCCTCCTAAAGGGTTGGGATTATAGGCGTGAGCCATTGTGCCTGGCCATTCGTATATTTTTAAAAATAAGACAGTATTATCAATTTAAAAAGTATTATCTAAAAAACCTGCATTAATTTCTTTGGTGAAGAAAATATCCTGACCCCAGTTGATTTCTGTAAAGTGAGATCACACACTGGGTTTTGCTAAAGCAGGGACCTGTGGAGTGGGTAGGGACTGAGTTGTATGTCCCTCCTGTCGATGGTGAGGGACAAGCATGCCATCCACGTGAAAGGCAGCCTGGGTTAGCTTGTGCCAAGTGTCTGTGGTGTCCCTAATGATGGAACAGTGGCTTTGGATCTCCCTGTCCTGTGCCAGCCTCTGCCTCTGCCTCTCCCTCACAGGATTGTACTGTTTGAGGGGCTGCTCAGTCACCTTGGTGTCCCTGGCACCCAGCACCGAACTGCCAAGAAATGTTTTTGATTAAGTGGCTTATGCTAGACCTCATTTTTTTACCTTTGAGACAGAGTCTCGCTCTGTAGCCCAGGCTGGAGTGCAGTGGTGTGATCTCAGTGCACTGCAATCTCCACCTTCCAGGTTCAAGTGACTCTTCTGCCTCAGCCTCCCGAGTAGCTGGAATTGCAGGCTCCCACCACCATGCCCAGCTAATTTTTGTATTTTTAGTAGAGATGGGGTTTCACCATGTTGCCCAGGCTGGTCTCGAACTCCTGGACTCAAGTGATC
Source organism: Sapajus apella (assembly GCF_009761245.1). Classification (NCBI taxonomy): domain Eukaryota; kingdom Metazoa; phylum Chordata; class Mammalia; order Primates; family Cebidae; genus Sapajus; species Sapajus apella. Next base: position 1,598,666 of record NW_022437023.1, on the reverse strand, counting down.
TGCCCACTTTGGCCTTCCAAAGTGCTGGGATTATGGGCATGAGCCACTGCAGCTGGCCTGGACCTCAAATTTCTATTTTTGAGACAGGGTCTTGCTCTGTCACCAAAGCTGCAGTGCAGTGGCCCAATCAAGGCTCACTGTAGCCTTGAGCTCTTGGACACAAACAATCCTCCCACCTCAGCCTCCCAAGTAGCTGGGCTAACTTTAAAAAATTATTGTTATTCATTTATTTATTAATATTTTTGAGATGGAGTCTTGCTCTGTCACCCAGACTGGAGTGCAGTGGCACGATCTTGGCTCACTGCAACCTCTGTCTCCTGGGTTCAAGGAATTCTCCTGCCTCAGCCTCCAGAGTAGCTGGGATTACAAGTGCATGCCATCAAGCCTGGCTAATTTTTGTATTTGCAGTATAGACAGGGTTTCTGTTGGCCACGCTGGTCTCAAACTCCTGACTTCAGGTGACCTGCCTGCCTTGGGCTCCCAAAGTGCTGGGATTACAAGTGTCAGCCAATGTGTCCTGGGCTAATTTTAAAAGTTTTTTTTTTTTTTTTTTGAGGCAGAGTTTCACTCTGTCACCCAGGCTGGAGTGCGCGGGCACTATGTCGGCCCATTATAACCTCCACCTCCCAGGTTCAAGCAATTCTCATGCCTCAGCCTCCCAAGTAGCTGGGACTACAAATATGCATCACCATGCCCGGCTAATTTTGTATTTTTAGTAGAGATGGGATTTCACTATGTTGGTCAGGCTGGTCTCGAACTCCTGACCTCAGGTGATCCACCCATCTTGGCCTCCCAAAGTGCTGGGATTACAAATGTAAGCCACCATGCCCGGCCCTAATTTTTAAATTTTATTTTCTTAGAGGTGGGGTCTTGTTACAATGCCTAGGCTAGTCTTGAACTCTGGAGCTCAAGTAATCCTCCTGCCTTGGCCTCCCAAGATGCTAGGATTACAGGTGTGAACCAGTGTGCCCGGCCCAGACTCAGATTTTGAGATCTCCACACAGCTTAGTGCAATCAGAATGAATCAAAGAAAGATACAGTGTGCTTTGAGATACTTGGCTTCTCTGAGTCTCAGTTTCGTCTTCTGTAAAGTGGGTGTAATAATAGGTAACCTTCTGCAGCCTTGTTGTAAGGATTGGACACAATGTACAGAGTGCATGCATTGGTTCAATAATCCAACTATGCTGGGGGGAGAATGAAACATTAAGGGGTAGGTGTTGACAGTCCCAAATCATGTAGAATGAGGCTTTTCTTTTCTTTTCTTTTTTTGAGACGTAGTTTTGCTCTTGTTGCCCAGGCTGGAGTGCAATGGTGCGATCTTGCCTCACTGCTCCCTCCGCTTCCTGGGTTCAGGTGATTCTCCTGCCTCAGCCTCCTGAGCAGCTGGGATTACAGGCGCATGCCACCAAGCTTGGCTAATTTTTGTATTTTTCAGTAGAGATGGGGCTTCTCCATGTTGGTCAGGCTGGTCTTAAACTCCTGACTTCAGGTGATCTGCCCACTTTGGCCTTCCAAAGTGCTGGGATTACAGGCGTGAGCCACTGTGCTCAGCCTGAATGAGGCTTTTCTTGTTGTCACTTAGGAATCACAGTTGAGACAAAGAAGCGTTAAGGTTAATATTCTAGAGAACGTGGACATTACGGGGTGGCAGACTCCTCCCTGGCCCATTAAAAGGTGGATGAACAAGTTTCTGCTTCTCCTGAACATTCTGCCAGTTACCTAAAGTAAGTAACTGGTGAACTTGTCTCATTTCCCTCTGCCTCAGGCACCGCACCTATAATATGGGGATAATAACAGTACCCACCTTTTTATTTTAAGACAGAGTCTCGCTCTGTTGCCCAATCTCTGCATCCCAGGTTCAAGTGATTCTCCTCCCTTAACCTCCTGGGTAGCTGGGATTACAGGTACCTGCCACCACACCCAGCTGATCTTGAACTCCTGACCTCAGGTAATCCGCCTGCCTCAGGCTCTAAAAGTGCTGAGATTACAGGCATGAGCCACCGCATCCCATCTAGTACCCACCTTTCAGGGTTGCTGTGAGGCTTAAGTGAGTCTGATGGCGGTAGTGGTCTGTCTGGAGTGGTGGCTGAAAAGACTCGGGCTGCAGTGGGGGAGGCCGGGGTTGCTAGCTCCACGGAACCAGCAAGAATCAGAAACAGATGGGAGCCCTGCCCCTTTCTGAGCTGTTGGGGTGGGAACAGCTGCAGCCACCCAGCCATAACTGTGGCCCCGGGCATCCCTGTGCTCTCGAGGGCCGGGGAAGCCCCTCTACGCCTGCAGGCTGGTAAGTGCCTGCTCCTACTGCCTGGCCTTTCCCCACTCCCAGGGCCTGCTCTGATATCAGAGCGAAGTTGTGGCCCAGCCCAGACGCTGTCACATCCAGAGCCCGGGTGTTGTCATGACCCAGCGGTGGTCATGCACTTGGTGCGGTGCCGACACCCCAGCCCCTGCTGCTGCGGTCCTCTCGGACTTTGGGTGCTGACAAGCATGGAGGGAGTCCAAAGCGGAGCTGAGGGTGCCTCTGCTCAGGCCTGCAGGTGCCCCGCGGCATGAACAGTCTGGGCGCCATAAACAGTGGCAGGAGGCAGACAGGCTTCTGGGCCGAAAGAGGTGGATCCCTGGTGAAACCCCGTCTTCAAGCCAGGGATGGCCAGAAGCCTGGGGCCCAGGCTGCCAGTTCTGCTGACTGGAGTGAGAACGTATGGTGTTTTTTTCTGGGCTGCCCATGGCTGTGCATGGACCAATCAGCGCGTACTCCTCCCCTCCTAAGCCCATTAAAAACCCCAGACTCTGCCAGGCATGGTGGCTTATGCCTGTAATCCCAACACTTTGGGAAGCCAAGGCAGACAGATCATCTGAGGTTGGGAGTTCGAGACCAGCCTGATAAACATGGAGACTCTACTAAAAATACAAAATTAGCCAGGTGTGGTGGCCCATGCCTGTAATCCCAGCTACTTGGAAGGCTGAGACAGGAGAATCGCTTGAACGTAGGAGGTGGAGGTTGCGGTGAGCCAAGATTGCACCATTGCACTTCAGCCTGGGCAACAAGAGCGAAATTCTGTCTCAAAAAAAAAAAAAATAATAATAAATAATAAAAATAAAATAAAATCCAAATACAAAAAATTAGCCAGGCATGATGGGTCATACCTGTAGTCCTAGCTACTTGGGAGGCTGAGGGAGGAGAATCACTTGAACCTGGGAGGCGGAAGTTGCAGTGAGCTGAAATTGCACCACTGCACTCCAGACACCCACAGGGAGGTGGTATACGTGAAGCACAGGGCCCCTGGCCCCCCTCTCCCTTCCTTCCTAGAGTGGGAGGAAAGCCCAGGCCCTTCCCATTCGCAGGCCCCTGGGCATGGCCGTGGGCCAGGGAGGGAGGAGGGGAGTGCTTGACAGGACCTCAGGTGGAGTTTAAGTTGGTCCCAGCTGGGACAGGGCTTGTTTACATCTGAAAGTCACCAGAAAGCAATGGGATGTGCTGGTGCTGAGGGATGGGAAGATGTTAAAGGTAGATTGGGAGGGGAGACAGTGTTGTGTGTTAAAGCACCGCTGAGCTGAGAAGGTCCTTGGAACTAGTCACCAGCGCAGCGTCCCTAAGGCAGAGTGGTGGCCTCTGCTCACCCTGGTGCGGTGCCCGGGGTGTCCAGTTCAACACAAGAAACTGGGGTGAGTGGCTCCTGAAGTGAGGCTAAGCCCCCTGCCCTTGCCAGGCATGATGCAGGCAGCCTTGAGGTTGAGAAGGGAGCCCTCCAGGTCTCACACCCCCATCTGACCCGAAGTTTAGGGCCATCAGGCTGAGTAGGAGGGTAAGTCCCCTAAACTGCATCAGCTGGGCATGTGGCCGGATAGCAGTTCTCCCTCCCACCCTTCCTCTGTAGGGGTCAGGCTCAGACCACGGTCAGATGACAGAAAAGGTCCTTAGAAACCCAGAGAATAACACTTTCGACTTAAGAGCAGAGGGCAGAGAAAGAAGATGGTGGTTCCCTCTGGTGGCTGGAGCCCAGGCCTGGCTGAGGGCACAGGGTCAGAGGGCAGCAGTGTGGGCTGCTTCAGGTCACAGGGCCCCAGAGAGGGCAAGGTGGGTAGACCAAGGACAAACCCATGCCAGGGAAGAGCTGAGAAAACCAGGCAGGGAACCAGGATCCCAAAGGATTCCCGACAAAGCGAGGCCTCTGTCTTCGGCTGGGACCTGCCAGGGACACTACCTGGCCTGCCTGCTGTTTACTGCCGCCGACAGCTAGCTCTCTTTTGCTGTTTTTCTTATCATTGCTTTTGTAAGGGTTTTTGATTTACATCTTGTTTGCTGAGTGAGTGAAAGTCGACTCTTTTCCAGGAGTTGTGTACACTTGATGGAAAGAGTTTCCAAACAACTTTTTTCTGTTTTTTGAGACAGAGTCTTGCTCTGTTGACAGGCTGGAGTACAATGGTGCGATCACAGCTCACTGCAACCTGCACCTCCTGGGCTCAAGCAGTTCTCCTATCTCAGCCGAGTAGCTGAGGTTACAGGTGCCCGCCACCACACCTGGCTGATTTTTGTATTTTTATTAGAGATGGGGGTTTCACTGTGTTGGCCACGCTGGTCTCGAACTCCTGGCCTCAGGTGATCCACCCGCCTTGGCCTTCCAAAGTGCTGGGATTACAGGCGTGAGCCACCGTGCTGGGCCAGGAGGGATTTTTTCCTGCGTCTTAGGCACCAGCTTATCCACAGGGGGTTAGAACACCAAGCAGGCCATTGGGGTTTTCGATTCTAGAGCATCGCTCTTGGATGGCATTTCTGGGCCCTCTCTGAGCCACGGGGGAGTCTGGCGCCCTGGGAGGAGAGACCCAGGCCTGACAGCAGCCACCACAAGCTGACGGAAGAGCTTTTGGGCCTTCACCCTTTTCTCATTTAGGAAAAATAAGTGCCGCTCACTGCCTGCTAGCACTGGATTAATTTTACATAAACATGCTCTTTGAGGCGGAAGCAAATCTGACTGATTTTCAATGTAAAAATAAAATATAAAAACTGTTCTTGGAGTTATTTCTAAACAGAACTAACATCATCAGAAACATCTGAATCATTAGAATCATCTATTTTAGAAAAATCCGATTCATTAAACGAATCTTTGGCCAAAAACTGTTGGAGAATGATGTTAACGTCAAGCGTAGGAATGCTATGTTTTCTAGGATTTGACATTTTCAGCGATCCAGAATTACTCTATTTTGTAAGTGGAAATATCACTACTAAAACCAGAATGCTATACATAGAAGGATGTCTTTTGTTTCCAAGTTGATACACTAAAACAATATGAAAAGAATAACAAAAGCGAGATATTTTGTGGCAAAGTTGTTTCCGAGTAGCTGCTGCAGCCAAAAGTGCCATCAGCAAGTGTTCTCGGGGCAAATAGGAAAGGAAGCGAATGTCAGCAGTAGGCTGGCAGCGCTCCCTATGGACCTTTGGTGGTGGCTGTGGGGTGGGGCTCCTCTACCTGTGGAAAGCGGGGGGATGGGGAGGACTGTGTCTTGTGGTTTGAGGCCTGCCTCTGCCACAGAGAACACCAGTGAGACTTCTAAGGCTTTAGACTCCTGTCCCTGTCCAGATGGCGTCTCTGGACCCACTTGAGGCCCAGGAAACCTCACCATCCTGAAGGGAAGGACACAAGCCTGGCTGGCTTCACCACCTGCTAATCAGAGAGCCCTAGGGACTTGAGTGAACACAAGGGGTCGCCAGGCAGCGGTTACAGGAGGCCTTGGGCAACACCCAGTGCTTTGCTGGCTTCACGTCTGACCCAGGCCAGTTCCAGTGGTAGTGGCCACAGGGGTGCTTGTGCCACCCTCCTCCAGGACCAGGACCAGGACCAGGACCAGGACTAGGTAGCTCGGGAGAGAGACAGAGAGAGAGAGAGAGAGAGAGAGAAAGGGAAAGAGAGAGAGAGAGTATTTGGGAGAAAGTAAGGGAAGAGAATAAGGGTCTCTGCCTGGTCATCCAGAGATTTCTGATCTTATCCAAAACCACCAAAGCAGTACCTCTATGAGTCAGCAAGAGCTACAGCATCACTGGGCTTGGGGTGCCCCCCCATTGCACACATGGCTTGGATCACAATACCCAAATCCTTTGGAATACTTGGAAAGTCTTCCCAAGAAGGACAGGTACAAACAAGCCCAGACCGCCAAGACTACAATAAATACCTAACTCTTCAATGACACCAACAAACTTCAGTGAGCATCAGAACCATCCAGGAAAACGTGTCCTTGCCAAACGAACTAAACAAGGCACCAGGGACCACTCCAGGAGAAACAGACATGTGACCTTTCAGACAGTAAATTCAAAAGAGCTGTTTTGAGGAAACTCAAAGAAATTCAAGAAAACACAGAAGGAATTCAGACTTCTATCAGATACATTTAACAAAGGGATGGAAATAATTTTAAAAAATCAAGCAGAAATTCTGAAGTTAAAAAATGCAATTCAGAAGCCGGGCGCGGTGGCTCACGCCTGTAATCCCAGCACTTTGGGAGGCTGAGGAGGGTGGATCACAAGGTCAAGAGATCGAGACCATCCTGGTCAACATGGTGAAACCCCGTCTCTACTAAAGATACAAAAAATTAGCTGGGCATGGTGGCGCGTGCCTGTAATCCCAGCTACTCAGGAGGCTGAGGCAGGAGAATTGCCTGAACCCAAGAGGCGGAGGTTGCGGTGAGCCGAGATCGCGCCATTGCACTCCAGCCTGGGTAACAAGAGCGAAACTCCGTCTCAAAAAAAAAAAAAAAAAAAAAAAATGCAAGCAATTCAGTACTGAAGAATGCATAAGAGTCTCTCTTTTTTATTTTTTTTTGAGACAGAGTTTCACTCTCATTGCCCAGGCTGGAGTGCAATGGTGTGATCTCGGCTCACCGCAACCTCTGCCTGCTGGGTTCTAGCAATTCTCCTGTCTCAGCCACCGGAGTAGCTGGAACTACAGGTGCGCGCCACCACACCAACTAATTTTTGTATTTTCAGTAGAAACAAGGTTTCACCATGTTGACCGGGATGGTCTCGATCTCCTGACCTCGTGATCTGCCCACCTCGGCCTCCCAGAGTGCTAGGATTACAGGCGGCATAAGAGTCTCTTAACAGCAGAATTGATCAAGGAGGGCCGGGCGTAGTGGCTCACGCCTGTAATCTCAGCACTCTGGGAGGCCAAGGTGGGTGGATCACCTGAGATCAGGAGTTAAGGCCAGCCTGGCCAACATGGTAAAAACCTGTCTCTACTAAAAATACAAAAATCAGCCAGGTGTGGTAGCGGGCGTGCCTGTAATCCCAGCTACTTGGGAGGCTGAGGCAGGAGAATCTCTTCAACCTGAGAGGTGGAGGTTACAGTGAGCTGAGTTGTGCAGCTACACTCCAGCCCGGGCAACAGAGCAAGACTCTGTCTCAAAAACAAAACAAAACAAAAAAGGATTGGTCAAGAGGAAGAAATAATTAGTGAACTTGAAGACAGCCTATTTGAAAATATACAGTCAGAGGAGACAAAAGAGAAAAGAATAAAAAATGAAGCACACCTAAAGGATCTAGAAAATAGCCTCAAAAAGACAAATCTGAGTTACTGGTCTTAAAGAAGAGGTGGAGAAAAAGAGGAGTAGAAAGTTTATTCTGCTGGGTGCAGTGGCTCACACCTGTAATTCCAACACTTTGGGAGTCTGAGGCAGGCAGATCACAAGGTCAGGAGATCGATACCTGTCTTGCCAACATAGTGAAACCCCATCTCTACTAAAAATACAAAAAATTAGCCAGGCGTGGTGGTGGGCTCCTGTAATCCCAGCTACACGGGAGGCTGAGGCAGGAGAATCGTGTGAACCCAGGAGGCAGAGGTTGCAGTGAGCCGAGATCTCGCCATTGCACTCCAGCCTAGGCAACAGTGCGAGACCGTCTCAAAAAAAAAAAAAAAAAGAAAAAAGAAAAAAGAAAAAAGAAAGTTCATTCAAAGGGATCATAATAGAGAGCTTCCCAAACCTAGAGAAAGATATTAATATCCAAATACAAAAAGGTTTTATAACATCAAGCAGATTTACTCCAAAGACTACCTCGGGGCATTTAGTAATCAAACTCCCAAAGGACAAGGATAAAGCATGTCCTAAAAGCAGCAAGAGAAAAGAAACAAATCACATCCCATGGAGCTCCAGTACACCTGGCAGCAGACTCCTCACTGGAGACCTTACAGGCCAGGAGAGAGTGGAGGACATATTTAAAGTGCTGAAGGAGTCCAGGTGAGGTGGCTCATGCCTGTCATCCCAGCACTTTGGGAGGCTGAGGTGGGTGGATCAAGAGGTCAGGAGTTTGAGACCGGCCTGGCCAACATGGTGAAACCCCGTCTCCACTAAAAATGCAAAAATTAGCTGGTGTGGTGGTGCACACCTGTAGTCCCAGCTACTCGGGAGGCTGAAGCAGGAGAATCACTTGAACCCAGGAGGCGGAGTTTGCAGTGAAGTGAGATTGCGCCACTGCACTACAGCCTGGGCAACAGAGAAAGACTCCATCTCGGCCGAGCATGGTGGCTCACGCCTGTAATCCCAGCACTTTGGGAAGCGGAGGTGCGCGGAGCACCTGAGGTCGTGAGTTCAAGACCAGCTTGACCAACATGGAGAAACCCCTGTCTCTACTAAAAATACAAAAAAAAGTAGCCAGGCAGGGTGGCACATGCCTGTAATCCCAGCTACTCAGGAGGCTGAGGCAGGAGAATTGCTTGAACCCAGCAGGCGGAAGTTGCAGTGAGCCGAGAGCATGCCATTGCACTCCAGACTGGGCAACAAAAGCAAAGCTCCAACTCAAAAAAAAAAAGAAAGACTCTGTCTCAAAAGATAAATAAGTAAAGTGCTGAGGGAAAAAACCTGTTACCCTAGAATAGTATATCTGGTGAAAATATCCTTCAAACATGAGGGAGAAATACTTTCCCAGATGAACAAAAGCTAAGTACGGGGTTTCATCAACACCCGACCTGTCCAAAAGAAATGCAAAAGAGAGTTCTTCAAGCTGAAAGAAAATCATGTTAATGAGCAATGAGACATCATCTGAAGGTACAAAACTCAGTGGCAATAGTAAGTACACTGAAAAACACAGAATATTATAACACTGTGATGTGATGTGTAAACAGTCTTTAGAAAGACAAAAGATGAACCAATTAAAAATAATAACTACAACAACGTTTCAAGACATAGGCAGTAGACATTCTATCATCCTTCACTCTTTTTCTTTCTTTTTTTCTTTTATTTGAAACTAGAGTTTCTCTCTGTTGCCCAGGTTTGAGTGCAGTGGCGTGATCTCAGCTCACTGCAGCCTCTGCCTCCTGGGTTTGAGCAATCCTCCTGCTTCAGCCTCCTGAGTAGCTGGGATTACAGGTGCACAACACCACACCCAGCTAGTTTTTGTATTTTTAGTAGAGTCAGGGTTTCGTCATGTTGGCCATGCTGCTCACTAACTCCTGGTCTCATGTGATCCACCTGCCTCAGCCTCCCAAAGTGCTGGGATTACAGGCGTGAGCCACCACGCCTAACCTATCCTTCACTCTTGTTTTACCAATTGCCTCCTGTTGGACATTTATAATGTTTCCTTTGATTATTGTTGCTATTATTATTATAATGATGGAATGAATTTCAGATGCTGGGATATAAACCTCTGATCCCTTTTTAAATTATGTCAGAGGAGAGATTCCTAGAAGTGGGATTAGCAGGTCGAGAGCGGAACCCTCCTCAAGTCCTATGCATGATTCAGCTGCCTGCCAGAAAGTTCAAGCATGATTCCCATTCCCATCAGCAACATGTGAGAGGATTCAGTGGGCTGAAACGTGGCCAGCACTGAGACTGGTCATTTAAAAACTCTGCAGCTGGGGCTGGATGTGGTGGCTTCATGAGGCTTTGTTCTTTCTATTAAAAAGTGGGGTGGCAAAGTTAAAGTGTAGAGTTTTCATAAGTTTTCTTTTTGCTTGTTTGTTTATGCAAACAGAATTAAGTTGTTATCAGCTTAAAATCATGGGTTGTAAGATAGTATTTGCAAGCCTCATGGTAACCTCAAATCAAGAATACACGGATACACAAAAAATAGAAAAGCAAGACATTAAATCCTACCACCAATTAAATCACACCAGAGAAAATCATCTTCACTAAAAAAAAGACAGGAAAAAAGGAAAGAAGGATGAGAAGATCACAAAACAATAAGAGAACAGATAACAAAATGGCAGAAGTAAGTCCTTACTTATCAAGAATAACATTGCATGTAAATGGCCTAAACTCTCCAATAAAAAGACATAGAGCTGGGCATGGTGACTCATGCCTATAATCCCAGCACCTTCTGAGGTCGAGGTGGGCGGATCACCCGAGGTCTGGAGTTCAAGACCAGCCTGACTAACATGGAGAAACCCTATCTCTACCAAAAAAAAAAAAAAAAAAAAAAAGCCAGGCGTGGTGGTGCATGCCTGTAATACCAGCTACTTGGGAGGCTGAGGCAGAAGAATCTCTTGAACCTGGGAGGCAGAGGTTGCGGTGGGCCAAGATCATGCCATTGCACTCCAGCCTTGGCAACAAGAGCAAAACTCTGTCTCAAAACAAAACAAAACAAAAAACTAAAAAGATGTAGAGTGGCTGAATGGATAAAAAAACAAGAGCCAATAATCTGTTGCCCACAAGAAACACACCTCACCTATGAAGACACACATAGGCTGAAAATAAAGGACTGGGAAAAGATATCCCATGCCACTGGAAGCCAGAAAAGAGCAGGAGCATCTATGCTGATATGAGACAAGACAGATTCCAAGACAAAAACTATACGAAGAGACAAAGAAAGTTATATAATGATAAACAGGTCAATTCAACAAGAGGATATAACAAATGTAAATATATATGCACCCAACACTGAAGCACCCAGACATAGAAAGCAAATATTACAGCCAGAGACAGATAGACAATAGCAGCTGGAGACATCAACATTCCAATTTCAGCACTGGACAGATATTCTAGAAATCAACCAAGAACTATAGGACTTAATCTGCATTATAGACCAAGTGGATATAATAGATATTCACATAATAGATATTCATTTTATCCAACGGCTGCATAATACATATTATTCTCTTCAGCATGTGGATGATTCTCAAGCATAGACCAAAGCCAGATGTGGTGGCTCACACCTGTAATTGCAGCAGTTTGGGAGGCTGAGGCAGGTGGATCACTTGAGGCCAGGAGTTTGAGTCCAGCCTGGCCATCATGGTGAAACCCCATCTCTACTAAAAATACAAAATTTAGGCTGGGCATGGTAGCTCACATCTGTAATCCCAACACCTTGGGAGGCTGAGACAGGTGAATCACCTGAGGTCGGGAGTTCAAGACCAGCCTGGCCAACATGGTGAAACTCCATTTCTACTAAAAGTACAAAAATTAGCCAGGTGTGGTGGCATGCACCTGTAGTCCCAGCTACTCAGGAGGCTAAAGCAGGAGACAACTTGAACCCAGGAGGCGGAGGTTGCAGGGGGCCGAGATTCGAGATTGTGTTACTGCACTCCAGCCTGGAAAACAGAAAGAGACTCTATCTCAAAAAAGAAAAAAAACAATTTTTTTTGGTGGGCATGGTGGTGTGGACCTGTAATCCCAGCTACTTGGGAGTCTGAGGCATGAATATTGCTTGAACCTGGGAGGTGGAGGTTGCAGTGAGCCTAGATCATGCCACTGCACTCCATCCTGCATGACAGAATGAGACTCTGTCTGAAAAAAAGAAAAAAAAAAAAAAAGAGTAGTTCTAATGTTAGGTGACAAAATACAACTTAAAACATTAAAAAAAAAAGCAGGTGACAAAACACAACTTAAAACATTTAAAAAAAAGCACCTTCTCTGACCACAATGGAATAAAACTAGAAACCAACAACAAGAGGAATTTTGGAAACTATACAAATACATGGAAATTAACCAATATGTTCCTGAATGACCAGTGGATCAATGAAGAAATTAAGAAGGAAGCTGAAAAAGTTATTGAAATAGATGATAATTGAAAAAAAATCAGATTTCATAAGCACCTGGCAAAAGAAAAGAGAAAAAATACCAAAACCTATGGGATACAGCAAAAGCAGTACTAGGAGGTAAGTTTATAGTTGTAAGTGCCTGTATCAAAAAATAAGAGAAACTTCAACTAAACAACCTAATGATGCATCTTAAAGAACTAGAAGATTGGAAGCAAACCAAATCCAAAATTAGTAGAAGAAAATAAATAATAAAGAGCAGAGATAAATGAAATAGAAATGAAGAAAATAACACAAAATATCAGTGAAACAAAATTCTTTTATTGAAAAGATAAATAAAATGGACACACCTTTATCCAGACTAACGAGAAAAAAAGAGAGAAGCCCCAAATAAATAAAATCAGATATGCAAAAGGAGACATTACGACCAATACTGCAGAAATTCAAAGGGTCATTATGGCTGTTATGGGCAGCTATATGCCAATAAATTGGAAAATCTAGGAGAAATGGATAAATTCCTAGACACATACAACCTACCGAGATTGAACCATGAAGAAATCCAAAACCTGAATAAACAAGTAATGACATCGAAACTGTATTAGTCTGTTCTCACATTACTCTAAAGAAATACCGGAGACTGGGTAATCTATAGAGAAAAGAAGCTAATTGGCTGATGGTCCTGCAGGCTGTACAGGAAGCATAATGCTGGCATCTGCTTGGCTTCTGGGGAGGCCTTTGGAAGCTTGCAGTCATGGCAGAAGGTGAAGTAGGAGCTTGCACAGCACATGGCCAGAGCAGGAGCAAGAGAGAGGATGAGGAGGGAGGTGGTGTGCACTGTTAAACAATCAGATCTCATGCGAACTTATTCACTCTCATAGGAACAGCAGCGAGGGGATGGTGCTAAACCATTCATGAGAAATGTCTCCATGATCCTGTCACCTCCCACCAGGCCCCAACTCCAACACTTGGGGTTACAATTCGACATGAAATTTATTATGGTTTCCGATATGGACACAAACCATATTGGAAGCCATAATAAAAAGTCTCCCAGCAAAGAAAAGCCTGGGACCTGATGGCTTCACTGTCGAATTCTGCCAGAGACTTAAACAAGTATGAATACAAATCCTACTCAAACTAGGCCAAAAATAAAGGAGGAGGGAAGACTTCCAACTCATCCCATAAGGCCAGTATTACCCTGATACTAAAGCCAGACAAAGGCACATAAAGAAAAAAAAATACTACAGGCTAATATTGCTGATGAACATTGATGCAAAAATCCTCAACAAAATACTAGCAAATTGAATTCAACAACACATTAAAAAGATCATTCATCATGACCAAGTGAGATTTCTCTCAAGAATGATTCAACATATGCACATCAATCAATGTGATGCATCCTATCAACAGAGTGAGGGAGGAAAACCAACTGATGCTGAAAAAGCATTTGATAAAATGCAACATCCCTTCGCGATCAAACTGGGTAGAAGAAACATAACTTGACATACTAAAAACCATATATGACAGATCCATGGCTAGGATCATACTGAATGAGGATACACTGAAAGCCTTTCCTCTAAGATCTGGAACATGACAAGGATGCCCACTTTTACCACTGTTCAACATAGCACTGGAAGGCATAGCTAGAACATCAGAGAAGAGAAAGAAATAAAGGGCATCCAACTTGGAATGGAAGAAGCTCAATTATCCTTGTTTGCAGATATGATCTTATATTTAGAAAAACCTAAAGACTCCACCAAAAAACTATTAGAACTGATAAACAAGGCTGGGCATGGTGGCTTACGCCTGTAATCCTAGCACTTTGGGAGGCTGAGGTGGGCAGATCACTGGAGGTCAGGAGTTCGAGACCAGCCTGGCCAACATGATGAAACCCCATCTCAACTAAAAAGCAGAAAATTAGCTGGGCATGGTGGTGGGAGCCTGTAATCCCAGCCACTTGGGAGGCTGAGGCAGGAGAATCACTTGAACCGGGGAGGTAGTGATTGCAGTGAGCCAAGATTGTGCCACTGCACTCCAGCCTGGGCAACAAAGCTAGACTCTGTCTCAAAAAAAAAAAAAAAAAAAAAGACTTAAATCTAAGACTTCAAACTGTGAAACTATTAACAGAAAACACTGGAGAAACCACCCCCTACCCTAAGACATTGGAGTGGGCAAAAACTTCTTGACTAATACCCCACAAGCACAGTCAATTAAAACAAAAATGGTCAAATGGGATTATATCATGTTAAAAAGCTTCTGCAGGCCAGGCACAGTGGCTCATGCCTGTAATCCAAGCACTTTGGGAGGCCAAGGCAGGCATATCACCTGAGGTTGGGAGTTTGAGCCCAGCCTGGCCCACATGGAGAAACTCCATCTCTACTAAAAATACAAAATTTGTCGGGTGTGGTGGCGCATGCCTGTAATCCCAGCTACTCGGGAGGCTGAGGCAGGAGAATCACTTGAACCTGAGAGGCAGAGGTTTCGGTGAGCTGAGATTGCACCACTGCACTCCAGCAGAGGAAACCAGCAACAAAGTGAAGAGACAACCTACGGGACGGGAGAAAATACATGCAAACTACCCGTGTGACAGGGAATTAATAACCAGAATATATAAGAAGTTCAACTAACTCTATAGGAAATAATTTAATAAAAATATAATCTAATAAAAAGTGGGCAAAAGGTCTGAATAGACATTTCTCAAAAGAAGACACACAAATGGCAAACAGGCATTTAAAAAAGTGCTCAAGATCATTGATCCTCAGATAAATGCAAATCAAAATTACAGTGAGATGTCATCGCACCCCAGTTAAAATGGCTTTTATCCAGAGACAGGTGATAATGAATGCTGGTGGGGATGTGGGGAAAGAAAACCCTCATACACTATTGGTAGGAATGTAAATTAGTACAACTGCTATGGAGAACAGTTTGGAGGTTCCTCAAAAATCTAAAAATAGAGCTACCATATGATCCAGGAATCCCACTGCTGGGTATATACCCCACAGAAAGGAAATCAGTGTGTCCAAGAGATATCTGTGCGCTCATGTTTATTGAGCACTATTCATAGTAGCCAAGATTTGGAAGCAACCTGTGTCCATCAGCAGATGAATAGCTGAAGAAAATGTGGTACTTACACACAATGGAGCACTACTCAGCCATAAAAAAATAAGATCCTGTCATTGGCAACAACATGGATGGGACTGGAGGTCATTATGTTAAGTGAAATAAACCAGATACAGAAAGACAAACTTTGCCTGTTCTCACTTGTTTGTGGGAATGAAAAATAAAAACAATTGAGCTCATGGAGCTAGAGAGCAGAAGAATGGTTACCAGAGGGTTGGGAAGGGTAGTTGGGGGGTGGCGGGGAAGTGGAGACGGTTAATGGATACAAAAAATAGAAAGAATGAAGAGACCTAGTATTTGCCAGCACGACAGCGTGACTATAGTGTAAAATAATTTTTTTTTGAGATGGAGTTCTCACTCTGTTGCCCAGGCTGGAGTGCAATGGCATGATCTCTACTCACTGCAACCTGCTGGGTTCAAGTGATTCTTGTGCCTTGGCCTCCTGAGTAGCTGGGACTACAGATGCCCAGCTCTCACTATGCCCGGTGCTCACCATGCCCAGCTCATTTTGCATTTTTAGTAGAGATGGGGTTTACCATGTTGGCAAGGCTGGTCTCAAATTCCTGACTTCAAGTGATCAGCCTGCTTTGGCCTCCCAAAGTGCTGGGATTACAGGAATTAGCCACTGTACCCGGCGTATAGTAAAAAATAATTTAATTGTACATTTCTTTTTTTTGAGACAGAGTCTTGCACTGTCACCCAGGCTGTAGTGCAGTGGCGCGATCTCGGCTCACTGCAGTCTCCACCTCCTGGGTTCAAGCAATTCCCCTGCCTCAGCCTCCCGAGTAGCTGGGACTACAGGCATGTGCCACCACGCCCAGCTAATTTTTTTGTATTTTTAGTAGAGACAGGGTTTCACCATGTTGGCCAGGATGGTTGCAATCTCCTGACCTCGTGATCCATCTGCCTCGGCCTCCCAAAGTGCTAGGATTACAAGCGTGAGCCACTGCACCTGGCCCAACTGTACATTTAAAAAAACTAAAATAATGTAATTGGATTGTGTGTAGCACAAACGATAAACTCTTGATAATGGTACATTTACCCTGATGTGATTATTACAGATTGCATGCATGCATCCGGATGTCCTATGTAACCCATAAAATATATATACCTACTATGTACTCACAAAAATTAAAAATTAATTAAAAAAAAGAAAAATTAAGAAGGAGAAGGTCCAAAAAGAAACAAGGTTGAAAGGACCAAATGGAAAGGACCAAAAGGGGTGTTGGAGTGCCCTCTGCTGGCCAGTGTTGACTCAAGGCTGAGTCAGAACCTGTCAAAGAACCAGCCGGCTGAGAACCGAGCTGCCCTGTCCACCTTCCTAAGATCCCTTCTTCCCGAGAGGAGGGAGCAGCGTCTGTCCCTGTGAGGAGGGGTATCAGTAGCTACCCAGGCACGTCTGCTGCGGTAGGGACGCATGCTCCCCCAATCCGATATTCTTGCACGTGAAGGTCTCCTGGCTGGCAACGCTTACTGCAGGTGTGGTTGGAGGGAGGAGGCGCGGAGGCTGGTGCAGGCCTGGAATGCAGCACCAAGTCATCTGCTCCCAGGCTTGTGATTGCCCCCATCGAGTAGCTGTCCTGCCACGGAGAGTTCTTCGTGGTTACAAAGTGGGTCACCGTCAGCCTCTCACTGGTTCCTCACACAGTCCATGAGAGATTTTCATTCCTCTCGACGGCTACTTTTCAGAGCGGTTTAGGGACTCCGCCAAGGCCAAGCTTTGTGGCTGTCTCAGGCCCGAGGCTCCAAGTTCCGCATGTTCTTCATGTTGCCTCTAGGAGAATCATAGAAATTTGATCTCCTAGCCAGGTGCGGTGTCTCACGCCTGTAATCCCAGCACTTTGGGAGGCTGAGGTGGGCAGATCACCTGAGGTCAGGTGATCGAGACCAGCCTGAACAACATGGTGAAACCTGGTCTCTACTAAGAATATAAAAATTAGCCTGGTGTGGTGGAGGGTGCTTGTAATCTCAGCTACTCAAGAGGCTGAGACAGGAGAGTTGCTTGAGCCCAGGAGGTGGAGGTTGCAATGAGCCAAGATTGTGTCACTGCACTCCAGCATGGGTGACAGAGCGAGACTCTGTCTCAAAAAAAAGAAAAGAAAAGAAATTTGCTCTCTTTGCTGTCTGGCACTTGAGTCACATGCAGTATCTGTGACAGGTGGCCATGCAGTGGTGCTGTTCCTCCAGCGCACACCTCGGGGGGCAAGGACCTCCCTGTCTCCAGGGCAGCCATTCCTGCGGCGGCTGACTGCTTCAGACTCCTGGCTTGGGTTCGCCGTGCGGAAGACACGTCTTCCTGTCTGTGGTTTCTCTGGACAAGTTCTCCTCCTTGGGCGGTGGAACAAGAGTATTCAACCTGCCACCTGCAGATATTTGAAGATATTATTGGGGACCCTTGAGTCCTTCCCTGGCAGACCCCAATTCTGCTTTGCTTGTTTTCCCAACATCAACCAATGCTGGCATCATTTGCTGAGCTCTACATCTCCAAGATGAGTCCCCTGAGTCCGCCCCCATCACCGGAGCCAGGCCAACTCTCCTCTGTCACCTCTGCTGTCTTTCCTGTCTCCGCCCCCTCCACCTGCCTGTGCTCAGTGTGAATCTTAGAATGACCCCACAGCCTCCTAATGGGCCTCCCTGCCTCCAGCTTTGCTCCCTCGGGGCCATCCTCCACTCTGCATCAAGGGGATTTCCCTAAAAAGTTTCTTCACCAGCTCCCATTGCCTTGTAGTGAGTCCCAACCCCTTCCCCCATCAGAAGGGACCCTGTGCCTACACCCACCCTTGACCTCGGCCTTGTGAAGTGATTCCCCCAGCTGCTCGATTTGGGCTTCTGACCTTTCCGCTTTGCACTTGTGTGAGGATGGAGCTGGGAGGAACAGAGGCCCTTTCAGCTGCACAAAGGGGAGTCACGGTTAGGGGTGGGGGGGATACGCCAGGTCTCAGGAGGTGAGCTCATTGTCCCTCCTCCATCTCCATGTGTGGGTAGATTTTCCTTCCCTCCGGACACAGGGCGGTGAATGTCCCAATTCATGAATGACAGGTCCAGCACACTATTAGAGTCAATCTGTCTCTCTCTCTCTCGTCCAGGTTCTTGGGAGACAGCATCAGGCTGGTCCGAGCCCACTGCCGTGCAGGGCAGGGGCAGATGAGGCAGCCTGGAGTGCCCACCACTCCAGGGCCAACGCTGGTGTCTGCTGGCAGCCTCCCGGACCTTACCCAGGTCTGAGCCTGCTGCTGATCCTCTGGGCGCTCAGGTTATCCTGGGTTCACCCTGCGTAGTGGGCAATGTCTGTTTAGAATTCCCCTCCTGCTAGAATCCTCCACTTCCCCATAACTCATAAAGCATCCACTTTCTTTCTTTCTTTTTGCTTTTTGGGACAGAGTCTCACTCTATTGCCCAGGCTGGAGTGCAGTGGTGCAATCTCAGCTCACTAAAACTTCTGCTTCCTGGGTTCAAGCAATTCTCCTGCCTTAGCCTCCTAAGTAGCTGAAATTACACTTGTGCACCACCATACCCAGCTAATTTTATTTTTTTTGAGACAGAATCTCACTCTGTCACCCAGGCTGGAGTGCAGCTCTCGGCTCTCTGAAACCTCTGCCTCCTGGGTTCAAGCCATTCTCCTCTCTCAGCCTCCCGGTAGCTGGGATTACAGGTGCCCACCACCATGACTGGCTAATTTTTGTAGTTTTAGTAGATACAGGGTTTCACCATGTTGACCAGGCTGGTCTAGAACTCCTGACCTCTGGTGATCTGCCCGGCTCAGCCCCCTTAAGTGCTGGGATTACAAGTGTGAGCCTCTGAGCCCAGCCACTACTATCTATTTTTGTTTGATGCCGGTGGTGTTGTGTGCGTGTGTAATCCCAACTACTTGAGAGGCTGAGGCAGGAGGATTTCTTGAGACTGGGAGCTGGAGTCCAGCCTGGAGATCCCCACTTCTAAATATATATATATATATATATATATATATGTGTGTGTGTGTGTGTGTGTGTGTTTGTATGAATATATATATGTGTATATGTGTGTATGTATGTATATAAATAGATATATTTGATGGTGTCCTCATAATTAGATTCATGTTAAAACATTTTTAGCAAGAATACTTCTGGGGACATAGGATGTCAGTTTGCACTTTCACCGGTGACGCTGAGCTGGATCGCTGCTTAAGGTGGAGTCCACCAGATTTTCCATAGTAAAGGTACCTTTTTCCTTTTCCAGGTTTTTTACTAAGACAGAATTCAGAGTCCACTATTCCAGGTCAACTTCTCTAAGTAGTTGATGGGCCCTTTCAATATGTAGACTCAGGTTGTTTATTTCTAGAAAGTTTCCTCTTTTTGTCAGCGGAGGGGTTATGCTTTTGCTTGATATTTTGTGTGTTTTTTTTCAGGCACCCCATTATGTGTATGTTGGATTATCTTTGCATATCTTCTTTAGCCATGTCTCTTTCTCGATGACCTTTAAAACAACTTTTTTTTTGAGACACGTCTCCCTCTGTTGCCCAGGCTGGAGTGCAGCGGCGCAATCTCGGCTCACTGCAACCTCAGCCTCCTGGGCTCAAGCGATGCTCCCACCTGAGCTTCCTGAGGAGCTGGGACTACATACGCACCACCGTGCCTGGCTAATTGTCAATTTTTTTGTAGAAATGAGGTCTCACTTTGCTGCCTAGGCTGGTCTTGAACTCCTAGATGCAAGTGGCTTTCCTGTCTCGGCCTCCCAAAGTGCTGAGATTACAAGTGTGTGCCACTGTGCTGGCCTAAAAAACTTTTTTTTTTTTTCTTTTTTCTTTTTTTTTTCCGAGACGGAGTTTCGCTCTTGTTACCCAGGCTGGAGTGCAATGGCGCGATCTCGGCTCACCGCAACCTCCGCCTCCTGGGTTCAGGCAATTCTCCTGCCTCAGCCTCCTGAGTAGATGGGATTACAGGCACGCACCACCATGCCCAGCTAATTTTTTGTAGTTTTAGTAGAGACGGGGTTTCACCATGTTGACCAGGATGGTCTCGATCTCTTGACCTCGTGATCCACCCGCCTCGGCCTCCCAAAGTGCTGGGATTACAGGCTTGAGCCACCGCGCCCGGCTAAAAAACTTTTAAAATTAATTTTATTTCTGTTCTCTTGGCTTTTTGGCTTTTTTCATTTCTTTCATGAATCTCTTATTATATTTTCCATTAAATTTCATTTCCCTTGAGAGTATCTTGCAATTTATTCATTTAAATTTTTCATTTTTATATTTAATTTTTATTTTTTTAAGACAGCGTCTCACCCTGTCACCCGGGCTGGAGTGCAATAGCCCTATCTGGGCTCACTGCAAACTTCACCTCCTGGGCTCAAGTGATTCTCCTGCCTCAGCCTCCCCATTTGCTGGGATTCTAGGTGCCCACCACCACATCCGGCTAATTTTTGTATTTTTAGTAGAGGAAGGGTTTTTCCATGTTGGCCAGGCTGGTCTTGAACTCCTGATATCAGGTCATCTGTCCACCCCAGCCTCCCAAAGTGCTGGAATTACAGGCGTGAGCCACTGTGCCTGGCCATATTTTTAATTTTTATTTTTATGGGTGAGTATCTTGCAATTTAATCTTCATTTCTGAAATGATTTTAACTTTTCTTTAGTGTTTTTTTGAGACAAGGTCTCCCTACATTGCACTGGCCAGAGTGCAGTGGTACAATCTCAGCTCACTGCAACCTCTGCCTCCTGGGCTCAAGGGATCCTTCCACCTCAGCCTCCTGTGTAGCTGGGACTATAGGCACGCACCACCACACCTAGCTAATTTTGTATTTCTCACTATGCTGCCCAGATCTGTCACTTTTTCTTTTTTTTCTTTTGAGACGGAGTTTTGCTCTTGTTACCCAGGCTGGAGTGCAATGGCGCGATCTCGGCTCACCGCAACCTCTGCCTCCTGGGTTCAGGCAATTCTCCTGCCTCAACCTCCTCAGTAGCTGGGATTACGGGCACGCACCACCATGCCCAGCTAATTTTTTGTATTTTTAGTAGAGACGGGGTTTCACCATGTTGACCAGGATGGTCTCAATCTCTTGACCTCGTGATCCACCTGCCTTGGCCTCCCAAAGTGCTGGGATTACAGGCGTGAGCCACCGACCCCGGCCCTTCACTTTTTCTTTAATTTCTTTCTTGATTTTTATGAACTCTCATTTCCTGCTTTTCCTCTTTTTGGTCTATTCCTGTTTGGTGTTTTAAAAGTTTTTATTTAAAGGGTTTTTCATATCTGAGAATGCTTATGTAAGAATACTTAGTTTGGGCTGGAGTATTGTGTTACAGTTTTCTACTTGGTATTTTTCTGGAGGAGAATTTTCATCAGCTAAACTGTTTTGATTCTCACTTTCTATTTTTTTCTTATAGTAGATTCGTATGAATGTTTGCTTTTTTCAGTTCTTGTTGAACTATCTGCCATTTCCCTTCACCGGTAATACAGGCATTTGCAGACAGAAGCAGGGGATTTGGGTGACTTTCTAGGTTTCTTAGTTCAAGGGCACCCTCTTCTAAAGAAGATTTTTTTACTCCTGTCCTCTGTTGCCCAGACTGGAGTGCAGTAGCACCCTCAGCTCACTGCTTCTTCAGCCTCCTGGGCTCAAGCGATCTTCCTGCCTCAGGCCTCCCCTTGTCCTCTGCCAGTAGCTGGGACTACAGGTGAGCACCACCACATCCAGCTAATTTATGGATTTTTTCTAGTGATGGGGTTTTACCATGTTGTCTAGGCTAGTCTTGAACTCCTGAACTCTATCGATCCACCTGCCTCAGCCCTGCAAAGTGCTGGGATTACAGGTGTGAGCCACCACACCCGGCCTCTGAAGAAGTTTTTTAAAAAAATCAATGATACTTTTGTTGTGGGGAGGGGATGATATGTCTTTGATTTTGTGATTTTGTAAAAATTATTTTTAATTTTTAATTTTTTTAAGAGTAGTCAAGCGTAGTAGTGAGAAGCGGGGAAAGGGTAGAAGAAGGATTTCGATCTGTAACCGACTGTGAACAATCAACTGAGGTAACTCACTGCCTTCGGACCAGCCTGATTTCCTGATTCTTACTGCTTTTGTAAAACCTTTAACTTCCACAGCTTACTCCTTTCTTTGCGTTCACCGCCAAGCTTCCAAGGGGCACCTTCCCCTTTTGGGTCACTCCCTCTCCCCTCCACTACCTCGGCCCTTTAAAGACTGCCACTCTGGCCCTGCACATTCTCAATTCCCCAGAAGTCGGTGCTTGGATCCAGCGGGCATCAGCCCTGTCTCAGCATTGCCGCACTCAGGGCAGGCCCCCTCTCTCTGGGGTCATTGCTTGCGTCGACACTCAGGCCTTGGCTGCCCTCTCCTCTTTTGTAGTCTCCACCTGACTGTACTCTGTGGGCTCAGATCTTGTTCTGGCATTTTCAGGTGTTTATTTCTCTACTTGGCTGTGGATGGAGTTTGCTGTGCTCCATCTGAGGATGATGCTGAGGGCAGGGCTGGGAATGGCTTCCTTTGCTCTCCTTGTTCTGTGTGGCTTTGGGGGGACATGTGGCGAGGCTGGGGGTTATGGTGGCTGCCATTATCTTAAGGGATCCGGGAAGGCAGCTCACGCCCTCTCAGTGAAGGGCAGTGACCATCAGAAAGTTACACATGTGTTGTCGAAGCAGTTCTTGTTATTTTCTTTGACCATTTTTACATTGATTGCCTAAATTGGTCAGAGGCATCCTTTTGTTGGCAGCTGAGGAATCCTAGCCGTAGCAGCTTGCTTCCTGCCACATGGATGAGGCTGGATTGCAGGGTGAGGCAGAGGTGAGCTGGAGGGAGAGGTGGAGGAGCTCGGAGCTCCTTTTGCAAGCCATCTCAGGCCCAGGGACATTTCTGGGAACTGGACAGCTTTGGAATTCCTTTATTTATTTATTTACAGACAGGGTCTCCCTCTGTCACCCAGGATGGAGTGCAGTGGTGCCATCTCGGCTCACTGCAGCCTCGATCTCCTGTGTCGCAGAGATCCTCACACCTCAGCCTCCTGAGTAGCTGGGGCCACAAGCACACGCCACCGCCACACCTGGCTAATTTTTTTTTGTAGAGACAGGGTCATCTTATGCTGCCCAGGCTGGTCTCAAACTTCTGGGCTCAAGCAATCCTCCTTCCTTGGCCTCCTAAAGTGTTGGGTTATAGGCATGAGCCACTGCACCCCACTCCATGTATTTATTGAAACGAAACACACTTTCAGAGGGAACACACTCATGTCATCAGCACCCAGGCGAAGGACAGAACATATGAAGCCTCCAGGGACCCTGCATGTCCCTTCTGGCCTCTACCCACTTCACAGATAACCAATATTCTGACTTCTCTCACTCTGGGACAGTTTCGACACTTTGTAGAGATGGAATCATGTGGAGTGTGTGTGTGTGTGCTTGCGCCTGACTTCTTTTGTTTAACATTACCTCTGAGCTCCACCCATGTGGTTGTGTAGAGGCAGGATATGTTTTGGAGTTGGAAGTGTCAGGGCCTGGAGATTCATCCAGTGTCCTTGGAGAAACCACTTCACATCTCCCACTCAATCCCTTTGTCTGTCAAATGGGGCAGATGGTGACAATACACAGCTGCTGTTTTCATCTCCCCTCTGTTAACAGGCCTGGAATAGGGCAGAGGCCCCAGGGCCCTCTCCTCCCTTTGCCCGAGCGTGGGGCCTGGGAGCGCTTGAGCTTGAGTTAGCTCCAGTGTGTGAAACTCACACGCCTCTCCCCACCCACACACTCTTTGACATTTTAAAATAGTTTTTTTTTTTTTTTTTTTTTTTTTTTTTAGATGGAGTCTTGGCCTGTCACCCAGGCTGGAGTGCAGTGGCTCCATCTCAGCTCACTGCAACCTCTGCCTCCCAGGTTCCAGCGATTCTCCTGCCTCAGCCTCCCGAGTAGCTGGGACTACAGGTGCGTGCCAGCACACCCAGCTAATTTTTGTTTTTTTAGTAGAGACAGGGTTTCACTATGTTGGCTAGGCTGGTCTTAAATTCCTGACCTTGTGATCCACCCACCTCGGCCTCCCAAAGTGTTGGGATTACAGGCATGAACCACTGAGCCTGGCCAATTTTTGTAATTTTAATAGAGACAGGGTTTCACTAAGTTGGCTAGGCTGGTCTTGAACTCCTGACCTCAGGTGATCCGCCCGCCTTGGCCTCCCAAGTGTTGGGATTACAGGTATGAGCCACTGCACCCTGCCTGAAATAGCTCTTTTCGTGGAGTGCCTGCCTGCGCTGGTTCTCCACTCTGTCCTCTCTGTCCCGAGTGCTTGGGCACCTGGGGGAACATGGCTGTATTATTAGCAAAAATATTAAGATATTAGGCCAGGCGCGGTGGCTGACACCTGTAATCCCAGCACTTTGGGAGGCCAAGGTGGGCGGATCACGAGGTCAGGAGTTCAAGACCAGACTGGCCAACATGGTGAAACCCCGTCTCTACTAAAAGATACAAAAATTAGCTGGGCATGGTGGCTCGTGCCTGTAATCCCAGCTGCTTGGGAGCCTGAGGAAGGAGAATTGCTTGAACCAGAACCCGGGAGGCGGAGGTTGCAGTGAGCTGAGATTGCGCCACTGCACTCCAGCCTGGGCTACAGAGAAAGACTGTCAAAAAAAAAAAAAAAATTAAAATTAAGATATTGCTGGCCGGGCGCGGTGGCTCAAGCCTGTAATCCCAGCACTGTGGGAGGCCGAGGCGGGTGGATCACGAGGTCAAGAGATCGAGACCATCCTGGTCAACATGGTGAAACCCCGTCTCTACTAAAAATACAAAAAAAAAAAAAAATTAGCTGGGCATGGTGGCGTGTGTCTGTAATCCCAGCGACTCAGGAGGCTGGGGCAGGAGAATTGCCTGAACCCGGGAGGCGGAGGTTGCGGTGAGCCGAGATCGCGCCATTGCACTCCAGCCTGGGCAACAAGAGCGAAACTCCGTCTCAAAAAAAAAAAAAAAAAAAAAGATATTGCACAAGTAATGATGCATGTTAGCACCAATCTCTCTCAGCATATGGCGCTTTAGTTTCTCCTGGACAGACATGGCACAGGGCTGGGCGTAGGTGGTTGAAGTTCAACTCCTGGCTAAGCTCTCTGAGCTTCTGAAGATAGAGACCATCCTATGTACCTCTGGGGTTGTGGTGGGGATGAGAGGAGCCACCCCATGAGAGCCTGTCAACGCTGTGCCTATAATGCTTGGTAGTGTCCGTAATGCCTGAGTGCACCTGGCATCATCTGGGATAGCTGGAGCCTACGTTCTCCTGCACACGGTCTGGTTTAGGCCGGGACGGCGGCTTCTGCCCGTAATTCCAGCGCTCTGGGGGAGGATCGCTTGAGTCCAGGAGTTCAGACCTGGGCAGCATAGCGAGATCCTGTCTGTATCAAAACAAAAAAAGATTTTAATTGGTTTGGGATGAGGCCTGGACATAGGGAAATTTTGAGGTTTTCCAGGTAACTCCAATGTGCAAGGAGGCTGAGAGCCGCTCGCCCGGCGCACAGAGCTAGCTCAGGAGATGCGGAGAGTGGGCGGGTGCCGGCTTGGGACCTTGGAGTTGCAGCTTCCTGCGGCAGGCGCGCCCCTCCTTGCTCCCTTCCACACCTCCGCATCGCACCCCACCCCTGTACCCCACCTTCCTCCCACCAAAGAAACCTCACCTGCCGCCTCCCGCCCAGGTCCTCTGGATTTTGCCAGTGTGTGTGGGTGGGCACAAGAGGCCCCTCCCTGCCGTGAGAGCAGGTGAGCCAGGCCGCGCACGAATCCGAGGGGGCGGCCGCCCAGCTGGGAAGCAGCCCTGAAATAGACCCCCGCCGCCCCCGCTGCCTCCTTCCGGAATCTGCTCAGGTGAAAAACAAGCCTCTCAATCCAGGCATGTTCCCCGGCGTGGGACAGGGAGGCGCCCAGCACTGCAGGAGGCGTAGACGGGGCCTGGGTTGCGCTCGGACCCGCCCCAGGCCCGGCCGCTGCGTGCAGTGAGGGCGCTCGGCCACCGGGCGGCGCTGCTGGCCCGCGATGGGCAGCCCGGCTGGCGGGGCGCGGGGCCAGCGCTCGGACGCGCCAGAATTGAGGCTCCTCGCGGTCTTCTCAGCGATCTCGCCGCGTTTCTGGGGTGGCTGACCGGGACCTCCATTCTGAGGAGGCCGGGGCGGGGTGCCTGCGCGGGGCAGTGGTACCCCCTTCTGCGGGCACAGGCAGAGAGCCGGGCAGGGGTGCCGACTCCACCCAGGTGTCTGTCCTCCTTGCCCTCCTGCTGCTGCTTTCCCCCCACATTTCCCACGTGCTTCCTGAGGTCTAAGCGTGTGTGTGTGTGTGTGCGTGCGTGTGTGTATGTGTGAATGTGCATGCGTGCATGTGTGCATGTGCGTGCGTGCGTGTGTGTCCGTGCGTGTGTGTATGTGTGCGTGCGTGTGTGTATGTGTGCATATGTGTGTATGTGTGCGTGCGTGTGTGTATCCGTGCATGTGTGTGCGTGCGTGTGTGTATGTGTGTGTGTGTGCGCGTGCGTGCGCGCATGCGTGTGTGTGTGTGTGTGTGTGTAGTCAAGACCATCCGTCCACTTAACCTCTCGTCTGTCCATCCGACAACCCACCCAGGTCACATTTGTTGTCCACGGACTGTAAAC
The DNA here is from genome assembly GCF_009761245.1 of Sapajus apella. Taxonomy (NCBI): domain Eukaryota; kingdom Metazoa; phylum Chordata; class Mammalia; order Primates; family Cebidae; genus Sapajus; species Sapajus apella. Next base: position 1,572,012 of record NW_022437023.1, on the reverse strand, counting down.
CAGCTGGACAAAGAAATGGGGTGGGTAGGGACAGCATTCTTCCCAGTCTGGGGAGGGAGACCAGCTAGCAGGATGCCTCAGAATTCTGGACCAAGGGTGCTGCTTAAGCTGGGCCTTGAAGGTGGGGCAGGGGGCTTTTGGGTGGAGAAGAAAAGGCAATTTGGCCACAGAGGTGGGAAGGAGAGTTCAGGGCCCAGGGGCTGGGGTAGGGAACAGGATCGGTGTGTGGGGAGCCGTGCCCACCATCTACAGGGCCGTCGGAGCAGCCCTGAGCTGTGGGCTTTATCCTCCTGTCCTTACCAATGAGGAGACCTGACCTGGAGGCCTCAGTGCCCACATGGTGATGTCACAGCCCGGGCTGAATGTGACTGTGGAAATAGCCCATCGTGACACCTGGGGAGCGCTGTGCCAGGGTCAGCCTCCACCCACTCACAGTCCCAAACACCCCACGTGGTCCTGCATCTGGCCCTGGCCTCCCAGGAATACAGGGGGTCTTCCCTGGCCCTGGCTTCGACATTTTTTTTTTTTTTTTGAGATGGGGTCTCACTCTTTTGCCAGGTCAGAGTGCAATGGAGTGATCTCTGTTCCTTGCAACCTCTGTGTCCCAGGTTCAAGTGATTCTTGTGCCTCAGTCTCCTGAGTAGCTGGGATTACAGGTGCCCACCACCAATGCCTGGTTCATTTTTGTATTTTTAGTAGAAACAGGGTTTCACCATGTTGGCCAGGCTGGTCTTGAACTCTTGACCTCAGATGATCTGCCGACCTCGGACTCCCAAAGTGCTGGGATTACATGCGTGAGCCACCACGCTGGGCTCTGGCTTCTCCTTTTGTGTCTCCAAGGTTCCTGCTGTTTTGTTCTTCCCACTCACACCTGCTCACAGGAGAGCTTCTTCCATGAGCCTCGACCTCTGCAGCGCTCAGGAAAAGCCTTTGGCCCTGGGAAGATGTTTCGGTTTTGCCACCCGGGGTAGGGGGGAGCACTTGGTGGGGACAAGTCAAGGCAGCCTTGGGATCCCTAGCAGTCCTGAGACCTGAGAAGAGCTGAGGACGGAGATGCCTGGAGTGTGGGGGATGGAGGCTTGGAGCTGGGCTGGCCAGAATCTGGGCAGGGACCGAGCCTGTGCATGAAATCTCTGTGCAGCCCGGGGCTCGCTGGGCCTTGAGTATGTATCTGTACCTTGAAGGGGCAATGCAGATTCTTGAGGTAGGGAGGGCTGAGGAGAGGCCCAGGGGTGTGGATGAGCTGGGGAGAGCTGGGTTTTCTGCCCAGGTCCCTTCTTGTCTGGGGTGGAGTCCTCATATCTCAGCAAGTGAGGAGTTCTCCAGGGTTGCACCGCAGGGGCTCCTACCTTGATCCCCCTCCTCTGTGCCTCTCAGCTTCCCTATTTGTGGATGGAATCATCGCACTGGCCTGTCCACCCTAGGGCTGTTGCAGAGAGTCTGATTTGCACCCGGCATGCAGCAAGGGCCCCAGTGTGCCACCCACTCCACCCCCAGCCTGGGGCTCTGCAGGCCCTGGCCCTCCCGAGATGCCACCTCCCCATCCCCAGCCACCTTCCCACCTTGCTCCTGCCTGTCCCCCTTGTCTTCCATTGTGGGGGCCTCATACCCCACTCCAGCTGGTTAGAATTCTATTAATATTTCAGTTTGATGAATTAAAGATTCTTTTCTACCCTCGTTCTGGTGTCCCAGGAGGGAATTAAAAGCGAATCGGATCCAATCAAATGCCATTAAAATGCAGCCCACGAGGGTAGGAGCTGGCGTGTGGGCTTTTCTTCCCCAGCTCTGCTTTGTCCTCTTTGGGGGGTCCGGGTGACGGGTCGGTAGTTGGGAGGTGGGTGCAGGAAGAGCGAGAGAAAGCTGAAGGGAAGGAGGAGGACAAGGAGTGTCTGAATAAATGCTACTGCCTCCTTCCAGGGGAGCACAATCCCCTCAGCCCCTGTGGCTCATGCTTCCCCAGGAATGAGGCGGAGGCCGTTGGGGACAGTGCGGCTGTGACCTCAGCCCTAGGACCAGACCACACTCCCCTCCTCCACTGCCTTCATGTTGTTTTTTCCCAGGGCATTGCAGCCTGTCTGGTGTCCTTGCTGGAGGTACCTCAGCAATCAGCCTTGGAAGCGGCCTGAACGGGACGTGGGCTGGTCCAGCCTCCGCCTGGGAGATCCCGGGGCCTGTGTCTAACTCCCTGTCTGGTCAGCTGTCTGGGTCCTGCTTGGGGAGACACAAACATTGTCCGTGGAGTTTCCTAAGCAGGACCAGCCCTGGAGTGTGGTGAAGGGATGCCCACAGAGGGCCGCCCGGGATTCCCCACTGCCGATCTGTCAACGAGCCTGTGCTAAGGGCCTGGAGCTTGCTTGGAAGACAGGAGCCATCTGACGCAATAGAAGGCCCCAATCGTGGGGTCCCTCACCCTTGAAAAGTGTTTCTCACTCCATTCTTTCATCCCCCAAACTGCCCTGCGTTGGGACTCACATTTGACAGTGGAGGATGCTAAGGCTCAAGGTAGCAGAGCGGCACGCGGCAGTCCCTTGCGAGGGAGTGAGTGCTGTGGACAGTGTCCACACTGGTCTGTTCATGGAGCGTGTGCAACCAGATCCTGGAAGAGTGTGGCAGAGAGCTCGGAAAAAGGATTGGACGGTCTGAGAAAGACTGGGGGGCGTTGCTCCAGGTTGAGGGCAGCAAAGCAAGGACACTCTCCTCCCAGGGCCCCGCCTCCTGCAGGCCTCCTCCCAGGGCCAGCTGGACTGCACCCCTCCCGTGCCTGTCACCTGGCTACTCCCCCTGGTGCCCAGAGACCTGCCACTCAGCCGAAGGAGCAGGCGGCCATGAGGTCTTGGGCGGGAGGGGCTTTTAAATGTTAATTGTATTTTGACATCCTGGCTTGTGACATCCATCCTAATGACATTTGGCTCACGGTTGACAGCCCCCGGACATGTGGAGAGAGAGATGATAAGTTGTTCTAAATTGCAGCAAGGCAAAGAGGCTGGAAAATCCTGAGTCTTAAGAAAAAAGAGACGGGGAGAAGACCCAGAGAGACAGGAGGAGAAAGAGTCTTTCTAGGTGGGTCATTCATTCATTCATTCATTCAACAATTTGTTGGACAGTAAATTCTTACCATATATTCAGCACAGTGTCAGCCCCATGGAGGGCCAGCTGCTCAGTAAGACCCCCTTACCTAGGTCTCTCCAACCTTCTAAATCCTGCTTGTCTTTTAGGGTCTTATTCAAGGGGAGGCCTCCTTTGACCTCCCAGCCTCAGCTATCCCTGCCTGCCTGGCCAGTCTTACGCTTGAGGCAGCAGCAGGTGCTCAGCCCATGGCAGGGCGTGGGAGGGGCACATTTAGGACCTGTGCCTGGGTCCTCTGCCTCGGACCACCAGACCTGTGGACTACCAGGACCACTTTAGAGGTGACTCATTGATCACCCAGCCTGCCACTCGGGGCCCCAATCTGGGAATGAGACCCATTCCTGAATCCCAGTATCTCTCCCTTCTCCTTGAATAAAGTGCTTCCTCCTCTCTGCCCAGTGGCAGGAGGAATTTCACTCTGGTTTCCCTCGACTTCTGCCCCGTGGCCGCTGGAAAGGAAGAGGCAGTTTTCCAGCTTCCCCTGCTTTTCCTTTCTCATATCCCCTCCCTCTTCAGCCCTATAGGTGGGGAAACTGAGGCTGGGGAAGGAAAGAGGAAGTGTCATCTCTGAGGTCAGGGAGCCCTGAGCCCTGTGGATGGGGAAACTGAGGCTGGGGAAGAGAAGAGGAAGCATCATCTCTCAGGTCAGGGAGCCCTGTAGTTGGGGAAACTGAGGCTGGGGAAGAAAAGAGGAAGCATCACCTCTCAGGTCAGGGAACTCTAGAGCAGATGATTGGAAAAGCTCAAGTTGACCTTGGACCATGGGTCTCCTTCACCCACCCCACTCGCAGTTCTTCTCCTGCCCATCCCCTAGCCACTTGGCGAGCGTCCCCTCCTTCCCAGCTCTCTTGACCTCCATGCAAGTGGGAAGAGACGGAGACCCCAGCCTAGCCTCTAACGCTCTGTCCTGCAGCCCTGCTCTTGCAGGGTGCTCCTGCAGCATGTGTGAAGGCCCCTCCGGCACGCTGGTGCCGAATGTACTCTATTGCAAATCCTCAGCTGCCTGCTCCCGCTTAGTCCTGGGTGAATGTGCTTAGCAGAGCTGTGTTTGGATCCAGCCCTCTCTGCTTTCAGCCTGCTCGGCCCCAGCCAGTCTTTCTCCTCCTTCAGTGTGCCAGGGTGGGTGGAGGTGCAGGTACAAATGTGCCATGTGCCCTGGAAAGCCTTTGGTCCAAATGGGATGATGACAGGTGCAAGACCCTTATCAGAGACCATTGGGGCTAGGTCTTCTTGAAATTTAGAAAGATATTACAGTGCAAATGCCATACAGTATGCAATACCCCCAGGAGGCCTGGGGCAGTATCCTGAGAGCAAATTCGTGCTGGCCTTCCCGCAGTGCAGCAGACAGTATTCCCCCACCAAGGCACTAGGCAGCGGCAGGGAATAGCTTTGATGTCAAGTTTTGTTGCCAGCTGAGTTGCTGAAAACTTAGGGACAAACTTGTGGCTTTCAGAGCATTTCAGAGTTTGGAATTGTGGAAAGGGGACTCTAGCCATAGTCAACTTACTACTCCAAGCCAAAAGCTGGAGAAAGTCCCAGAGAGGTGGGAGGATTCCTGGAGGCTAGAGTCATACTGGCCCGAGGGAAGGGCGGATTCCCAGGGCTCTGTCCCCTAGCCATCAAGGGTGCCACTCACACCTGTCCCAGCCTGTCCCAAGCAGGCTGGGGGGTACGACTGAGGTGACCTCTGGAGGCAGAATAGGAACAATTTACCCCAGGATTCTTTTTTTTTTTTTTTTTGAGATGGAGTCTTGCTCTTGTTGCCCAGGCTGGAGTGCAATGGCACGACTCGGCTTACCACAGCCTCCGCCTCTCAGGTTCAAGCGATTCTCCTGCCTCAGCCTCCTGAGTAGCTGGGATTACAGGCAGGCACCACCACGCCTGACCAATTTTTGTATTTTTAGTAGACCTGGGGTTTCTCCATATTGGTCAGGTTGGTCTCGAACTGTCAACCTCAGGTGATCCGCCCGCCTTGGTCTCCCAAAGTGCTGGGATTACAGGCTCGCCTGGCCAAATTACCTCAGGGTTCTTAACTGGGGCCCAGCCCCTTGACCCCAGCCCCTGGCTCCTCCTCAAGCCTGCAGAGTGACTTATGACTCTCTGGAGAGCCTGGGGCCATTGCATTCTCTTCACAGTCAGCTCTTCATCCTGAAAATGTCCTTCCAGGGGACAGTTATTGTTTAAACAAACTCCCCCATCAGAGACATTTTCATCTAATGGCCTGGTTTAGGGGAAACCAAAATTGAAACCCATCAGACACGGAGGCTGAGGCGATGGCTGGGCCAGCTCAACACGGAAGCATTTATCAGGGGTCCTGGGTTGGCTCGGTTCTCAGCGAACCTGCACCTCCAGACTAGCTTTGATTTATTTCAGCAAATCCTAAACTTCAGGATTTTCAAAGACAGTTGCCCTCCTCTATTAGGATTCTTTCGAAAGGTTGGGGGGAGTTGTTTTTCCTCACTGGGGAGGCCAGAGAAAGAGCAGGAAGAAAGAATCTGATGCAGCAGGAGGGAGTTAGGTCAGACCTCAGGAAGAACTTCCAGGTCACACAGGTACGAAGAACAGGCTCAGGACTCTGTATTGTTATTTTCTCTAGGACTCCCTGCCTCTCTCTCCTCCCTTCAGCCTTCCCCCTCCCCTGCAGAGCCAGTGTTGCCAGTTCCCTGGACAAGGACTGGTGCAGGGATGGGTGGGTCACCATCACCCCCTGCTTACGCTACCAGTAGTGGCCAGCCTCTTTTAAAGGTTTAAGAGTGAGACCCAGTTCTGAATCCCAGCATCTTTAGGGAGACCTTGGTGTAGCCCCCGGTCTCACTGATGAGAAAACCAATGCTCAGAGAGGCTGGAGGGCTCCCCCACATCACCTGGTTCTTAGCACAGAGGTCTGGGCTTCTCGGTTTCCAGCCCTGTGCCCTCTTCCCCTCACCCCAACCCTTCCCTGTCAGGGCACACAGAGGGGAGGCAGGCTTGCTGGGGGCGGTTAGGAATCAGGCCTTGGAGCCGCTGGTCCAGGCCAGGTCCCTTGAAGCGTGACTCCTTGAGGTTACTTCTGATTGCTTTTCTCCCACAGCTGTGGTTCCCTAGCTCCCTCAGGGCAGGGGACGCCCCTGGAAGTTCCTTGATGTGTGTGTGTGTGTGTGTGTGTGTGTGTGTGTGTGTGTGTGTCTGTGTGAATCTGTGTTTGGGCCTCTGAGACTGTCTCCACGGCAAGTCAAGTCAGCCACCACCCAGCAGAGAGAACAAGAGTGAGAAGAGGGCGCCCCAGCTGCACAAGCAGGGGCCCACAGGTGAGCGCGGCTGACGGAGCGTTTGCGTGCTGTGACCGTCTGGAGGCCTGGGGTGGTCAGGATGTTGCCCGGAAGAGCTAGGCCTCAGTCTGGGAACCTGCAAACTGGACGAGTCCACAGACTCAGCCATCTGCCAGCCAACAGTGTTTCTTTTTTTAACCCCTGAAAAATATAGCCTGCCCAGCCTTCTGCGACACAGCTGGTGGGGGGCGGGGGGTGGGATAATTATGGCCAGAGTGAAAGCAACACTGGGGCAGGGGGTGGGGAGAGTGGCTGGGTTTGTTTTGTCTCTCAACAAATCATGGCCCATGTTATCTTCAGTTTAATTAGTTCATTCATTCATTCATTCATTTATTCAACAAGAGTATATTGAGGATTCTGTTCTGTGTTAACAATTTCAGTGGCTCCCACTTACGGGCGCCTAAACACAGGAGTAGGTGCTGTGGATACATTATTTTATTCTCTTTTCATGAACACCTTGTAAGTAGGGCCCAGGCGCTAGACCATATGGCACCTCTGAGAGGATCACATCTTTTGGGCAGACACAGCCTCAAGACAGGATTCGTCACTTGTCAAGACCAGGCAGGCTGAATTTGTGCTGCCCTGAGCCCCCTCACCTGGGCGGCCTCCTGCAGTGAACGACCTGCACCTCATACCTGCAGTCCTGCTTTGAGATTCATGTCATCATCCTTGCTTTACAGATAGAAAACTGAGGACCTTGGGCAGTGTGACCCAGACACACACATGTGACATAGTCTGGTTTGAACCCAGGCAGGCTGCAAGGACACGGTCTCTCCAGGAATAACCTGAGTTCCCTGCAGGCCCAGAGCAGCGTGCACTCGGCTGCACAGAGCGGCTGGGCAGTGGGAACTTTCATGGCCTTCACTTATATCTCTACAAAATGTGTGGTGCTGAGGTCCGAATGGCCACGGGGTGCACGCCTCAAGGGCAGAACCGCGTACAGTCATGTGTGTACACTCAGAACTGGGAATGGAGCAGGACCTCGGTCAGTGTTGTTTGCATTTTTTAAAAAAAGGCATGAGTGAATGAACAATCTGGGTGCTTCCCTCAGAGACTTCAGACTGATTGGGTAAATGAGACATGTATTTGGGCCATTACGTGTGACAGCAAAGAGAATGCAAGCTTTGCCAACATTTATTCACTCACCAAACATTCCTTGAGCTTACGCTACTGTTCAGGCATGGTGCCAGCCTCCATGGCAGAATGATGCTGAACGAGATGTGGTTTTGGGCTCGCATCATCTGGAGTTCTGGAGGAGGTGGGGCCTGGCAGGTCTTTAGGAAGGGGCAGGGGCATTGAAAAGGGCCAAGGAGGGAGAAAGGACAGTCCAGTTGCAGAGGGTGGGGGTCTGTCCCTGTTATTCTCAGACCCTCCTAGACATTCCCCTCACCTAATTTCCCCTGTAGAAATTAGCGTTGGGCTATGAGGGTGCCGAATCCTCCCAGGTCTGGGCAGCATCAAGCCCAAAGTGGCACTTTGCAGGTCAGTGGGGGGTTGAGGTACTGATGAGGAGGGAGGCCTCTGGCCAGCCTCTCTGGCTCCGCTGCCAGCCACCTTCTTCCCCAGCTTCCTGGCACAGCGTGGTGCGCCCTCCCCAGGACAAGGACAGTCACACAACACAGCTCTAATTGAAGCCACTTCTGCAGTCTGGGGCGAGATGCTCTTGCAATCCTAAGAGGGCTGCGTGGCTCCCTCACTTCCTCCCCTGCCTCCTTCTAACCAGCCCTCTCCTGAGAGTTCCCAAGCCCCCTCTAGGAAGGAGGCGAGCTGGCTCTATGGCTGGCTAGGGGATTCTTCCCGAGTCTCACTGCAGCCTGCCGACCAAGCCACCTGTTACACTTTTGTCAACCAGTGCTGGAGGGAGGCCGGCCGGTGGGGTGTTTCCCTAGCCTGGTGGGGTTCTGAGGTGTAAGGGGGCTTTGTGGTAAGTGTCCCAGGACAGGCTGTGAGGTCTGGGGCAAGTGGAGTCACCTCACTGGGCCTGTTTCTCCCCTTGTTATATACTTGAACCAGGAGCAGTGGGGTGTGCAAATGAACATGCCACATGGGGGCATACGCCACGTGCGCGCGGATGTGTGATGTTCCAGTGACGCACCAGGGTGGGAGTAGCGCGCCCCTCTGCATCCCTGTGCTTTGCTGTACTTTTCTGGGTGTGTGCTGGGGAGGCTATGTTCCTGACCCTTCCCCTCTGGGGTGAGAAGGGGTCCCTGCCATGTCCTCGGGGTAGGTAAGCAGGCACGCACACGGGGAGGAGGAAGGGGGGGCTTCCGGGAGAGGGCGCCGTTGGGGTGTGGTGGAAGGGGAGCTGCCAGCAGGGCGGGTGTGGAGGGGTGGCGGAGCGCCGCGAAAGCCCTGGTCTTCCGGAGGTGGAGGTGTGGGGTAGGGGGTGGGCTCCAGGTGCTCTCTTTTTAAAAGGCCGGCGGAAGCGAGTGAGCCTGTCCCGCACTTTCAGCGCAAACTTGCTGGGCTGGCCTCGCACCTCCTCGGGTGCTGCAGCGGCTGCCGGCCCCCTGGCCCCCTTGCGCTTCCCCGCGCTCCCGCCCTCTCCCGCAGCTTCCCCTCTCCGCGCCTTCCTCGCTCCCTCGTCTCTCGCTCCCTCTCTCGCTCGCTCTCTAGCTCGCTCTCATTTTTTTTCCTGCTGCTGTTGCCGCTGCCGCGGCGCCGCCAGGCGCCCGCACCTCCGCTGGTTGCGCTTGCCGGTCGCTCCCGCTCCGCTCCGTTCCCAGCCCGGAGCTCTCGGCCAGACCCAGCTCCCCTTGCCGCCTCGCCAGCTCCTTCCAGCTCGGACGCCGGGCTCCGCGGCAGGTGGAGCACGGGTTGCCGCCGATTCCCTCCTCGCTTGCTGGCTCGCCGGAGCAGCAGCGCAACGCCGCGCGCTTGGTGGCGGCTCCTGCCGGGCGGCCGCCAGCTCATCCCCGCTGCGTCCCGGACTCCGGGCGGCTCTGCGCCGGGCTCGGTCCGCAGCGTCAGCACCGCTCGCCGCGGCCCGGGCTCTGGGCACCGCGAGAACCGTGCCTCCGGCCGTCGCTTGCCTGCCTGCGCCCCCTGGGCAGGCGGGCACGCAGCCGATCCCTCGCCGCGGCTTAAACCTTGCTGGCGCGCGGTGAGTTGTGGCCCGAGGGGGACGGACGGAGGGGACCGTGCCCTTCGGCCTCCTGGGGCGCTGGCTGCGGCGGGGACCTCGGGGCTTGGGAGGTGGCCTCCGGCGAGCTCCCGCGCTTGGAGAGCCCGGAGGAGAGCCAGCGCCCCGGGAGCCCTAGGGGCCGGAGGGCGCGGGACCTGAACTAGAGGGTCTCCCTTCGGGGCTAGGGCAGGCTTTCCGAATGTCCCTGAGGGAGGGAATGGGGCAGAGGCTTTTTTTTTTTTTTTTTGCGGGCCCGGTGGAAAGTACTGTCTCTGTATACGGGGGCTTCCACCGGATGGAGGGTCGTGCCAGCTTTCAGGTGGGGGCGGCGGCATTAGCGCATCCCGCTCTGCGGAGAGGCAGGACAGGCAGAACAGGCGGGGGCGCCGGGCATTATTTGCGCCTCTTCCCGGCAGTCTCCCGGCGGGAGGGCATCCAGCCTCGCGCGCCTCGGCTCGTTTCCCAGGCACCGGGTCCGGCTCCCGTGCCCGCCCCAGCGCCGCCTTAGTCACCGGCCAGAGCCCGGTAACCGCTTGCCCGTGGCCTCGGCCGGTTGGGGCGGTCCCCAGTGTCTGGGGTCTCCCCGCAGCCCCAGGACTTCAGGGTCAGGGTCTCTCCGGACACGCGGGACCGTCCCTTCCCGGGACCCTGATGAAGTCTTGAGTCTACGCGGCCGCCAGGCGAGCGGACCGGCCGTGGTCTCCGTGTGCTTGCGCGTGTGTGCCGGGGGTCCCCGCTCCGGGGTCGGTCTTCCCCGGAGCTCGCAGGTGGGAGGCGTCTCCTCCCAGCGCGGGGGCGGGGCCGGGAGGTGGAGGCCCCGACTGCGAGAGGCGCCCCCGCACCCGGGCGGTCTGAGGCTGTTTGTGCTGACATGGGGCAGCAGCAGCACCGGCGGCGGCAGGGAGTCCTGAGGCCCGAACGAACGTACGAGCGCCCCCTGCCCCTAGGCCCCGAGTGACATCCCTCCCTCAGACTTTCAGTCCCTTTTGGAGGAGCCCCTTGCTTCTTTCTCACCTCTCGGCACCATTCCGGCCCCTGGCGCGGGAGAACGTCGGCCTTTCAGGACACCGACTGAGCTGGGCTTGCCTAGTTGGGTGCCCGAAGCCACGTGTCTGTCAGAGAGGTGGCTGCCCCTGTGTCAATCTGGCAGAAAGCCCGAGGTGACAGGGAGGGAGGGGCATGTGTGTTCCCATCATAGTTCCTCGCCTTGTCCGTTCTGGGGTGAGAGTGGGGGCTTAGGGCAAGCGGGGAGGTCAGGGCTCCTAGAGTCTCCAGGCAGAGCACCGCATCCCACACCCTGCCATTCCGTAGCGCTCAGCCTCCCGCCCCGGGGCCAGCCCTTGGTGGAGGTGAAGAATGCCCTCATTCCCATCTCACTACATTCCCTGGATGTGTCCTGTGCTCCCCACTTTCTCCTGGATCCCGATGGGATGCTGGGCCTCAGGTCTACACGCTCAGCTCCTCCGAGCCCAGAAGGGCCTGGGGGCCTTCCTGCCTGAGGTAGGGGGAAGCGTCTATGAAGAGAGGAGGACTAGCAGGAGCCTTTCCAGAGGTGGCACAACTCCCGCAGAGGCCTCTGGGCACTCCGAGGTGGGATCACCCACAGCGCAGGGTCCTCATCACCTCTTCTTGGCGAGCCCTGGGGACAGGTGAACCGGCCCTGGAAGTGGACCTGACTGCAATGGAGAGTGGAGGTTGGAGCCTTGTCCCCTCCCACGTCCTGGAGGGCCTCACCAGCCCTTAGTCAGATCCTGTCCTTGGGGTGGGGTGGGTGGGGGCTTTGAGGATGGCACCTCAGAGCCTCTGCTCATCCGTCGGCTGGGCACGATGTCCCCTTATGAATTGGATGGCCACTGTCTTCATGTTCCTCCAGCTTCTGTCCTTTTACACATAAGCTTTTGCCTACCTGCCAATACCTTCACACCCGTCAGGGACAAAAATACCTCAAAAGTTATTCCCCCCGCACCCCGCATCTTAGCCACCTTAGAGACTACCCTTTCCAGGAGCATCTGCATTTCAGAATGACGGGAGAGGAAGACGGCAATGCTTAACCCAAAGGAGTGCTCTACTCTACTCATGGATTCTCAGCATTTTCAGGAGCGAGATATATGGGGGGGGCACGTAGCTTGTCACTAAGCACAGGTCCTGAGCAGGCGGAGGGGAGGCGGGAGCATGTCAGGAGTTGAGCTGCTTTCTGGGCCTCAGTGGCCTTGCGTAGGCTGCTCCTCTTCCCTCCCCCCTCCCCCCTCCCCCCTCTCCCGACCTGCGTCTGGGCGGCTTCATTCCGTTGGAGGCGTGACGTCTCTGAGAGGGAGCGCCTTGCACAGCAGCAGGCAGCCCGAGGTAGGTGAGAGAGCGAGCGAGCGAGCATGTGAGCCTGGGACTGAGCGGTGTGCTAGCCAGAAGGGCCAGGGGACCGGGCTCAGGCCCAGGAGGGCTCTGCAGCCCCCACTTGGTTCATGAGGGGCCCACAGTCCAGCGCCAGGATGGGTGACCACACCCATACCTGCCCTGCTGCGGGGGACAGTTGGCAGCCAAAGATGGGAGCAGAACCCACAGGCTCCTGAGCTGAATAATTACAACCGGTAGATGTGTCCTCTCTCCCAGGCAAGTGTGGAGCCAGCAGCTGCTAATTACCACCCACCCCAAGATATCTGCCCACCCCACTGTCTTCCTCTGCTTGGCCTAGAACCCAACTTTCCAGTAGGCAGGCCGCACTGGCAGCCTGGGCAGCCGAGCCTGCCGGCTGCTGGTGGAAGGTTATCTCACTTCTGCACGGTGGCAGCCGCCTTTGCCTCCTGGAGAAGGCATGCAGGGAGCTGGCATCGGAGCTCCAGCCCCACTCACTGGAGCTGCAGAAGAGCTGCTGGCTGTCTTGGCGGGCCTAACGGGGCTTGCACTGGTAGGCAATGGGCCTGGAGCAGTGGACATCAGCTCTCTGTCACTCCCACTCAGCCTGATGGCTCCTGGAAAGAACGGAGAGGGCTCATTTTTTTAAGTGTCACCTCTGCCCTAGTTAGCAGGGAACTATAAAAAATTAAGTTAGAGGTTTTGCTGCCTTTGGTCCTTGTAGAGTGCAGGTTGCTTTTTCTTGTCCTGTGAGCTGTCTGTCTCTCTCCTCTCTGTGTACTGTCTCTGGCTTCCGTCTCTCTGCTGCCTCTTAGATGAACCTGAGGCTGGTAGCTTCTCCTTCACAACCAGTTCCTTCTCCCTGCCCGCCCTGGGGGCTTCCGCCTCAGTTTCCTGCTTCTCCCTCCACCTGGCTTGCCTTGCCTGAGACTGCTCCTGAAAGGGAGGCATGTCGGTGGAACTTGCTTAGAAGAGAGGAAGCCTGCTACCTGGCAGCCAGCCCACTCTGTGGCCCTGCCCACCTCCCCCCGACCGACCCACAGGCCCAAGAGACTGTTCCAGTCTGTCCGTGTTTCTCTTGGCTCCTTGGAAAAACGAGCACCACAAGGATAGTAAAAATCACCCCTTAAATTAAAGCTGATGACTGTCGTCGAAATGTTTTATTATTAACTTCGCCATTTAGCAATCTCGTGGCAGCAGTGAGGCATAAATATATGTGTACACACGTATATTAAATAAATTGGGGAACGAAGTGCATAATGACATTGTCTGGACCCCATTCAATTAAGGTAGATATTATCTGTGGTAATTGGGAAATGCCAGCCCATGCCATTTGGGGCCGAGCCACTCTGACAGGCAGGCTGTGGTGTCTAGTTAAGGCTCTCAGTTCTCCTGAGAAGGCACTGGCCGCCCATCGGCTGTGATGATGGTGAATCCCAGGAGACCTCCAGCAGCTGTGCTCCCCAGGCTGGGCCACCTGCATGGGAACCAGGAGGTCTGTGTTCCACCCAGTCCCTCACACTTGGCCGTCCCAGCCACCCCTCTGCTCCTTAGGGTGACACAAGCTAGCCCCTGGATCTGTTTCCTGGTTGGGGCCATAATTTCTAGTCAAAACTCTGCCATTGCTGCAGGGTTATTTTTAGGTTTAAGTATAGAAATGAAGATTGGAGGCTTGACCTGATTCCTAAGCTTGCGGAGGGGATTGCTTCTCAGGTGTCACTCACTGCCCCTTTTCAGTGCCTGACCTCAGTGCAGACTCGGATGGAAGTCTCCCCACCAACCACAGCTACGTTCATGCGGTGCAGAGTTTGGGTGTTGATGGGGCTATGCCAGTGGCCCCTGCTTTCCAGTGCAGTGTTGGGTTGTTGGGGGCACAGGAAGAGGGAGGAGAGCGGAAGAAGCAGTCTTAGCGGCAAAACCCACAATAATAGTGTCTGCAGACAAAGACACTTGCCCACTTGGGTCTTGTGCTGGGAAACTAGAGATGGTGGTGGCATGTGGGGATGGGGAAGAGAAGCCTGGGGTCCGCAAGGTTGTGGGGGCCTGCTGGGTGGAGGAGACCCAGGCAAGCATGAGCCTGGTGGCTGGTCCCCTGGCCCTGGGAGAGGAGAGAGGTCAGGGCGGGGCGTTTTCTGGGCTGAGCAGGGGGCCCAAGGGCTGATGAGACAGCTTGCCTTGTCAGGGGGACTTGCTGCTGTGAGCTGCTGTGGCCTTGGCAGGTGGCTGTCCTTCTAGGTCTCCAGTTTCTCTGGCGATGTGTCCCTGCCTGTGCTGTGCTCAGACCCTTCAGTGGCCCCTCGTTTCCCTGTCCACACTGTGGTCCACAAGGTCCTGTTGATCTTGTGTTCTGGGCCCTCTCTGACTTCATTGCATCAACCCTCTCCCCACTGCCCCTTGGTCACGTTGGGCTCCTTGCTCATCTTCAAATGTCAAGTACCAAGCCTGTGCCCACCTCAGGGCCTTTGCACTTGATGTTCTTTCTCTTTGGAATCCTCTTCGCCCAGGTGTTCACATGACTCATGCCTTTTCAGCTTTTACTCTAGGATCAAATGCCACCTCCTCAGAGAAGCCCTCCCTGATTATTCTTTTCTTAAAAAGCCCCTCTGGGTCATTTCCTGTTGCCTCACCTGCCTTATTTTCTTTCATGTCCCCTGATCCCTGAAGTCCCAGCCATCTGTGTGTTCATGTATTTGTTGTCTGTCCTGTGCTCCTCCCCACTGGGACATGGGCTCCACAGGGCAGGTGTTTGTGTCTGTTTCTCTCCCAATGATTCCCAGTGCCCCGAGCAGGATCGGGTGCACAGTGGGAGCTCAGCGCACTTTTGAATGCCACACTGAGGGACTGGATGGCTGTGGCAGAGCTACAGTGTCTTCTATGCTTGAGCACACAACAGAGCTGTGAGAATTCAGTGTGAGGTCCGGGTGCCACTCTAGACTGGGCACACTGTTGCAGATCTCCTGTCCTGGGCTCTGCTCTGGGCAGGGACCTGGCTTTGCCTGGGCAGTTACGGAGACTTTCCTGTGTTCTGAAGCTGGGCCTGGGCGTGGAGGACATAGAGATGAGGGCGGTGCTGTCCATGCAGCCCTTTAATGTGCTCCCAGCCTCGTCAGTGTTAGCACGAGAGGGGTTCTGCGTCATTAACTGCAGAGGAAGGAGATAACAGGAATTGTAATAATCAGGGCAGGCTTCCTGGAGGAGGAAGAATCTCAGCTGCTTCTTGAAGGGTGAGCTTCGCAGAGAGGAGGCTGGAACAAATCATAGGTTGGGGGAAGGCAGGGGCAATGGGTGTAAAGTTTTCTGCTCCGAGTTTACACTGGCATTAAGCAAAAGAATTACTTCCTCCTTCCCTCCTTCCCTGCTCTCCTGGGGGTATTCCCCCCCAGGCACAGCACAGAGCCAGTCGCGTCTGAATCAGGGCCCTGTTGTTTTGGCAAAATAGGGAGGTGACAGCTTGTGGAGTGGGGTCTGGGGTTTCTGACATCGGGAGGCTTCCTGGTCCAGGCTGGTGAGCTGGAGCGGCTCAGTGGGGAAGGAAAGGGAAGAGAGTCGGGGGCCAGACCTCCACTGTGCCCTCCTCCTTGCGCTTAGCTCTTAGCACATGGCTGTGGTCATTCTGGCTGACTGCCTGGGAGCAGGGCTTCTCTTTAGGCAGAATAGAGCCCAGCTGGCCTGGGGTGGGTTGAAGGTTCCAAGATGCCTCCTCATAGCCCGGTCAATCCTTAGTTTCCCTGCCTGAAACTATGCCTCACATTCCACCATTAGAATCATTCCTGTGGGTTAAAGAATTGCTTGTGGAAGGGGCCTTAAATGCAGAAATAGATTACTTGAATGAGAGGCCCAGGAATCATTTGGCTCCCATCACGTAACTCATTCACTTCCACGAAGCCTGCTGGGATGCCAGGCTCTGTGCAAGGCTGGGCTGCAGAGGTCAGCACGAGGAGCGCTGTGCTAGGATTTGAAGGGCTAACTGGCTATCCCCTTCGCCATGGCCTGGGAGTCATACAGGTGCAGCTGGTAGGGGTGGCATAGTTCTGACGACCCGATTCCTGGGTCTTGGCCCTGTCCTACAAACCACACCTCTGCCCAGCCAGTGGGGGCCCAGAGGGATGGCAGAGGGGTCACAGAGGTGAGGGGAGGTGAGAAGCCTCCAGTTCTCCCTCACTTCCCCTTTGGGGCGATGGCGCTGCCATCCCTCTTATGGGAGATGCAGGGTGTGGGTGATGAGGCATCTAAACAGCTCAGGAATTCTAAACAGACTCCACACAGCCATCCACAATTCTGAGCACCTGGGCTGCGTGTGCCCTGCAGAGGCAAAGGTGAATGGAGATGAAGGGGGTGCTGGTGGGAACATGGAGAAAGTTGGGAGCTGAGAGGAAGGTGGGAGGGAGCTCTTGGCCTGGCTTTTCTTGCTGAGCCCCTAGGGGCTGCGGCCCGAGTCCACAAACCCCCTCCTATGGGAGCTGACCCTCAGAGGGCCAAGAGCAGGAAGGAGCCAAGGGCTCTGGCAAGGACCCTGACCCTGGGGAACAAAAGACAAACTTGTTCCCTCTGTTTGCCTTTTATTGTGGTGTTTGGGTTTTGTTCCATTTTCTTAGTGTTAGGAGAATAAAAGAGCTCAGTGAAAAATAATTGGGGGTTTGGTGAATCACGGTAGTTCTCTTCAGGTCTGGTGGTGGTTTTGTGGTTTGTGGTTCTTTCTGACTTGGGCCCTGGATGCCGAGGGAAGGATTGAAGTTGGAAAAGCACAAAGGTCCTGCTTATTAATATTATACTAAGAAGTGGGTGGGGCAAAGTGGCTGACACCTGTAATCCCAGTACTTTGGGAGGCTGAGGCTGGAGGATTGCTTGAGCTCAGGTATTTGCGATCAGCCTGGGCAACATAGTTAGATGTCATCTGTGCAAAAATAATGATAACTAGCCTGGCGTGGTGGCACATGCCTGTAGTCCCAGTTATTCAGGAGGCTGAGGTGGGAGGATGGCTTGAGCCTGAGAGGTTGAGGCTGCAGTGAGCCATGATCGCACCACTGCACTCCGCCTAGGCGACAGAGTGAGACCCTGTCTCAAAAAAGAAGAAGAAGAAAGAAAAAAAATAGACTTAGAAGTGGTCACAGGGCAGGTTCCTGGAGTCTCTCCACGAAGGCCCTTGATATCAGAGAGGCCCCAGCTGGGATGCATGGGGACTCCCCCAGCCCCCTTACCCTAATGTTGGTGGGGGAAAGAGGTAGCCTGCAGCCGTCCCCCACCAGCTCCCCTCTCATACTCATTCACTGGAAAGAATGCTCTGGAAAACACCGTTGGCCTGTGAGCTATTACTGTGTGGAGGTGACTGAGTCACCGTCATCCCTGCCCCTTCAGGGCCCTCATCCCTCCACGCCTGGATCTGTCCTCCCCTGGAGCCAAGGAACCTGTGGAGCCAGAGAAGAGGAGAGAGACTGGGAGAGCGTGCTGGGGAAGAAAGAGGGAAAGAGGCCTGCCTGGCGGTGGGGCCCACACTGACTTGGGCTCACAGTCATCCCACCATTTTACCTGGGGAAGACTGCCCCAAACTAACCCAGGCTTGAGCTCTCCTGGCTATTTTGGAATTGGTGGGGAGTGTCTGAAAACTGGGGAAATGACTTTAAAGAAGGACCCCTTCTATGTGCCCCCAGCTCCGCGCCCTGCAGAAGGAAGCAGTCCCTGTGGCCCTGCGGGGGAAGGGAGCATCCGCCTGGCCCCACCCCGCCCCGCCCGGCCTCTGCTCTCAGTGGCTTCTTTCACTCATGGGGTATTTTTACTTTTCCCTTGTTCCTGTTACATGATCAAAGGAGGGAGGGGAAGCTAAAAGCGGCAATGGCTTGCCCAGCTCTCTGGAGAAGCTCAGAAAAGGCAGGCCTGGTGGGACTGAGAGGTGGACAGGGACCTGTGGGCAGGGGCTGGGACCCGGTCCTGTGGGAGGGAGGTCTCACAGGGGATCTTACCAGCTTGGGGCTCCAGGCTCTTGATTCTAATCTGTGGGTGTTTGCCTTTCTCCTCTCAGAGGCCTCCTTCCCCCATGGCCTGTGTCCTTCCCCGTGTGTGTGTGTGTGTGTGTGTGTGTGTGTGTGTGTGTGTGCGCGCGCGCGCGCGCGCGTGTGCATGCACTGCTCAGCCCAGACATGTTCCAGTCTCAAGGAGATGCTAGTGTGAGCCCTCACAAAGGATCTGGAAGCCTGAGCAGGGCCTGACTGTCAAAAGCTGCAGTGCATTGATCTGCCAGCCTGGATCTGCCCTGCTGCAGCCCCGGCACATGGCCTGTCATGATGCCAAAAATCCCTCCATTTGAAATTCATGGAAACTGGTCATACACTCACAGGACGTTGGAATTGGCAAGGCCGCACAGAGGAGCAGCCAGGGGCATGGGCAGCCTGCACAAGCTCTGTGCCCCTGGCTAGATGTCGCCTAAGCACTTAGTGCCTTGGCTTCCTCATCTGTGAGAAAGGGATAAAAATACCATGTGGCTCATAGGGATGTGCGGGTTACATGAGAAAATGTAGGTAAAGCACTTAGAACAGTGCTTGGCACATGGCAGTGGTTGTCATTTGCTGTGATTTCTCCATGGGGCACCGTCAGCATTTGGACGGGATGGTGTTTCACCTCACTGCAGCCTCTCCCGCCCACAGCTGGCCAGTCAGCATCTCTGCCCCCCACCTGAGCACGGGCAGGTAGCTGACTCTCCGCCATGATTGCAATAACTGAAAATATGTCAGCAGGGGCAGTATTGCTCCCAGATTGGATTTCACTCCAACCCACCCATTTTAAGGATTTTCCTGAGGACTAGGGGGGTGCACCTTACCTCCAACCACTGTAGCAGAACTGTGAGATTCGGCTGTGGCTCTTCTAGTTTCTGTCTTCTGAATTTCCTGATACTGGCATTGGCAAATCACGCCCGACCTCCTGGCCTCTCCACAGCCATCTAGGACAGAGATCTGGTAAACTTATTCACAGGAGGGTGTGAGTGATGGACAGCTCCATACAGGTGCAGCCCCTGCCCCTTGTATTTTAATGGCTCTTAAGCCTTCCCCAAAGCACTGGCATTGGCTCCCAGTCCTAGGTCCCTGGCTCCTGGCTCCGGAGGAGAGGGTGGTATTGAGAAACTTTCTGTGGGCTTTGCGGGGGCTTCCCCAGTGTGGCTGATACGGCTTCTGGTCTTGGATACATCTTGACTGGCTGTGTGACTTTGGGAGAGTTATGTGATGTCTCTGGGCAACCGGTTCACCTGCAGCATGGGGCCAGGGAGAATTAGTAGCCATATTCTTGGTTTCTGAGGAGGTAATGTGAAGGGAGCATTTTGAAGAAGGGGTGAAATGTGAAATGAGGGTCTGGAAGGCCGGAGAAGCTGAGGAGCTGAGGCTGGATTCTGGGGCTCTGCAGCTTCCTTCCCTCCCCTTGGCCCAGACTGGTGCAGTCAGGGCCTCTGTTGGGGGAATGAAAGGTGGGGAGGGATGGCCCTGAGACCACTGCTTGGTCTGGATGGAGGGACCACATCTTTGGGGAAGCCTCTTAATCCCATCATAAGCTCCTTTTTCAACTGCTTGGGGAAACCAAGGCACAGATGGACAAGTGGCTTGTTGGTCTTCTTTTGACAAATCCCTGGGAAGGGATCCTTGGGTTTGATCCCCAGCCAAGCCCTGACTTAGCTTCCATCCCTTCTCCCTGTGGCCTCCTAAGTGGTGGGGAGGGAGGTTGCTGGCTTTGAGTGAGGAGGCTGGGGTGAGGGAAGGAACCCCCAGGGGAAATTAGCCCAAATTAGCAGTGAGAATGAGGAAGGGTGGTGTTCTCTGCTCTACCCTTGCAGATAAATATTTAATCACAACAACAATAATAATGATGATGATCTTAATAATGTGCAGTAGCTCAGGCCGTAACCCGAGCCCCGCTCTCAGAGGGAGGAAGTGGGGGTTGGGAGAAAGGGCAGTGGAGAAATGGAAAGATGAAGAAAGTCAGGAGAGGGAGGGAGGGAGGACGTGCAACCTGAACGGAGGCTTGCTCTGGCAGGGGCTGCTGGGTTTACCCTCTCTGCCTGGGGTAGCTGTGCAGCTGGGGTGGAAGCCGGAGAATACAGGGTCCACTTTGCGCCCCCTGACTGAGGATGAAAATCCAGAACCCCCACAGCCTCAGCTCCTCCCTGGTCTTCCCTTGGCCTTCAGAGTGAGCAGCTCCAGCCTGCACCACCACCTCCCAGGATGATTTCTTCTTGAGGGAACTTACTTGCCTTTCTGGGTCTCTGAGTCCCTGAAGAGCCAAAGTGTCTCAGGTTCCAGAGCTGAGAACAGGGAAGCTGGGCTGCAGTAGGCATTGTCCACGTTTTTCTGAGCTTGGAATTAAATTGCACACTCCCTGTGTGACTCAGGCAAAATGCTCTCCTGCTCTGGGCCTCAGTTTCCTCATCTGTGATGGGATTGGGCCCATGGGACCTGTTTCTTGCTCTTCACATGGGTGTGTTGAGGAAGGCCCCTGTTCCTCCCAAGCCAGTTCCAGGCTGTTCCTGGGGAGTGTGCTCTCTGATACCCAGGCTACTGATGGCAGTGGGTGCGGGCCTTAGGAAGCTTCAAACATGACCTAATTTCTCCCTTACATGCTCCCATTTAAGCCAGAGTTGTGCAAAGGCAGAGAGGAAACCATGTTCAGGAGATTTATGGAGTCTTTGGTATAACCTCCAGCATCTCCTTCTCTCAGGCTCCTGATGAGAGATGAGACTAGCTAATGCCTTCTTTGGGTTTCTGTTTGATACTCTCTCTGTCTCTCTTCCCCTTCTAAGGTTGGTAAGAGGAAAGAATTGGAGCTGTTTTCTCCTTGATGCCAAGATACGCCAAGCTAGGAGCACTCTGCGCTTTCCACAGTCATCCACCGAGAACAGGCCTGCAGGACGGGACGAGGATCAGAGCCTCCCTGCAACCCCGGCCACTGCCTGCCGTCTGTGGGCCTGGACTGTGCGGGCAACTGCACTTTGCCCGAGTGACAAGGAGGAGGTGGGAGAGGGCAGCAGCATGGGCCATGTGGTTGGCTGCCCTCAGTCCCCCTGCTGCTGAAGCTGCCCTGCCCATGCTCACCCAGGCCGTGGGTCCAGGGACCTGCCAGGGCTAGGAGTGAGCCTGCTGTTCATGGGTCTCTAGGGATTTCCGAGATGCCTGGGAAGAGAGGCTTGGGCTGGTGGTGGGCCCGGCTGCCCCTTTGCCTGCTCCTCAGCCTTTACGGCCCCTGGATGCCTTCCTCCCTGGGGAAGCCCAAAGGCCATCCTCACATGAATTCCATCCGCATAGATGGGGACATCACACTGGGAGGCCTGTTCCCGGTGCACGGCCGGGGCTCAGAGGGCAAGGCCTGTGGAGAACTTAAGAAGGAAAAGGGCATCCACCGGCTGGAGGCCATGCTCTTCGCCCTGGACCGCATCAACAACGACCCGGACCTGCTGCCCAATATCACGCTGGGCGCCCGCATTCTGGACACCTGCTCCAGGGACACCCATGCCCTCGAGCAGTCACTGACCTTTGTGCAGGCGCTCATAGAGAAGGATGGCACGGAGGTCCGCTGTGGCAGTGGCGGCCCACCCATCATCACCAAGCCTGAACGCGTGGTGGGTGTCATCGGTGCTTCAGGGAGCTCGGTCTCCATCATGGTTGCCAACATCCTTCGCCTCTTCAAGGTCAGTGCCTTGGTTGGTCCCCTGAGGTGCTCTTCCCCCAACGGCCTCTGCCCACCATACTCCAGGATGCCAGGCCTGGCTGACCAGCCCCTTTCTCCTCCTATTTTCCTTGCTTCAAAGGACAGCTTTTTCCTCAGAGCAGTGTCTGAGAATTTGGGGCAGCCCTTCCTGGTTTCAGTATGTTGTCCTGTGGTCCTAGCATAGGCACAGCAGAGTGAAAGGCATCAGGGAGGGACCCAGCCGTGTGGCACTGACCGAGGTGCTGAAACAGCACCTGCCGCTGGAGGCTCAGTGAGCAACTCCTCTCCGGGGAATTCTGCACCAGGAGGGAAAAGGATGTTCTGGAGAGCGACAGAAGGGAGGAGGAGATAGGCAGACAGACAGATAAAAAGATAGGCAGGTGGATAGACAGAAAGGCAGACAGACAGATAAGAAGAATGGAAAGATGAATGCTGGAGGTTCCTGGGGAGATGAGACTTTTGCTTTGATGTTGTTTTCAAATAATTGCAATTCCCCCAAAAGATGTGTTTTTCTTCTGGGTAGTTGAGGAAGCCCCTTGTGGCTCTCTTGCCCCACCTGAGGTTGGAGAAAGTGTCTTCATTTTTTGGATGGGGTGTGGGGCTGCTGAGCCTGCGGAGAATGCAGATGAGGACCGGAAAACTGAGGCCTGCGGGAGTAGGCCGTCTCTTTCTGGTGCCCTGGGCCCTGAACCAAGCTTTCCTTTTATTTCCTTCCTTTTTCCCTTCTTCCCTGCACACCTTTCTCCCTTTCCTTCTGGAATCCCTCCCAACCCCCTCCTCGCCTCCTCCTTTCCTCTCTTCCTGGGGCAAGAGCTGCTGATTTGCAATTCAATTGGAGCCAAGTGCTTCGCTAAGCTGCTAAAACAACTGAAAGCTACCGGGTAGAGAGAAAAACATTACAAGCATTTTACCAATAATTATGTGCCCGCTTCTCTCTTGGAGCCTGCCTTGTTTGCTCTGTGTGTGCATGTGTGTGTGTGTGTTTGTGCGTGTTTGTGTGTGTGGGGAGTGGAGGAGAGAATGGGGAGAGGAAGAGGAAGGGACACTGAGGAAGCTGCTTGGTCCCTCCCTCACCCTGGTGTCAGATTCTTGGTCTCTGGAGTTGACCTTTGTCTCCCCAAAGTCTCCAGGGGTAGGGAGTGGACCGAATGGCTGTTTTGCACCAGGCATGGTGGGGAGAGCTGAGGCTGGACCCCTCTCACCGGGACTCTTTCTGGAAGCCATTAGCCCACCTCCCATGATGCATCAGGACTTGGGGGCCTGTCTGGCCGCCAGCATAGAAGTGGGGATGAAGGGAGAGGATGGTCACAGTGTTGGGGTTGGGGTGAGGAAGCCGATGGGCGGGGGTGACAAAGAGAGGAGGCCAGAGTTGTGCTGTCACATGTCTGGGTGGGGCAGGACTTTTGCCAGTTGGCTGCTCTGGGGCTGAAGAGCACGTGTGCCCTCTCCTGTGTATATAGCCCTGTTTCTAGTATGTTCTGTGGGCCTCGAATATGAGGCTTTTCCTGGAGTGTTGGTTTTACTTGATGATTTGGGTGAAAACATAATTTTAATTTTAAAACAAATGGATGCCTTATGAAGAGTGCAAAAGTTGTATGTGGTTTAGAATTTTTTTTTTTAATGATCAGTGGTTTAACTTGTTTGTATGTAGTTTGACGATGAAGCAGGGAACTTGAAGAAATTTCTGCCCTTGCATTAGGCAATTGGAGCAATCCCCGGGGACTGTGTCGCTTTGAACGTCTTTCAGAGTTCCCTGGCAGGAGGGTTCAGGAATGGGTAGCCTGGCTCAGCCCTCCCACTGCACCCAGTTTTGCAGTGGGGACTGGAGACCAGAGGAGAGGCAGAGCTGGCTGGGCTGTCCCAGGCCAGGGCCTAGTGATGGCTCAAGCCAGATGAGTCATCACTTCAGCCCGCCTGGCCCTGGCCTGAGAGCTGAGGCAGCCGAGGCTGTCCAGCAGAAGGGACAAGCCCTGGACTCCTCCTTGTCAGCCTGGCAGGGTGGGGCACAGACCTCCAACCTCCAGGAAGGCTACCCCACAAGTGACGCTGCTGCATTCTCTATCTGAGACTGTAATTAAACTTCTCTAGTGACTCTGGGTCTTTTAGAAAGATGGTAAAACAGCCTGGTGTAGTCCTTGAAGCTGTGACATTGGTGAGGGTCCCCTCTCCCGTTTTCCAGAGGGGAGTGAGTGCCTACTTTACAGGGAGGTGGAGACGCCGAGAGGAGCTGAGTTCCCGTCACTTGGCATATGGTGAAGGCTCAAGGGATGGTCACTCAGCGTTAGGTATTAGAGTATGTACTTGGGAACATAGATGTTTTGAGATGAGATGCTCAGTGCCCAGATGGGGGAGTGGGCTGCAGCTGCTATGCTAACCTCTCCCAGCAAGGGGAAGGGCCAGGTGGGGCGAGGCGCCTGGGGTGAAGAGCGTCACTATCCTAGGGGTTCCTGGTGTCCTCTGTTTGTCTGGCTACAGGGGAGCATGGTGTGGTCTCAGTATGGCCTGTGCCTCTTCAGAACACAGGATGGAGTGGTTGGGGCCAGGGTCAGGAGCCCCCCAGGCTGTACAGACAGCACGGCAGGACCAGGAGGTAGAGATCTGGGGAGTGGAGCAGAAAGGGGGAGTGTTAGAGCTGGGTGAGGGAAGGGAGGGGCGGGGAGAGGGAGCCAGCCGGCTGTGGCCTGCATTCCCTGGGTCCCTTTTAACATCGGTAATGTTCCAGGCTGGCGACAAGAGGCCTCCTCAATAATTAAACTGATAGAAACAAGAGGCTGGGTGAGAAACTTAAAAGCCACTTACAGAAGCAAAAAGATTGAACTTTGGGGAGGGAGGTTGGGAGCAGGAGCCTCTGGAAGGAGAGGGTGAGCAACGGATACCTTTAGGGAGGGAGCCCTGTGCCCACCGCCAGGTATCTGTTTAAGAGGACACCACTGCAGCCCCTGCCCTGCTCCCCTGATGATGGGTTAATGTGGCCTGCTGGGAACCTGGCACCAGAGGCTGTGATGACAGCTCTCCTTCCTGCAAGAGGTGAACTTCCGGTGCTTGGCTCAGAGGGGAGCTCTGGGTTTGGGGGCACCTGGTGATTTCCTGCATGGAGAATGCTAATGGGGTGCAGTTGGGGCCAGGCTGGGAGCAAAACTCACAAGTGGCAGAGCTGGAAGGGGCCAACCTCTTGCTCTGCAGATGTGGACACTGAGCCCTGATAAAATGACAGGGAAGGGCTCAAAGCCAGGTCCCCTCCCCAGGCCTGACTCCTGGGAAACTGCCTGCTCAAATCAGCTGAGTCGGAAGTAGGTTGAACAGGTCTTTTTTGGGGACCAGAAGGCCTGACTCTGGGAATTCATAGGTCTGACAACTTCTATCCTTGACTTACCTGTTCCCACACCTTCTTTCATCCGAAATTTGTCCCATTCTTTCAGGACAGGGGGTGCTGATGGGTGTGAAGAATACCTTTTGGTGGGCTCCTAAGCCCAGTTGTTGTAGCCTGTACAATGCACTGTTGCGGGCCCAGCCCAGGTTCTGGAGCAAGTCAGGCCTGGGCTTTGATTCCTGAGCCACTACTTACCTCACCTCCACTTACCATGTCAGTTATTTATACCACAGTGTTAATGAGGCCGTAAGACCTGGGCACAGTGGCTCCCAGCACTTTGGGAGGCCGAGGCGGATGGATCACCTGAGGTTAGGAGTTCGAGACCAGCCTGGACAACATGGTGAAACCCTGTCTCTACTAAGAAAACAAAAATTAGCTGGGCGTGGTGACATGCACCTGTAATCCCAGCTCCTCAGGAGGCTGAGGCAGGAGAGTTGCTTAAGCCTGGGAGGAGGAAGTTGCAGTAAGCCGAGATCGCGCCACTGTCCTCCAGCCTAGGTGACAGAGTGAGAGTTCGTCTCAAAAAAAAAAAGGAACTTTTCCTGAGAGCAGTCATTTTTGGGAGAGGGGGTGAAGAACACACTGGAGACCCCCTGGAGGGAAGCAGTTTCCAGATTCTGTACATGTAAGAGCTCAGAGGGATCCAGAAATCATTTCTTTGAGTCTTCTATTTATTTTGCAGCGGAGAAAGCTGAGGCTTGGAGAAGGGAGCGCTGTACCACACAGGGGCAAGCATTTGGACTCTGGAGCCAGGTAGCCTGGGGCCTGACCACCCTGGCAAACTGCTTAACCCTTCTCTGCCTCAGTTTCCTCATTTGTAAAATGGGGATGATAATGGTGTCAGCCTCATAGGACAGTATGGGGATTCAGAGTTAAGGTCCGGCTAGATGTCGTGGCTTATGCCTGTAATCCCAGCACTTTGGGAGGCTGAACTGGGCAGATCACTTCAGGTCAGGAGTTCAAGACCAGCTGGCCAACATGGTGAAACCCTGTCTCTACTAAAAATACAATAATAAGCTGAGCTGGGCGTGGTGGCTGTTGCCTGTAATCCAGTGAGGCAGATGAATGACTTGAACCTGGGAGGCAGAGGTTGTTGTGAGCCGAGATCGCACCATTGCATTCCAGCCTGGGTGACAAGAGTGAAACTCAGTCTCAAAAAAAAAAAAAAAAAAGAATTAAGGTCCAAGAAGGCCTAGCATGGTGCCTGGCACACAGTCAGCCCACAGGAAATGTCACTGCACAGCTTGTAGCTGGGCCTTAAGTCAGCATGAGGGACTCCACCGATGCGGAAGAGGATGGAGCGGGCAGGCAGTGACAGACGGTGACCTTTAAGGCTGATCCCGGAGAGTTCCCCACCATCTGCTGGGCCTCTTGTGTCTTCCTGCCTTGAGCGCAGTGCTCAGTGTTGAGACTGAGCACACAACTTAACTTTGGGTAGTGAGAGTTTGAGTTTCTTGCTATCACGAAATGGGGATGTGGGAAGGGGGAGCATGTGCCCTCTAGGCTCTTGGCTGCTTCTGGAGCTGAGGCTAAGGGTGTGGCCCTGGGGGAACTCTGGCTTAGATCACACAAGATGTTCTGTCGAGGACGTGGCTTTGTGTCTTTATGTGTTTTCACTACACAAACAGGAGGGGCTCTAGAGAGAGCCCACCCACCCTCCTATAGCCCGCCCATCTTGACCAGGCCAAGGAACCTGAAGGCATTTTTGACCACCGTCTTTCTGTTCATTAGCTCACCCTGCAGGCTCCACTTTCAGAACCTGCCCTGGACATGACAGCTCCTCATGGCCTCCACCCCAATAGTCTCTTACCCAGCCCATTACAGAAGCTCAGTCTTTCCTCTCTCGACTCCAAAAGGCCTCTCCACAGCCAAACCTGCACTCAGCAGCCAGAGAGATTTTTCTAAAACCCAGACGGAATCCACTCAGCCCTCTGCTTAAACCTTTTATTGGCTTCCTGTTGCTCTTAGATTAAAACGTGAACTCCTTTCCTGTCTGACAGGCCTTGTGCTACCTGATGCCCCTGGCGTCCCTTTGTCCCTCTGGGCACTGCCCACATCAGTCGTACTGTTTTCTTTATGCTCCTTGAAGACACTAGGCTACTTTCCAACCGCAGGGCCTTTGCACCTGCTCGCCTCGCTGTCTGGAGTCTTCTCCTCCCACTCTTTGAAGCTGGATCTTCCACATTCAGCCTTGGGCCATTTAAGGCCTCTTTTCAGAGAAGCTCCCGGGTCCCCGGCTATTCTGTCTCTTTCCCTGTTCTTTTCCTTGAAGGTGCTCATCATAGTTACAGTCATGTACCCATTTGTTTGTTTTGCTTTTTGCTGTTGGCTTCCCCTCTAGACAAGGGGTTAGCGAGGAGCCAAATGTGGCCTGGTTTTGTATAGTTCCTGAGCTAAAAAAGGGCTTTATATTTTAAATGGTTGAAAAACAAAATAATAAGAAAAATAATGTCATGATACAGGAAAATTATATGAAACTCCAATTTCTGTGTCCATAAATAAAGCTTTATGGGGACACAGCCACGCCCATTCACTTATGTCTTGTCTGGGGCTGCCCTCAAGCTACAAGCACAGAACTAAGTAGAGGAGACAGAGACAGAGCTGGCCCCTGCTAGGCTCTACGCCCCACCTATAGGACTTCCAGCTGGTGTGGGCCCCTGGTGGCCCTCAGGAAGCCTTCACCAATGGATTCACGGAGGGATGGGGAGTGGGAGGGAGAGCTCTGCAGCCCCCATGTCTGCAGCTGAAGTCTTGGCAACCCCCTTCGAGCTCCTGGCTGTGGGGATGGGTGTGGCTGGACCCACCTTACCATTGGGTCAAGCCAGGGCCCACCAGTGCCCACTACTGGTGGCATCCAGGGTCAGCTGGATGTCTTTCTTCCCCCAAAACACCTTCTCCACATCCTCACTGACTCAGGGAATTCCTTTCACCTAAAGCTTTGCTCCCTGTTAAAGGGGATCACCATGTCCCATTTTAGGCTGTCATTAGAGATTTGTCCCAACAGGGCTTGCTCTGTGAATGTTGGAGGGGGTACATAAGGGGCCCTCTCTGAGAGGTGACTGAGGTGAAATAATTAAACCATTTACATAGCACTTACCCTGTGCCGGGCTTGTCCTCACCATCACAGCAACCCTGGGGGCAGGTAGACAGTTGTTATCCCGATTTCGCAGAACTGAGAACAAAAGCACAGAGAAGCTAAGCAACTTGCCCAAGGTCACACAGTAGTAAGTGGTGGAGCCCAGATTTGAGCCCAGGCCATCTGGCCCTGAATCTACCTTTTTTTCACCACTCTGCTCTCCTGCTTCTTGACTACCAGCTAGGGGTGAGTTTGAGACCTGGCCTGATGCTTACTTACTACATGGCCTCTACAAGCCTCAGTTTATTCGCCTGTGAAATGGGTGTGATGATGCTATGATGCCCAGCTGGCAGAAGTGATAATGTGCCCAAAGCCCTCAGGAGGTGCTCGGGGAGGCTGGGGATACAGAATAGGATTCGGTAGATGCTGGAGTGCTCATGAGGGCCTGGGGAAGGAGAGAAAGGGGTGTCTGAAGTAGGTCTTGCTGAGGGTGACTGTCAGGGCCAGTTCTCCTGAGGGGAGGGCAGAGAACCTTCCTGCCGTGACAGTCTCTTTCCCCCAGACCCCACTGTGGTGAGAGCCTGGGAAGGGGACCCTCCAGACAAGAGCCAGGCCTGAGCCAGGATAGAGAGGGGAAGGGGTGTAGAAGGAGGGGAACCCTGGCATTGGGCAGCCCCAGCAGCCCTGAGGGGAGGCTCAGAGCCCCCCTGGCTACTGGCAGCCAGTCTTTTCTGTGCCCTTGGGCGGGCCCTTCCCTATGAATTGGGGCCGGTGGGGTAGAGTTGCTTTGCTCCAGTGGGTCTCAAGCCTGGCAGCTTGTCACAGTCATGGAGGGGTTCAGGGAGCACTGGATTCCTGGATCCCCAGCGGGCCGATAAGACTGTGAGCCCAGGGCCTGTTTCTGGACACCTAGGAGCCCAGTTGGCCCTTGACCCAGATGCCTCAAGTCCTTGGTTTTCTTTTCCAGGGAGTGCCCCACCCACCCTGAGGACCTCTCAAGCCTGCTTCCTCCGAGGGGCACGCTGAGGTACGGGGGGTGGGTTTGCAGTGGAGGCAGGTGGAATGTCAGCTTTAGCATGCGGCGACTGGACGGGCAATAGGCTCATTCCTGCAGTTAAAAGGCAAGCGTGGAGGCCTTTTGGGGCCTCTGGGAAGACCTCCTGGAGAGGCTTTGGATGGAGGCCCCATGGGCTCTGGAGCCCAGGTAGGAGCTAGTGGGGCCTCTGGATGTGATGCAAGGCATTATGGAAGGGCTGAGGTGGGGGCTGAGTCGGAGGAGTGGTCCTCAAGTTAATGGCTGCTGGCTTCTGGCTTCCTCTTTCCCGTCTGGAACTCAGTTTGTCCATCTGTAAAGAGCCATGCATGTATTTATTCACTTACTGAACCTACTGGCCATCTCCTTCGTGCCCGGCTCTGCAAGAGCAGTGGTCCTTCTCAGCTGCATGCTGGAATCACCTGGGGAGTTTAGAAAAGCCTCCTACCCTGGCCCGCCTCAGGAATTCAGATTTTACTGGTCTGAGATGGGGCCTGGGCTGCCCGAGTGATGACAGGGGCATTCCAGGTGGAGAACCACCCCTCCAAGTGAACTTTATCAAGCAGGAAGCACATGGGCGATCCCTGCTCTGATGGGCTTCCACACTGGAGGGAGAAGGCAGGCGGTGAGAAGGCAAAGCGCAGTGTGCATCGTCAGGACGGCTGCTCACTGCAGAATCACAAAGCGAGGAGTGGCTGGAGAGCCGCACGGGAGGGGAGGTCAGTCTAAACAGGGTTGGTGGGGAGGCCTTGTTGCAGAGTGGACACTTGTGCTGAGCCTGAACGGAGTGGAGGGCCGCCCTGTGGCTGTGAGGAAGAGTGTTCTAGGCAGAGGCAGTAACATGTTCCAGACAGAGACCCAGGGGCAGGACTCTGCTTGGCTGTTGATCTGAGCTGGGAGCTTGAGATGCCCATCCAAGACAGTCCGGGGACCCGGGAGAAGGCCTCCAAACCCCTCCTGATCCTTCTTGCTGCAGAGGGTGTCACGGGAGGACAAGTCACCAGGTCTCTCGGGACCTCTGTTTCCTCACCTGTAAAGTGGGTAGATGGTCCCTGAGCAGCCCTTGTGAAGCCACAGAGGTGATGGCCCCTGTGAGAGGCTTCTTTCCCTAGGCTCCTACCCTGATAGCTCTTGCATACCTGGGCCTTCCTGGGCCTCTTCAGACCCCATCCCATTACTTCCCCCAGCTCCCAGCCTGAGGGTGGACAGAGTTGGGCACTGGATACCAGAGAGAGGAAGAGCCAGTCAGATGGGGAGCCCTGAAGGGCAGTACTGTGGCGGCTGCTGCAGGGGCTGTGGGGCCAGCTGACCTGCATCCATACCCCTACTCTGCCGTTTGTTGCCTGGGAGAGCCTCTGTGTGCCCCAGTTTCCTTGTGTGTAAAATGGGGATGCCTGCAGCCCCCACCTCACAGTCCCCGTGAGGATGAAATGCGTGGAAGCAAGGGCCAGGGCAGTGCCTGGCGCGTAGACTGTGGAGTGTGGCACAGAGCCCCGGCTCTGGAGGTGGTGCGTGGGAGTGGTGCAGATCCCAGTCCCAGCAGATCTGACCCTCCTGGACCCTGCTCATCTCAGCTGGGAGACGGGCAGCAGCAGGTGCACCTTTCAGGGTGCGGTGAAAATGCAGTGGGAGCTGGCACTGTGGCGGCTCATGCAGGGCCAGGCCATGTTTGTTCTCATCTCCTGTGGAAGGAGCATTCAAAGGGGCTTTGAGGGGTATGGCCTGAGTCATGCAGGGTGGGGAGCTTGGTGCTGCAGGGGTACATCACCGCATTTGACCAAGGGGTGACTCTGGTAGGTGAGCCAGAGCCTCCTTGCGTGGGGACTCAGTGACCTGGGGTCCTCCAGTCCTTCACACTGTTGGGTCGCCCAGCTTGGGGCCTAGGGTGATCTCTGGCTCTCTATGCTGGGCAGGGCTGAGGGTCTCGCCTTGCCAGTGAAGCCACCCGTGGCCCAGGTCCTGCTTTCTGGGCCTGCGTCTTCTGCTGACTTGCTGTGTGACCTTGGGTGACGTGGCTGCCCTCTCTGTAAACAAGAACACGGGATTAGGCAGGCTCTGACCCCGCTCCTCCTCACCCGGTCACGCTCGGTGCTTTCCGTGGCCTGCCTCCTGGCCCGGCTCAGGCCGTGTCCTCCTGGAATGCCCTTCTTGCTGCCTTGTGGGCAGTTAGACTCACTCAAATCCAGCAGGACTTTCCTGACCTTCCCAGGGCAGGTGGGGCCTCTTGCAGGAATCCGTGTCTCTCCTGACAGTTCCTGAGCACCTTGAGAGCAAGATTGGGCTGAACTGCTCTTGGGCGTACTCCCAATTTCAGTGCCTGGCCCAGAGACAGACAGACAGACAAACTGGGGAAGCCACCAGCCCGGGGCCTGGGTGTGGGACTGAGGGACACCCGCAGCAAGGGTGGACCCCCCATTAGGCTTCAGGGTTAGCCCCACCCCGCCTCCCCCTGCCCACTGCTGAATGAACTGTATGTCTTCATTTTTCTCCCAACTTACTAAACTAGCATTTTGATGACCCAGACATGTTGGAAATGAAAGGAAGGCAAATTCCGCTTTATATTCCAATTGACCTTTACGGTTGCCACTTGCTGGAGGCCTGGGCTGAGGGAGGTGAGGAGAGGCAGAGCGGGCCTCCATGCTTGGTTCCACAGCCCGCAGCGCTGTCGCGGGGAGGAGAGCTGGCACACAGCTTTGTCCCCTCTTTGCCTGTATGTCTCCGGCTCCCTGCCTCCTCCTGACTGTGGCTTTGTGTTTCCCTCTTGTGCCCTCCACCCCATCTCTGTCTTCCGCCTGGCACCTCTTGGACTCCTTGCTGGACTTGGGCTTCCTCTCTGTCTGGATGGTGTGGGACAGCCTCATCCCTGGTGGCCTGTGGTTAAGGGTTGGAGGCAAGAAGCCCACCTTCTCCTTGCAGGACACCCCAGCCTCTCACCTACGTGGCTACCCACCTGCATGCCTGCCCGCCTCTTACTTTGATTGTGGCCTCAGGCATCTCAGTACTGAGCACTTCCTGGTGGGCACCCACCCCACCCAGACCCCTCCCTCTGATGCAGGGTACCCCTTGAGCCCCCGACAAGTCTTAGCGCAGCTCAGGGCCCTGCTCTCCTCGCCTGTGGGGGTGAGGAGGGCTGGCTCTGCAGACTTCCAGGGACTGGGGGAGACCAGGCCAGGTGCTGGGCTTCAGAAGAGGAATGACAGCCCAGGTTCAAGCCTTGGCACTGCCACCTGGCTCTGTGGCCTTGGCAGACCACTTGCCCTCACGGAACTCAATGTCCAGATCTGTAAAATGGGTAGGGTAGCTGCATTATCTGGAACAGCATGAAGTCACGGGCTCAGTGCCTGGCACATCATAGGCGCTCAGGCAACAGGAGCTGTTATAAAGTGGGCCCGTATGTGAGGAGGAGGCTGGATTCTCCTTGCTGTCCCTCCTCTCATTCCTTCATTTCTGGACCTCAATTGTCTCCAGGCCTCAGCTTCTCCCTGGGGTCTGCTGAGAGGTGGTGCTCCAGGAGGAGGAATGCTCTGCCCAGCTGGGCCCCTGCCCCAGCACGGGTGCCCTCAGCAGGAATCAGACTCAAAGGCGCTGCCTGGTCCTGGTCCCCAGCCAGCTCCAGAGTGCTCATCAGAGCTGAAATATCCTGGAGGGGGAGCTCTGGCTGGGCAGAGTGGGGCCCTAATGGGAGCGGACAGAGGTAGCACTTACTACCTCGTTCTTGGTCTGTGGGGCTGTGGCTGAGGGGCAGCATTAACCCCAGTCAGGACCCTGGAGAGGGTGGTGCTTCTGTTCAGTGCAGTCCCCTCCCTCCTTCCCAGCTCTGGCTCCTGAAGCATTCAGGGAGGCCAGTGAGGTCCCCATAGCAGAGCAGCCAGAGGAGAACAACACTTCGTCCCAGGGAATGAATTCCAGCTGGAGACCCTAGCCAGGGGAGGAATCTGAGGCTTGAGACTCGGGGCGATGTGTGAGGGTGAGTGGCTTCCGGGGTCAGATCTGTTCTGAGAGGAGGCTTCAACAGGAAGTGGAGCGTGCACGGCTCTTGCCATGTGGCCTTTTACTTTATTGAAAACCAGTGGCGTGTTCAATGTGGGTCCGTCGCAAAGGACTTTCTCTCTTTGACCAACGTGTGTGTATATTTTAATAAATGATTTCAAACATAGGGAAAATTATAGAGGATAACATAATGAATTACCCTGTACCCAAGACCTGGCCACATATTGATATCTTGCAGTAACAACTGCAAATTGTTTAAGAAAGAAAACTTTGCAGGCCAGGCGCGGTGGTTCACGCTGGTAATCCCAACACTTTGGGAGGTTGAGCTGGGCGGATCATGGGGCCAGGAGATCGAGACCACCCTGGCTACCATGGTGAAACCCCATCTCTACCAAAAATACAGAAGAGATTAGCTGAGTGTGGTGGCACGCACCTGTAGTTCCAGCTACTTGGGAGGCTGAGGCAGGAGAATTGCTTGAACCCGGGAGACGGAGGTTGTGGTGAGCCAAGATCTTACCATTGCACTCCAGCGTGGGCAACAAGAGCAAAACTCCATCTCAACAATAACAACAACAAAAAGAGACAAGGTATCCTCCCTCTGTCACCCGGGCTGGAGTGCAGTGGTGTGATCATGACGTGCTGCAAACTCAACATCCTGGGTTCAAGTGATCCTCCTCCTGCTCACCTCTGGAGTAGCTAGGACTACAGGCGCAAACCACCACATCTGGGTAATACATGTTTTTGAAGGGATGGGGTCTCAAACTCTTGGCTTCAAATAGTCCTCCCACCTCAGCCTCCCAAAGTGCTGGTATTACAGGCGTGAGCCACTGTACCTGGCTCAGCTAGTGTGTTTTAAGCATGATAAAAACAGGATCGTGTTGCTGTGTTCCACTTGCTTTTTCGGCTCAGTGCCGTGTGGCCTGTGGTTGCTGTGCCCGTTTCCTTTGCTGTGTGGTGTTCCACGGTGCGACCATGCCCCTGTGCAATTACTTGTTCATCCTCCGGTTGTGGGCACCCGAGTGGTTCTGCGGTGATCTTTCTGCTTCTACAACATCCTTGCCAATGTCTCCTTATGCTCTGGGGAGAGCTCCTGGCGGTGCATGCCCAGGCGTGGCATTGCAGGCCCGTAGGAAATAAGCCTCCCGGTCTCTCCCCATGCCACCCCGTTGCTCTCTACATTCTGTGCAGGGGATGGCTTCTGGTTCTGCCTCCCAGTTGGAATCCCCCAGGGCTTGTTAAACACAGGTTTTCACAAGGTGCCAGGGTCTATTAATGTAAAATGGGGGGGTGGGGGAGTCGGGGAAGGCTTCCTGTAAGAGGAGAATGAATGCTGAGACTCTGGCTAGGACACAGTGAGCTAGGATGTGAGCTGGGTAGGACACAGGGGTGCTGGCCGGCAGAGAGGTCATTCCAGGAGGAGGAAACAGCCAGGACAGAGGCCTGGAGGCCGGGAGAGAGGGCGTGATGTGCTTGTGTGTGGAGGTTTTCTGTCCTGCTCCTGGGAGGCTGCAGGGGCTGAGGGGGTGATGTGGCAGGGGCTGGGGACGTGACATGGGTGTCTTCCTGCCTGCAGTGGTAGCTCCTGACAGCCGGGTCCCTGGTAGCAGCTGGAAGGGGGTTTATGAGAAGCTTGAAGTGCGAGGAAATGTTAAGTGCCTTATAAGTACTTTGATTATTTTAAGTTCCTTAAGTGGTTTTCTAAGATGGTCCTAAGTATCCCTGGGACACAGACACAAAATCAATTAGGAAAGTACAACAAACCCAACGGGGCAAGAAGGGGAAGCCAGGAGCCCTCACCACCTTCCCTCCCTCCCTCACCCCCACAGGGCCTGGCCTGTCAGCCTGGGCTAGAACCCCCTCCCTTACCTCCCAGCCCCGGGCCAGGGCGCCCCAACCCCTGTGCTGAGGCCTTGAGGAGGGCGAGAGGGTGCATACTGGGGAGGAGTGCTTGAGGGTCTCCTTCAGAGATGCCTCTCTCTCCTGAATGAGCCTTTATGCGGTGGCCTTGGAGGAGACTGGGTTCCCCAGGCCTGGCTTCCCCCTCAATCCCAACAGATGCAAAATCTTTGGTCATTCTTTTAAGTTACCGTATTACTGTTTGAATGCATCATACATTCCTATGGCTCAGTCTTCAAGGTATGAAGAGACACGCCCCAATCCCAGCCTGGCCCTGGAGGCAGCCATTATTCCCTGCCCACCCTTCTAAAGAACCTCAGGCCTCCACATGAGCTGGGCTGCCTGTCACATGCCTCCAGAGGCTGGGTTCTTTGGAGATCTTCACCATGGGCCTAGGGTAGGAAGGGGATTAAATGCATATATATGGCCCCTGCATTCTGCCCACCCTACTCCCCCCAACGCTGCAGCACCTGCTGAGTGACGTTGCAGCATTCCCAAGGACATGCTCCGTTGGTGTGTAAGGACTTTTTCTTTGTGTGGCCGTGTAGCGCTCCTGCTCTGGTCTCCTCATGATGGACATTAGGTGGTTTCCAATCTCAGCTCCAACAGAGCTGCAGTGGAAGTCTCTGCATGGGCCATTTTGCACACCTCTGCAGGACAGACTCCTCCCCACAGAGGGCTGGGTCAAAGGGCAGGTGTGTTTGCAATTTCCATGGATGTGGTCGCCTTGCCCTCCTACCGGGGGTGGGGCAGGGCTGGTGCAGTGCTGTCCTGTGGCCGGGCCTCCACCTCTGCAGGCCATGGGCCAGAGGAGGCCCTGTGGCCGATCTGACCTGGCCTCATGTAGCAGGTCAGGGACTTTATCACCTGTTTCTTTCTTTTTTTTTTTTTTTTTGAGACAGAGTCTCTCTCTGTCACCCAGGCTGGAGTGCAGTGGTAGGACCTTAGCTCACTGCAACCTTCGCCTCCTGGGTTCAAGCAATCTTCCTGCCTCAGCCTCCTGACTAACTGGGATTACAGGCACCCACCACCATGCCCAGCTAATTTTTGTATTTTTAGTAGAGACAGGTTTTTGCCATGTTGACCAGGCTGGCCTCGAACTTCTGACTTCAGGTGATCCACCCGCCTTGGCCTTCCAAAGTGCTGGGATTACAGGCGTGAGCCACTGTGCCCGGCCTCATCACCAGTTTCTTTTGTGGATCTCCACAGAATCTAGAGGGATGAATCATACATTTTAATTTGTTTTAACAAAGAGGTGTCAATATGAGAAAAACAAATCTCTGTTCCTAAAAGAAATGAGGCAGAGAACCTACTGGAAGTTAGACAGCAGGTACCTGATTCAACCACGAACATTTTAATCTTCATGAGAGATTGTGAGTGGCTTTGGTTTCAGTTTGTACAGTTGTATTCATTTGGTAAATGTTTATTGAAGATCTGCGACAGGCCCTCAATTTTGCTGTTGAACAAGGAGGTGGGCTTTTTCTTCCCTTTTGTTTGGTTTCCCATTCAATTAAAAAATGCATATTTTATGTGCACCTCGGGAATTAGCATGTGAGGATGGCCCACGGTTTTCAGGACTTTCAGATGCCTGCTGTAGGCAACTTCTGGGCGTTTCTTAGAACGTTTCTTATAGGACATAGGGCCTGGTGGAGAACGGTAACAGGGTACTCAGGGATAAATCCCAATAGTTCATGATTTACAGGCTTTCACAGTCACTTCTTAATTGTTCCACACAAGAGTCCTACAACGCAGTCAGGGCAGCTTTTTTACAGATGAGGAAACTGAGGCCCAGTGAAGTTAATGTGTGTGGGGGCACTTCAGCCAGTTAGAATCAGAGCTGGGCTTAGAATCAGGGTCCCAGGCCCCAGCACAGTGCCCTGCCCCTGCACACACCTGGAAGTCATGAGTATGTCCTCTTAGCCCAGCGGCTCTTAGTGCAGGAGCCTGTGGCTGCTTTGCAGGCTGAAATCAGGTCAGCCCTTGCTCTAACCCATTAAACATGGAACAGGCAGCGGCGGGTCCCCGTGTGAGTGTGGCTCAATGTCCCTTGGCCCCTTCCTGCTGTGGTGGTTATAAGCCAGCATGTTTGTTGCAGGCTTGGAAGAAAACAGAAAAGCATTAGGAAGCAAACTGAAATTGCTCATTCTTTCTGCTATCCAGGTGACAACCTTGATACGTGTGTGTATTTCCTTCCAGGCCCTCTTCTGTGTAATTTACCAAATTGAGATCAAAACATCTATATGGTTCTGTAGCCAGCTTTTGTCCACTAGACTACAGTGGTGAGCATTTTCCAATATCCTTGATTAGTCTTTGAAGCCTGGTGTTCAAAGGCTAGGTCATCACCCATGGTGTGGGGGGGGGGGCCCTCACATCTTTCATGTACCATGTCTCGCAGGTGGCTGGTTGGATGTGAGGTCTTGGGGCTGCTTCCCTGGCTGCATCTGTGCATTTCCAGTGGCCTCTCTCTCCATGAGGAGATGCGACGGTGTAGCCTTGGGTTCTGGGTGGTGAGGAGCAGGAGGTGGGAGGCCCTACCTAATTGGAGCAGTTATCCTGGGAAAGACAGGAGCTCAGGTGAGCTCCCCGTGGGGGCAGGTGGGGAGGTGGACGTGGCAGGTGGAGTGTAGGCGGCAGCCAGGTGTCCCAGGTGATACGTGGGGCCCTGGAGAGACGTGCCAGGTGAACTGCAGGCATGGGAGCCAGGGACTGTGGCTTTACTTCATGCCTGCTCAGGATGAAAGCCCCCAAAACCCTGGAAATTAAACTCAGGGATTGAAATCGAGAGTGGTGGCTGAGGGAGGGGGTGGGAAGGGAGCCAGGCTGGCACGGAGGGACGACTTCACAAGTATCCTTCACCATGGACAGGTAGGGCTTATGGCAGGGGTGACTGGGAGAAGGAGGCAGACACCCCTGGGGCTCCCAGGTTGGCATGGCCTTGGAAGCCCTTTTGGGCTGGTGCAGCCTGTCTCGCCCACCTCATCTTCGTTCTCGCTCTCTGGCCCTGCCATTTTCAGTTCCAGTTCCCTGGGGCCAGTCTCTGAATCCCCCCAGCTTCCCATCTGCCAGCCTCCGCTTCTACTGGTCCACTTGCCACGAAGAATACTCTGTCTGCCTTTTCATTCCTTTACATTTTTCTTTAAAATGGAGGTATAACGTATACACTGTAAGTTACACAAATTTCAGGTGTACGACTTGTTGCATTTTTATAAATGCATGTGCCGGTATCAGATAGAGAACAATCTCAGTGCCCCGGAAAGATCCCTGGAGTCCCTCCTCATTAACATCCTCTCCTCCCCAAGGATAATCAATAGCCTGATTTCTAACTGCATAGACTGGTGCCGCCTGGTTTTGAGCCTCACATAAACAGAATCGTGCAGTGAGTTTTTTATGTCTAGCTTCTTTTGCTTACATTGTCTGTGAGAACCCCCTGGGATTGGGTCTATTGGTGGTTTGCTTGCTTCTATTGCTGTTGACTATTTCATTGTGTCATTGTTTGGGTAATTCATAATTTACTTACCCTTTCTGCTGCCACTGGACATTTGGGCTGAGTCCAGTGTTTGGCTATTATGAATAGAGCCGCTCTGCACATTTGTGTACATGTCTTTTAGTGGATGTAAATGCTCGTTTCTCGTATATATTTTTAAGTGGAATTGTTGGCTCATAGGCTGCATGAATGATTAGCTTTAGGAGATATTGACAATCATTTTCCCAAAGAGACTGTCCCTTCTTGCCACCTTTCTTTGTGTTGGTAATTTCACATGTGTTCTGAGGCCCATCTCCAATGCCCCCCCTTCTGCCGCCCTGAAGAGAGTAACACTGGTCCCGGGGGGGTCAGCTCTACCGGCAAGGTCATGTCTCTCTTCTTCCCTGCTCTGGTCTCCAGTGCCTGGAGCCTAGTAGGTGCTTAATAAAATGAATGGATGGATTTATGTGCCTGGCATGTGCTAGGTGTTTTACACAGGTTATATCGTTCAAGCCACCAGCTGGGAAGTCAGTATCACTGGCCACATTTTACAGGTGAGGAAACTGAGGCTTGCTCAGAAAGCAGCAGAGGCCTACAGCGCTGCCTGTCCCTGAAGCTGGTGCTCATTCTGCAGTTCTAGGCGGCATGTGTTTGGAATTTCTTGCTCTTTTTCAGCTCGCCCACTTTGATTTCACTCGGCCTCATATTCTAGTCCGGGGGATGTTGAATTAAATCTTGTGGGTGACCCAGTTAGTTTGTGACCCAGCCAGCTCCTGAAGGATCCATCAGCTCTTTCTTAATTCTGAGCCTGTGCCACAGAATCAGGGATTTCCAGGTTGGGTAGGGGTAGTGAAGCTGCAGAAAACCCACTTGTGTATAATTAAAGCCTTCTTCTGGTGCGGCCGACATCAGTACGTCATTTTTACCTCTTCAAAGTCCCTTTCCGTTTATTGACCGTCTGTGGGGGCCACAGTCTGGCCACCATCATTTTCATCCTCTGAGTGGTAACAAATGGAGCCCAGGGAAGTGTGGTGGTGTGTCCACAGTTCCTCCTTGAGCTTGAAGAGCTGGGGTGAGAACCTAAATCTCCTCCCCCAGCCTCGTGCTGTACAGTTTTTTAGGGAGGGCTGGGAGCAGGCAGAGGATTGGAGTTAGGCCCAAAACCCAGCGAGGCTTGTCCCAGGGCCCCTTTGGGAAGTTAGAAAGGCTCTTTCAGGGCATCGATTTACTAAATGGTCTTTGTGAGGATGAAAGGTTTGCTGAGTATCTTGGGGCAGGCCCCTGGAGGCTGCTGTCCAAGGTCCTGAAGCAGGGCCTGGGGAGGGGAGTCGGGGAAGGGGCAGCACTTTGGGCTTGGGGGTGCTTATGCTTCTCAGGCGGTGCACTCCTGCCAGTTTTGGTGGGAGCTGGACATGTGGCCGGGCAGACGGTGCGGGTGCCGTGATATTTTAATTGAAGCCTGGAGACACGGTTGCTCTCTCTACTGTGCTAACAATGTAGGGAATAAATAATTCAG
The DNA here is from genome assembly GCF_009761245.1 of Sapajus apella. Lineage (NCBI taxonomy): Eukaryota > Metazoa > Chordata > Mammalia > Primates > Cebidae > Sapajus > Sapajus apella. The sequence goes on along the minus strand of NW_022437023.1, from coordinate 1,532,080 downwards.
CAGTGGCTGTGTTGTGCCTGCTGTCCTCACCCATGGGGGTGGCCACACGCATGCACACACACACACACGCATGCACGCACACATGCGAGCTATGGGGTGGGCCAGGAGCTGCAGTTCTGGCTGGTGGCTGGCCCAGAGGCAGTGCGTTGCCATTTCAGCAGGGCCCTGGCCACCTCTCAACCCCGGTGTATCTCTTTCCACCCAGGCAACCCCTGAGGAGAGGTTAGCAGAATTTGGGGACAACTGCTCCTGGGTACAGTGATTAGTGGCACTTAAAGGTCCGTTTGTCCTCAGAGCAGCCTGAGATCCTGGCGACCTGGAGGAAAGGCTCCTCTTAATGGACACACTCCCTGGGCTGTGTTTTGAATGGATTCCATTTGATTCAGCAAACATTTCTGGAGCTCCAAGTTTATGCAAGATATTGGAGCAGGTGGTGGGGATGGGCAGGATTGCTGAGTGAATAAATCTGGGTCCTTCCTGGATGGGGAGGTGTGACGGGCACGTGATTTGCTGCAGCTCAAGTTGGGGTATGGGAGGGCTGTAGTGGGGGTACAGGTGAGGGCCTGGGGGCTCAGAGGAGGGCAAGGGCTGTTCTGACAAGGTGTGCATGGGATAGCTCTTGGTAGATGTGGAGCCAGGCAGTGTCCTCAGGGCAGAGGGTGGGCACAGGTGCAATCTTGGGCTTGTCTGTGACAGGAATGTGGCGTGCGGGAGGGTTAGCAGGGGGCGAGTAGAGAGGGGCTGGGGGGGATCGAGGGTCTTAGGCCAAGAATGCGGACTTGATCCCACAGGATGGTGGCTGCTTGGGTTTGGGAGTTAGAAGTATTCCTTTGGTTGTGGACTGGAGGGTTGGTTGCAGGGCAAGGCCTGAAGCTGAGAGAGTGATGAGACGGATGGAACAGTTCAGACTGGAGGTGATGGTGGCCTAGATGATGGCCTTATGCATAGTGACATCCATTCATTCATATATCCACCAATTAGTTGGTGAGTATCTTTTAGGAGCAGATGTTGGGTTGGGCTGAGAATGCAGCAGAGTGGAGCCAAACATGCATAGTATCCTTGCCCACGTGGAGCTGACCTACTGGAGCAGGAGAAAGACAGGAGATGTGATGTAATCATTTACATGAGTGGGGACAGGTGCTGTAGGAGGGACCTGCCCAGGGCCAGGGGCTAGAGAGTGGTGAAGGAGGGGAAGGGCTCTGTACACAAGGCAGTCAGGGAAGACCTGGGGAGAGGACTTTGGAACACAGACCCAAGTGAGTTAGGAAGGCAGCCCAGTGGCTGGGTGGTGTTTTGGGTGGCAGGCAGAGCCAGTGCAAAGGCCCTGAAGCAGGAATGTTCTTGGCCCATCTGAGGAGCAAGGGGGACTGCTCAGAGGGGAGGGGAAGCTGTGGCAGGGCTGGATCAGCCAGGCCTGTGGGCCCTGAGATAGTTGGGCCTTTGACTCCAAGCACAGTGGATAGCCTTGGAGGGTTTCAGGCAGAGTGACACAGTTAGACTTTTGTCGTTGTCATTGTTAGTTCATGTCTTTTATTAACTCATACAGTTACTTGTCTTCTGGTTTGTTGAAGCGGTAAGTCAGACAACATTTGCCACAATAATGTCTGTCAAAGTGGCTTGCCATAAACACTCCAGCCCCACATTCATCAGAAGGGCACTCTCGACGAAGGCGACTGACTGCCATTCTCACCCACCTTATAATATTCCAGGACAGCAGCTTCACCTTCTTTCTCTTGTGCTTATTATTCTTGGGAGTGGGGTGAGACTTCTTCCTCTTGTTAGCACCACCACGAAGTCTCAGCACCAGATGAAGAGTAGACTCCTTTTGAATGTTGTAGTCAGACAGAGTACGTCCATCTTCTAGTTGCTTGCCAGCATAGATCAGTCTTTGTTGATCAGGAGGAATTCCTTCCTTATCCTGGATCTTGGCCTTTACGTTTTCTTTCGTATCTGAGGGTTCAGCCTGGAGGGTGATAGTCTTCTCCGTAAGAGTTTTCATGAAAATCTGCATTTTGGGGGCGGCTCCACTGCAGATGGTGGATGGAAAAGGACTAGACTTATGTTTTCAAAGGCGCTTCCTGGCTGCCATGTGAGGACCAGATTTGTGGCGCTGTTAGAGCCTTCGCTCCTCCTTCCTCTCCTCTCCTCCCACTCCTCCCAGAGGGTCATCAGCCTCAGCCCTGCTTCACAGAAAGCCCCTGAGGAGGCTTCCAGGGAGCCGGGCAGCTCTGCAGAATCCCATCCTCCCTCCCCCTCTGCATCCCACCCCAATCCTCGAACCTCAGCCCAACCAAGCCGGGACCTCCAGCTACTGCTAGATAAACCCTGCCCAGGGACCTGCAGGAAAACGCAGGTTTTCCTTACTTACAAAGTGGGCATTTCGACAAATATCTCCCTACCTGGGTCGATGTTAGGTTTAAATGGGAGACTGCGGCCAGGCGCGGTGGCTCAGGCCTATAATCCCGAGATGGGAGAATCACTTGAGCCAGGAGTTCGAGACCAGCCTGGACAACATAGTGAGACCCCCATCTCTGCAAAAACTTTAAAAATTAGCCAGGTGTGGTGGTGTGCACCTGTGGTCCCAGCTTACCAGGAGGCTGAGGTGGGGGGATCACTTGAACTCAGGCATTTGAGGCTGTAGTGAGCTGTCATTGCACTGCTGCACTCCAGCCTGGGCAAGATCTCCAAAATAGAAAGAGACGAAAAGAAAGGAAGGAAGGGAAGGAGGGAAGGAAACGAAAGGAGGAAGGAAGGGAGGGAAAAAAGGGAAGGGAGGGAGGAAGGAGGGAAGGGAGAGAGGAAGGAAAGAAGGAAGGAAAGGAAACAGATAATGTATGTAAAAGCTGTAAATGGAAGGCCATTATTGCAATTTTCTTTTCTTTTTTTTTTTTCTTTTTTTTTTTTTTGAGATGCAGTCTCGCTCTGTTGCCCAGGGTGGAGTGCAATGGCGTGGTCTTGGCTCACTGCAACCTCCCCCTCCTAGGTTCAAGCGATTCTCCTGCCTCAGCCTTCTGAGTAGCTGGGATTACAGGCGCCCACCACCACGCCCATCTAATTTTTGTATTTTTAGTAAAGTCAGGGTTTCACCATGTTGGCCAGACTGGTCTCAAACTCCTGACCTTGTGACCCACTGCCTTGGCCTCCCAAACTGCTGGGATTACAGGGGTGAGCCACTGCGTCCGACCTATTATTGCAATTTTCAAAGCCAGAGGGAATGACCAAAGGGAATGGTTTAGGACAGACCCTGGGAGCAGTTATTTAGCACCTGTGACTCCAAAAGATGGTCCTGGTGAAACATAAATGAATTCAAAGCTTCAGGGAAGAGAAATTTGGGGACGCAGATGCCTAGAGAACCGACAGAGGAAGTTAGGGGTAGGGAGCCTTGTGGCCGAGGGGTGTGCAATGAGGGAGTCTGTGCCACTCCCATTCTTGGTGTTTCCTGCCCTGGGCCCCAGGCAAGGGAGGGAGCCACGCAGTGGGTAGGGTTGGGGGGCTCAGTCCTGTTTTCATTGGAGGTTTTTCCTGAGCTTCCCCTGCTGCCTTCAACCCCTTCCCACCAAGAAGTTGGGGCCAGGATAGTGTTTCCAGCTGGAACCTGCCGTGGGCACTGAAGTGTCCTCATTTGTGGGGAAGCTCACATTCCCCGTCTTCCATACTCAGGCCCTTCTCTCCCCCACAGAGAAACTGGTGAATCCCCCTAGTTGCATCAGCTAAGACCCAACAACAGGGACCTCCCTCCCTCCCACCTCAGGAGGGTGGTTGAGTTAACTGCCTTTCATACTTTTGGCAGAGAGCTGGCAGTGAGACCCAAACAGGGAATGCACTAATTGAGGGGCTCCTTCTGGGAAACCCCTCTGATTGGCGTCCAGGAATCATGGGTCTGCCATGGCCGCCAGCCCAGCACAGCTTATAGAGCTGTAAGCAGGGAGACGCTGCCTCCCTGGGGCGGGGGAGAGGAGGAAAAGAAAGGGCCTGTTTAATTTAATTCTGTGTTTTATCGCTTGTTGGATAAATAACCTTCATTAAGATGGAAGGTGGGGGGATGGATAGGGAGAAGTTTGATTAATTTCAAGCTGGTTTCTCATTTGTTAATTTTCTCCCAGTTCAGCAGGATTATTAAAACAAATTACAGATACTGTTCTTTCCTCCCTGGGCTGGAGCGGGGCTCTCTGGGAGTGATCATGTCCCCCCTTCCACTACGTTTAATTAGGTGCAAGTTGGGGTGAATGAGGAGGCCTCCCCGTTTCAGAGTCTCTGGGCAAGGCTCCCTTTTCTTACTGAGAAACCTCAATGAGATCTGGACAATCAGAAAATGGAACAGGTGGGGGTGCACCTGTCCTGGGCACCCTCCCCCAAGCAGTGCCAATTCCTGGACAGGCTGGTGACTGTGGAGGGGCAGTGGTGTCAACTCCAGCCCATGGTATCCTGGGAGGTAGCCTCTGGGCTTCCCCAAGCTGGTGCCAGTGTCCAGTGACCCTACTCCTCCTCCACTCCCCCTGTCACCTGGCCATTGCTTGTTCTGACTCCTTCCTGGGCCATCAGCTCTCGCCCACCTTGAGCTCTGCCCGTGCCAGGCTGGTTCCCCCATGGGCAGGATCCAGCCCTGCAGAAAGCTGTCCCCTGATGGGTGTTGATGGGGGACAGCACTTTCCTGCCTACCGTGGGCAGTTCAGAGTTCCAACTGATGGGCGGCTGGGCAGGGTGGCAAGATCTGGGGTGGGTTATGAACACTTTCTTGTGCTTCCCAAAATGCACTGTTAATGCTGCCTCCACCAGTGCTCTGTGTGTGTGCACGCGCACACGCACCACTGGGTGTACGTGTACTTACCACCAAGAGCTCTGGGAGTGTGTGTCCAGGAAAGTTATGCGTGGGACCCAAGGAGTAGCTCCTCATATGCATGTGGGCACACCTATATGAGCCAGTGCTCCTGAATGCATGTGGTGTGGGGGTGTCCAGGGATGCTCAGTGCACTTGTGTGCCTGAGTGTCCTTGCCTGTCTCAGACCATGCCTCCATCCTGGCGTGTGTGCGTGCATGTGTGTATGTATGTGTAGTCCGTGTGTGTCTCCCTGTCCCTGGCTTCTGCTGCTGTCAGCTGATACCCAGATGCACGAGACGGGATTGTCTGGAGCTGCCCTCAGCCTTGGCAGCCTGAGGGTGTGCATGGGGCACCCTGTCTCTGCTTGGCTCATTGCAGCCTGTGGGGCACAGCGTTCTCTTGGAGAGAGGCTGTTCCTGTGGGCTCTGACTGTCCACACTCCCAGACTGCCCTGGGGGGAGCTCCCTGCCGTCTCTTAACCGCCAGGCCTGAGCTGGAAGAAGGCTGGGTGGAGGAGAGCTGCCAGGCAAGACAGATGACCTGCAGCCTGGGTTGGGTGGGAGGACCATTTTGACCTTGGATGCCCTGGGGACTCACTGGCTGCAGGTGCTACCAGCCCAGCACCCAGGCATGGCGGGGAGGCTGAGGCAGACACGTGCTCCAGGACAGACATGTCATGTAAGGTGGGGAAGAAAAGGGGTATGGTAAGGGGGTAGGGAGCGGGCTGCTGTGGCTGAGATGTTCAGCAACAACCTCTCTGAGAAGGTGACACTGGATCAGAGACGTGGCTGGAGTGAGGGAGGACGTTCTGTGGAAAAGCCCAGTTGGCAGAGGGCACCACACATGCAAAGGCTGTGAGGCTGGCCATGCTTAGGGTGCTCGGGGGCTGTCGCAGGAGGCCGGTGTGGCCAGGGTGGGTGGCGGGGGTGCTGGTAAGAGCAGAGGCAAGTGAGACAGTGGAGCCCATGCAGGGACAGGGCTTTCCTTCAACATGGGGGGGCAGGGGACACCATGAGGGTTTTTTTTCTTTTTAGGTTGTTGTTTTTGAGATGAGGTCTTGCTGTTCTTTCACTCGGGCTACAGTGCAGTGGCACAATCACGGCTCACTGCAGCCTCGACCTCCGGGGTTCAAGCAGTCCCACCTCAGCCTCCTGAGTAGCTGAACTATAGTCGTGCATCATCATGCCTGGGTAGTTTTTTCTGGAGACAATCTTGCTGTATTACCCAGGCTGGTCTTGAACTCCTGGGCTCGAGCAATCTGCCTGCCTCAGCCTCCCAAGGGGCACCATGTTTTTAAGTGGTGGTCACGCCTGGGCATGTGGGCGTGTGACCCACTGTGTCCGCCATATGTCTGTGTGCACATGTGGGGACCTAGACCACCAACAGAAGGGAAGCAGGCTGGGGGCTAAGCAGGCTGCTGAGGGGGTGTACCTGGAGCAGAGAGCCAAAGAGCCTTGGAGGTCCTTCCAGCTGAGGGCACAGGCAGGGTCTCCGTGGTTCTAGAGAACTTGGAACCACATGGAAGTGACAGGGAGGCAGACTTCAGCTGAGTATCCTGAAAGCCTGGCAGCTGCAGGTGCTGGAATTGACTACTGTGTGAAGTGGTGAGCTGCCCATTGCAGGAGGCAGGCAAGCAGAAGCCAGAGGCCCCAGGCAGGGATACCACAGCGGGTAATCCTGCCCTCCACAGCTAAGAGTCTATGGTTAAAGGCCCCCTTCCAGGTGACATGGGTGGGTTTGAACAGAAATCCACTGTTGAGACCGGGCAGCAGGCATTGTGGTTGTCTTGGAGGACTGGGCAGGGCTTTGGGCGTCTTTTGAATGTACTCTGCAGATGCCCACTATCTGCTGGCACCTGGGAGGCCTGGCTGTGCCTACTGACTGGGGTGCCAGGCCCCACTGCAAGCTTTGCTCCAGAGGCAGCCCCTGCAGGGACCTACTGACACCGGGGTTGGTGGTGACAGAGCTTTGTCAACCTTCCGCCTTTTATTGAGATTCTGGGGCAGGGGCCTGAGTGGGTGAGACAGGGTGGGATGGGCTCAGACCCACGAGGGGCTTCCCTCTCAGAGCGGTGTCCGCTCAGATCGCCAGTGCTGGACACATTGAGCCTGCACAGGGAGAGCCTGCGGGCATCTCCTGCCTGTCCCTCATTGTCTGGACAGGACCCAGATGTGCTGGTGGCTCTTGCTGGGGGTGAGGAGGGAGGCCAGGCAGCAGCGAGGAGGGGCTCCTGTCTTTGGCATTGGTGGGCCTGGGCTTCAGTCAGCTGCTGGTGGCTGAGGACGGCAGCTTCTCTCTAGTCCCCAGGTCCTCACTCTGGGTGGCGGGTAATGATTCCTACTGGGAAGGGCTGCTGTGGGGGCGGCACGGAGGGAGATGACGGTGGAAGACATTATCACAGGTGGGTGCCCTGGAGCAGACCTCAGTGAGGGTCGCAGGCACTCTGCCTGGGGGGGACCTCAGGGTGCACCGGTGCAGGAGGGGAAGTGAGAAGGAGGGAGGGGGGCTGGTGCTGTGACCCTTGTGAGCAGGGGACCTCAGCAGGCAGCCAGGAGATGGCAGAAGCAGATCCTTAATACAAGGCAGGGGCTGCCCTGTTCTCTGCCACATCCCAGCACCTGGCACACTGTGGGCACTGAACTGGACACTGGGAGGTGTCTGCAGGAGTGGAGGGAAGTAGAAGGGCTAGGGGAGAGGCCCACCCCAAGCCAGGTCTGCCATCCTTCCGGAGAAGCTGGGAGGCTGGATTTCTGGGCTGAGGATCATAGGAGGCCACCACGACAGAGCCAGAGGGTCTCAGGTGATTCCGTCCAATCCTTATTTTCCTGTGGAGGCAGCATAGCGTGATGGCAGGCAGAGCCTGGCTGCGAGGGTTCAAGCCCGGGCTCAGCCGCTTCCCAGCTGAGTGCTTCTGGGCAAGCCCCCTCAGCAGTGTCCTGGGCTAGGCACTGGCAGCTCTGTCTGCAACAGGTTTCCGGTGAGGCCTAAACAAATTAATGCATAAGCAGTGCTGAGAGCAGAGCCTGGCACATCGTAAGTGCTTGAGAACTGTTAACTCTTATTATAGCGGCTGTTAGGATTATTAGATGAGGAACCTGGGGCACAGGAAGGAGGGCCGCCTGGTTTGAGGTCATGCGGTGAGTTAGAATTCTGGTCTTCCCATCGTGGCAAGCTCACGGAGCTGCAGAGTGTGGCGGTGGTAGAGCTGGGCAGGTTGGCCTTCTCCTGCTCTGGGCTGGGTCCCTGCCCCTCCTCGTCCTGCCTGTGCTGTGGAGGTAGCTAGAGAACCTGCAGCAGCCCGGTTTTCTTGAAGGGATGGACTTGGCCCAGAGAGGAACCACACAGCTGGCCTTGGACACCTTGTTGGCCTTGCCTCCTGGCTTCAGGCCCTTCCTCGTGTTTTTGGTGGGCTCGGTGTCTAGGCAAGGGCTTGACAACTGTTTCTCATGAGGAGGAGACACCCGGGAGCCAGAGGGCTTGAGGGAGGGTCATATTTCTCTCTGTCCCTATAGACATCCCTGGTCCAGGCTGCCGTCTCCTCTCACCTGGACCATGGCAGCAGCCTTCTGCTGGTCTCCAGGGCCCACCCTGCCTTTCACACTGTGTTTCCCATTCTCTGCAGTTTGGCCTTTCGGTTTCTTGAAGCTGCCATGAGCCCTTGGCCACAGGGCCTTTGCACCTGCTGCCCCTTCTGGGATGTGCTTCCTTCCCCTCCTCACCTGGGTATTGCCGACCTATCTTCCAGGTATCATCTTAATGCCGCCTGCTTGGGGAAGCCCTCCACTGCTACCCTGGCCAGATCCAGGCCCTTGTTCCAGGCTCTCATCCCCACTGCCTCTGGGACATTGCGGTTTTGTGTGTGTTGGTGTGCGGGTCTGATGAGAGGCCAGCTCTCCTGCTGGATGCAGCGCCACGAGCACACGGCTTTGTCTGCTTTTGCTCACTGTAGCTTCCTGGTTCTTGCCGTGATGCTGGGCGCATAGAGGGTTCTCAGGAGGTATATTCTTAATGTGTCCATCATGGGATGGAGCCATATCACCTCTCCCCTTGCCAGGGCTAAGGGGAGTGGAATGTTACCGTGAGTACCTGTATATGGGCCCCTTCCTGCGGGTACCACCAGAGATGAGGTCAGAGCAAGGGGCTGCCAGTGTCCAAGGACAGCCATGGGGGCAGCCAGGAATTGGGCAAAGACCCCTTGGGGTCCTCCTCAGCCCTGGCTCTGGAGACATCCTTGCAGGCTGGGTGCCCAGCAGCCAGCTCTGCCTCAGGGCCATTGAGGCTGCGCTGGGTGGAGGGAGTGGCCAGCCTCCACCCACCTGTGGCCCGTCCTCTCTTCAATTGCCTCATCCAGGCCAGGCCAGGAGTTTTCAAATTCTCTTTGGAAGCAGAGCATTTCCCCCAACAGAATCTTGAAGAAACCTGATGAGAAGCGAGTGAAAGCCGACTGCTGCTCAGGCTCACCTGTCCTCAGTAGTCATCCATATTTATTTGCAGAACCTGCAAGATGACGGTGTGGGTGCCAGGCACTGTCCTAAGTCCCCAGGCTCTATCAGTGAGCAAGGCAGACAAATGCCCTGCCCTTATGGGACTGACGTGCCAGCAGGAGGCAGATAGTCCTCACCAGGACGCGTGAATGAAAGGTGTGGTGTTGCAGGAAGCGGTATGTGGAAACGGCCACTGAAAAGGCCCTGAGGTGGGCCCCTGCCTGCTCTGTTGGGAGGAAAAATGTGGACACTGGAGTGACTGGAGCAGTGTGAGTGAGGGGGAGTGTGGTGGTAGAAAGGCAGGCCAGGGGGCTAACGGGGCAGGTCGTGTAAGGCCTTATGAGCCATTGAAAGACTGTGGCTTTTACTCTATGAGATGGGAGCCTCTTAAAGACAGGAGCCATGTGGTCTCACTCGGGTTTTAATCGGGTTCCTCTAGCTGCCAAGTGGGGGTGCACTGTGCATGTGTGTGGGGGTGGCAAGTGTGGGAGGCAGGAGAGCAGCAGGAGGCTGAGGGTCCTGTTGTAATAGCCCAGCCAGAGATGCTGGAGCTTCGGACCTGGGCGGTCCTGGGGGAGGAGGTGAGTTGTGCTTGGATTTTGGATTTTTTCAAGGTAGAGCCAACAATATTTGCTGATAAATCAGGTTTGGGACGTGTGAGCAACGGACTCAAGGACTTGCTCAACACTCTGGCCTGCATGGCTGGAAGGCAGAATAGCAGTTACCTGGCAGGGAAGGACTTTGGGAGGATCTGAAGGTCAGGAGCTCGATTTTGAACCTGCTGAGTTTGAGACACCCATTGGATGGCCCAGGGAGGCAGCAGCTGGATGGGAGCCTGGAGTTCAGGGTCAGAGGTGAATCCTCAATCTCCTCATCTGTCATGGTGAGATCTGGTGAAGCCCCGAGAGGGCAATGCCAGGCCCCAGGGAGTGGGTGGAGAGGCTGACAGAGGGAAGGGAGCGCTGAGCACTGGGGGCCACCAGGGTCGGATCAGGGAGAGGAGGCATGACCAGCAAGGGAGGCTGAGAGGAAGGAGGGGACCAGGAGCACCAGGAGCAGGACCACCAAGTGAGGAAGGGACAGACAAGGTCAAATGCCGCAGTAGGGCTAAGTGCAATGAGGACTGGCTGAGCATCCCCAGCCGCAGCTCAGCACCCCCAGCCTGGCCGGTTACTTAGCCTTGCCTGCATCCTCCTTCCAAGCTGGTTTTAGGCCCCTCTCAGGATTCAGGGCCCCTTTCCCCGGTGGAAGCCCTCAGAGCCCCAGGGAACTCTGCTCTGCCAGCCTGGGGCTGCTAGCCTGGCCCTGGCCTGGCTGTGATATAAATTATGTGGAAAGATAGTGATGTGACTTTTATCGGCTCATGTGTTCAATAATGGTAATACATCCCACTATATCATATTATATTAATATAGGGTAATATATTACACACAGTGCCACACATTAACTTGACTTGAGAGCTCACTGGGCAGACACTGTGGTTAATTTTCTCGGCCTGGCCACACCCCATTGCTGGCACTCGTGGTCATCAGGACGTGGGGTGCAGTTATGGACACCCCAGGTGCCACACTGAGGTTTTCCCAGCCCTGCCCCCGCCCTCCACGGCCTGCGTGAGGATTGTCAGCTTTTGCAGAAGGGGCTTTTGGATGTTGTTACTCCCACCTCACGGAGGCCCATCTGTCCTTACCCGTGAGTGTGGCAGGAGTCATGCCATCAAACTCCCATTGAACCGATGCAGAAATTGAGGGATCCTAAGGGATGTGGTGGGGAAAGGCCTGGAACAGGGACTCTCAGCTCCCCATCCTGGCTGCTTTCTGGGTGTGGGGATGGTGTAGGCAAAGGGCAGGAGGCTGGGAACGGATGCACAGTGTGTGCCAGGTGGGGAGGGGGGCGAGAGTGCTCAGGCGCTGGGGCCAGGCAGACCCACGTTCAAATCTCACTTCACCACCTGCCTGTCATCCTGTTTCCATGTGTTCTTGGGCCTCCGTTTCCTCATCTGAAAAATGAAGGTATAAGTAGTGTTCGCTTCATGGGATTGTCGTGTGAGGGAGAAGTGAAATAATCCACACGAAGTGCTTGTTAGCCGCAAGCCGCCAGTCCTGTTATGATGACCTCGAACACTCCAGGAGCCTTGTGTTGCTGCCACCTCCTGCCCACTGCTAGGATGCGTGGCCCCGGCCCAGCCTGATCCACGTCCCAGCTCCAGGGCGGCCTGCCCTGCCCCACCCTCAGCCTGGCCCCTTAGAGTCCCGCAGCCTCTCTGGGCTGCCCCAGCTCTCCCTGCCCCTTGGACATCTGGGTGTGACGTAGGGACAGCAGTGCCTGTGTTCTGGCCCACAGACAGCGCCGTGGCACGGAGGAAGCCAGGCTTGCCACTGGATGGGCCTGGGTGTGAGCCGGGCACACTTCTCAGGACCGGAGGGGCAGCTTCTCCTCTGTAGGTCCAGCTCTGGCTCCCTACCTTGGGACGTGGTGGGGATCCCAAGAGAGGCTGTATTTTAGCTCCTGCTGCCTCCTGTGTGAGAGAGGTGTGTTGTCGCTGATTCCGAGTGTCTTGGCCAGTTCCTCCCCTCTCCAGGCTTCTGTAACCCCCATTCTCCCTCAGGACCCTTGCAGTGTCTGACAAAGCCCAGGCTCTCACCATGGTGCCTGCATGACAGATGAGGAGACTGAGGCTGGAAGAGGGGGTGATTTGCCCAAGGTCACACAGCAGGACAGCTTCTCACTTCTGGGAGTTGGACTTTGAGCCCCCATTTAGAAAAGGGGGCATGGGCCGGGCGCGGTGGCTCAAGCCTGTAATCCCAGCACTTTGGGAGGCCGAGGCGGGTGGATCACGAGGTCAAGAGATCGAGACCATCCTGGTCAACATGGTGAAACCCCGTCTCTACTAAAACTACAAAAAATTAGCTGGGCATGGTGGCGCGTGCCTGTAATCCCAGCTACTCAGGAGGCTGAGGCAGGAGAATTGCCTGAACCCAGGAGGCGGAGGTTGCAGTGAGCCGAGATCGCGCCATTGCACTCCAGCCTGGGTAACAACCTCCCCGGGCAGATCACTGTTGACAGGGTTACTGAGTCAGCATGTAAAACCTGAAAAAGTGAGTGTAATTTATTGATCTACATTTTGCCTATGAATAGGACAAGTGCTGATTTGAGGATCGCATTTGCTCTCCGTCACCCGCCCCTCCTGCCCGCGCGCCGGGGCGCTCTTATCTGTGGCCCTGCCTGTGCCTGCATCAAGCTGCATCTTTTGTCAGCCCCGCTGAGGCGCTCCACTCCGTGCGCTCTCTATTCTTCTTCAGCTTCCTGCCTTATCGGGGCCCTCTTTTTTCCTGGGCTCCTAAGAAAACATATAATATTTAAAAGGGTGAGACAAGGGACTGAATAAAGCGCTTTCTGGGGAAATATTTGTTCAAAGTCCTGTTGCCTGTGTCTGTCTGGTTCTCTCCTGGAAAACATAATTCAGAACAGGCCTGGAAATTAATCCAAGTGTCCGCTTGCTCTCCTGATAAGAGGCTGGGCAGGCCCTGGGGGATGGGGAGACAGGTGGCATGGGGCAGCTTCCCAGCCTTTGCCTCCTGGGGTGTCACTGGGCGACAGGGTGTGACAGGCCCCAGGAGGTGAGGGATGCCAGAGGGAGGGTACTGCCTGGACCCGGGAGGGAAGAAGGAGACCTTAGAGTCTGTGTGCCGGGCACTGGTGTGGGTGGCCCGATTACCGCAGAGTGACGCCACTGGCTCGCCCAGGCGCAGCGTCAGACCATGTGAGAATTGGAGCTGCTGACCGGCCCTGCGACCTTGGCAAGGCCCTGAGGCTTTGGGCCTTGGTTTCCTTTGCGGCTGATGGCGCTTCAGCACTGTGGTGCCTGTCTCATGGCTGTGAGAGGGAATGAGGTGTCCCCTTTGTTCACTGAACACCTGTCCTGTGCCGGGTGTCTGAAGACACAGTTGGTGAATAACATGAAGCCCCAGGCTGATGTTTTAGAGGGACATGGATAATAAATGAAATGAGTAAGGAAATACGGCGTGCTAGCAGGCGATCATTGTGTGGAAAATCAAAGCAGAGGGGGCGAAGGTGGGGTGCAGGGGAGAGAGGTGGGACTGGTCAGGAAGGCCTGCCTGAGAAGAAGACATTTGAGCAAAATCTTGAAGTGAAGGATGAGCAGGAGCAAGCCATATGCATATCTGGGGGAAGGGCATTCAGGCACTGGAACAGCCAGTGTAAAGGCCCTGAGGCCCTGGTGAGTTCAAGGCACAGTAAGAAGGCTGGCATGGCTGGAGCCGAGTCGGTGAGGCCAAGCTGGAAGTGACTGGGATGAGGTCAGAGGTGTTATGTATGAAAACGCTTTGTTGAAATGCCAAGTGTTGCTGGTAATTCTGACAGGCTGCTCTGAGCTGAGCCATAAAGGGCATGTTATTAGCACCTGGCAGGGGCTCCCACAGGAAGGCTGGTGTGTGAATTTTGCAGAAAGTGGGGAGGCCCGGTATCGCTCCTGTCCCCTGCACACCTTAAATGCCCCAGTCCTTCCTGCTGGCTGCATGATGGTGCAAACTCTCCCCAAGCTATTTCCCCACGATGGTGCCGAGAGAAAAAAGAGGAGGACCCTTCTGACTTCAGGGCCGTGCTGTGGGCGTGGAAGGCAGGTGAGGATCCTGGTGAGGAGCCCTGACCTGGCCACTAGGGCACAGGTGGCAGTGGAGGGTCACACATCCTGGCCATGCCCCTGACCTCTGGGAGAGAAGTCAGGGGCCACAAGATTGCTCTCTGGCAGCCTCGTGTGGGGTTGGTGATCCTAAGTAAAAGTTCAGATGCAAAAGGCTTGATGATGAAATTTCTAATTAAATCAATTTCATCTCGTCTGGGAGACAGGTTTGCACACGATAAGCATGAAATTAATAATTATGTATAGAAATTAGCTATTGCTCAAAGCAGAGCCATTTTACACAACCTTCCGGGGCTCCTGCCCGATCGTTTGTGTTGGAGACGGATGGGCCACTTCAGCCTTAGTTTGACAGCCAGGAGTGGGGGTGGGGGCTCAGCAAGGACAGGAAGCAGGGCTGGTCTTCCTGCTGCGACCCTGAGGAGCCTGCCCCACAGGATGTGGGTGGCCTTGTCGCTAGAGGCTGCAGCATCACCCTCAGATTCCCAGTGTCTGTGTGTAGATGTTGCATGTGTGTGTGTAAATGCATACGCATGTGTGGGCCCACCGTGTAAGGAGGAGACAGGTTTTGCCTGACAATAGCATGGGCTCTGCAGCTAGTCCCATGAGTTCAAATCCTGGCTCAGCCACTCACTAGCTGTGTGAGCTTGGACAACTTACTTAACATCTCTGTACTTCCGTTTCAGAAAAATGGGGAGAATAAGAGGGCCTACGTCATAGGGCTGTTATGAGATTGAAGGTGTTAAGGTGCATGAAGCTACTTAGGATGGTTCTTGGCACATAGTAAGTACCCGATAAGTGTTAGCCCTCAAGATGAGGATTGTGTGTGTGTGTATGAATTTAATTCAGTACAATTCTGCCCAAACCAGCCTGTGATGAGTGTGAACTTGACACATCCAGGCCCTTGAGGTGAAGATAAATAAGAGTCATTCCCGGCTCTTCCAGAGCTGGAGCCTAGTGTTCACCACTCCCCGTGTCTGTCAGCACAGGGTGGGCAACGCTGCCACAACAAACAGCCCTCAAAGCTCCGGGGCTTAAAAGAGCGTCAGCTCAACACTCGCTGTGTTCGGTGTCTATAGGGGTTGGCTGGGCGCTCTGCTCAGGGACCCAGGCTGGGCTGGAACGTTGCTCAGGGCCCCATCACTCACAGTAGCAGAAGAAGTGTGTACCTGGTAGGTCTCACGACTGTAGTTCAGTGCCGTGGGACAGAAGGGATAGGTGTTGTCTGCTCCCAGCTCATTGTCCAGAACTTTTCAGGCAGCCCCAGGAAGGCAGCGACGAGCTGGAAGTGTTTGGCTGATGGCCCTTGACCACACCCAGCATTAACTCTGTGTGTACTCATTTACTATGGATTGTCACTCCCGCTAGGATGTCAGCTCCAGGAAGGCAGGGATCATGCAGAGCACTCAGTGGGTGCTCAGAAAGCCCTGGTCAAGGAGTGAATGAATGAATGAGCCGACAGAATTTCCGAGGAGCATGGGTGGATGCTGGGAGAGTGTATGTGGGGAGGCTGGTGGCCATAGCAGCAGCTGCGGCAAAGGGACCAATGCTGAGGCAAAGGGGCCTCCAGGCCAGTTCTGCTGTCTTTGATGATGGTGCCTAGGACCCTCTGATGCACACCCTCCATCACAGAGGGGAAACTGCAGGTCACGGTGGGATAGGAAGGGAGCCGCGCCAGGGGGCACAGGTTACAGGGGCAGAGGAGAGCCAGGGCCACCCTGGAACTGGGCGGAGGGGAGGTCCATCTCCAGGCCTAGGGGAGGAGCAGAGCAGGGGAGGCCAAGGGCCCTGGGATGGTGACTGCAGCTGGCCCAGCCACCAGGAAGAAAGCGGAGTCCAGTCTGGCCCACGGTGGGCCCTCGCAGACGGATCAATTGCACTGGGGCACAGGCAGGCAGCCAGAGCCAGACGGGGCACATGGCCAGGCCCCAAAGTGACCGGATGCTCAGGGCAGGAGTTGGCAGCTGGTCTGCATCCACAGAGCAGAGGAATAGACCTGATAAATGAGGGCATCAAGTTCCGAGGTGAGTGCCCAGGCAGGCCTGACTCGAATTCCTGGAGGGTCTGTGGCGAAGGGGCCAGTGCTGCCCAGATGGCTCTGGTGGGTGTCGGGGAAGGTGGCATTGAAGAGGAAGGGCCCAGTGTGTGGCTCTGGAGGCGGCGCTGGGGCAAGGACAGTCTCCTGATCTGGGGCCTGTCCTGCTCCTTCCAAAGACTACCCAGTTTTGCCCACCCAGTCCCCTGCCAGGTGCCTCTACCCCATTTCCCCTAGCTCTTGTTCTTTGGTCACTGGGGACAGGGCAGCTCCATGGAGGGTGTGGGTGTGTGAGGCCTTCGTGGGGCTGTCCCAAACTTTCTGGGTCACTTTCGCCTTCCTCTCCTGAACCCAGCGGTGCACATCAGGGATGGGCCTGGTCAGGGCTGAAGGCCAGGGACTGCTGGTGTTCTCTGTGAGCTGGCCCCACCCTGCTCCCTCTGCTGCCTCCCTGTACCCCTGCTGGTCCCCACTCTCTCTGAGACCACACATAATTAATCATCAATGCCGTGAGTCCCCCGCTATTTGCCTACCGACCCACCTCCCCTCCACCCGAAGCCCCTGTCCTGGTTCAGGCGGCGTCAGCTGCTGTGTCTGCAGTGCAGTCGCCGCCTCCTCCTGGGCTGCCAGGCCTGCCTCTCCAGACTCCCTCCCTGCAGGCTGAGGGCCATTCTGACCCCTGTATCCCGCTCAGGCTCCTTCCACAGCTCCCCTGCTTCCTGGAAAAGTCCTACCCTCCTTGGCAGGGCCCGGGAGGCCCCTGTGGCTGGGCCTCTTTGAGCAGCCAGGCTGGCTCCCAGGCCCTGCGCTTGGTCCCCTCACCCTGTGGCTCTCCCCTTGCCCATGGGAGGTTGGGGCAATCTTCGTTCTCCCAGCCACAAGTGTGACTCCCCAAGTAGGCGGGTTCTCTGAGTGTTATTTAAATCTGTGTCTCCAGCGCCTGGCCAGGGGGTGCTCAGGTGCTCTGTGAAGGGAGCCCTACTGGGTGAACAGGTAAGACCTGCTCCCAACCTGCAGAGGGAGGGAGAAAGGGAAGGGCAGCTGGCAACCCCCTCTCTCTGGACCCCCACATCTCTGCAGCTAAGGCCCAGTGGGGGAGGGTACACCACTCAGGCCCCTGAGGGGTCAGGGTGGGGGATGTCGCAGGCAGGGTCTTTGGAAGCCGGCTCTCTCCTCCTCTTTCTCTGAGCCACACATTCCTGTCCGCCACAGCTTTCGTGTACCTAAAAGCATTGCGGGCTTTTATCTGTGAAGCAAACAGCTGATGCTGAGAGCCGGTGGTGGAGGGCCTGAAGCAGGCAAGGATCAGAAGGGCAAGGAGCAGGCAGCCAAGCCTAGGGCTTGTGCTGCCCAGTGCAGGGTCCCCTGCTCCTTGGGTGAGAGTGGCTGCGGGTGGCGAGAAGGTGGGGGGAGTGAGAGGGTGGGGATCTTAAGGTCTGCCTGGGTTCTGGCTGGGTCTAGGCTGGTGGCCAGAGGTGGCTGCAAGATCCCAGTCATTCTGTGGCAGCCTGGTCTGGCCTGTTGGTGGAACAGAAAGAGCAGAGTCAGCAGGGAGGGTGGGGAAGAACCAGAGGCCTGGAGGTCATGCCCAGGAGGGTGGGGGCAGGGGCCCAAGCAGCAAGGTTGTCACCTTGTTTCTGACATCTCTTGGTGGGGATGCTCAGAGGACACTATCATCTCTCCAAGCCTCAGTTTCCTCATCTACAAAATGGGCACAATGGCCCTAGCCCTGCCTTTCTCTCCAGTAAGAATATCTAGCATTTGCCCAGCGCCCCCATGTACCGGCCTGTTCTAAGCGCTTTTTGTGTATTTGCTGTTGCGGTCCTCTCTGTTGTGATTGTGGTGACCTTATGGGGAAGAAACTGAGGCCCAGAGAGTTCACTTGATTGCCTAAGGCTGGCACTGCTGGATAGCGAAGCCAGGTCACACAGCCCTGGGCAGGGTGGCTCCAGTGGGTGCTGGGCACTTACATGCTGTGCCAGGCATTAGGGCAGAGGAGGGAAGCCAAGGCGCTTTTAACAGAAAACGTCACAGGAAGAGGATTGTGGCTTTTGTCAGGGAGCCCTGAGGGTATCTGTGAAGTTGACCCTGGATGTCTGGTCACTTGGCTTGGGGCACACCAGGGCTTGTGGGGGTCGTGGTGGGGATTTCAGCCCTGACTGAGCTAAACAGTCTTGAACAAAGCTCCAGCCTTCCGAGACCCTGAGGACTGTGCTCTGGGTGGGCTCTGAGATGAGGGACACATTCCCTGCCCTCCAGCCTCCCCCTTCCACCTTTGGGTGGTGTGGGATGTGGACCAGCTGCCCTCAGTGGGTTTTGGATTCTGCGGTTCTGGGAGCCAGTTACCCAGAGCTGGAGCTGTGCGCATTCTGGGTCACCGCCTGCGTGCCAGCCGGGATCAGCATGCCTGTGTGCCAGCTGTGATCAGCATGCCTGTGTACCAGCTGGGATCAGCATGCCTGGGCTGGTTGTGTGAGGCCGCTGGCCAGGCCTGGGGCAGACTGAGGGCAGATCCAGGCACTAAGCACACGTGTGTGCCTGGATACACATGTACAAATGTGCTCACAGATGCTCACACATACATACATGCACACATGCTCCCACAGGCATGCATGCTCCCACACACATGTACACATGCTCACACAGGCATGCATGCTCATGCATACGTGCTCCCACGCACATGCACACATGCTCACACAGGCATGCATGCTCATGCACACATGCACAGATGCTCCCACAGGCATGCATGCTCACGCAGAGATGCACACATGCTTCCACAGGCATGCATACTCACGCACACATGCACACGTGCCCCCACAGGCATGCATGCTCACGCACAGATGCACACGTGCTCACACAGGCATGCATGCTCACGCACACGTGCACATGTGCTCACACAGGCATGCATGCTCACGCACACGTGCACATGTGCTCACACAGGCATGCATGCTCACGCACACATGCACACATGCTCACGCACACATGCACACATGCTCACATATGCACATATGGCCTATGCACTGGCTGCTCCGTCGGCCTGAAACACCTTGGCCTCAAATCCCCCTCCCCGCTGGGGGTCTTGACACAGATATCTCCCTGTGAGGGTGGTGTCTCCTGGCCACTCTCTGTAACACTCCCCTGTTCCTTTCCTTTCTTTTCTCTCCTGGTTTCTCATCCCATCTAACAGACTTGGAAGCTTATGATGCATCTCTGCATGGCCTGCCTCCATCTAGATTGGAGCCTGCTGAGGGCAGCTGTCCACAGTCCATCCCCAGCCCTCAGAGCTATGCCTGGAGGCTGTGGGTGCTCCATGCCTCTTTGTAGGAGAAATAAATGAGTGAATATTCGGGGCACCATGTGCTCAGGACACATGTTGTAGCCCGTGCTCGCGTGTGTGCGCCCGCTCCCTCTCTCTCTCGCTCTCTCTCTCTCTCTCTCAGATGTACTTGGAATCCATCTTCATTGTTGCTTAAGCCGGGAAGCAGCGTTTGTCTTTCCCCACGTGGCATGGACCTCCTTGTCACTCTAGAAGCCAGAGAGAGAGGGAGAGGGAGAGGGATTTATTCATGCATCCTCCCACCCCTCAGTCACTCACCCCTTACCTCTGCTGAGGCTCTCCTGGGTGATGGCTGCAGGCACACTGTGTGTCACTCCAGGTGGCTGTACAACCCACCCCTTCGCAGGGGGGCCCAGACTGTGGAGCACTTTCTGCCTGGTGACTGGTGTCTCCCAGGATGCAGTAGGTACTGACTGGTGTTTGCGGTGGGATCAGTCTGGTTCACCTCTGCGTCTTTCCACGTGGCCTTGCCCTACAAGGTGGGGTGCTTAGAAGGCCGGTTGAATTGATAAGTAGGCAGAGAATAGTAACACTGGGAGGACGTGTCTGGTGCCCTCAGAGCAGCCACGTTCAGGGCTGTGGGAGGCTAGGCCCCCTCTGGAGGATGAGGGCTCAGGGAGGGCTGCCTGGAGGAGGAGACATTTGACTTGGGCCTTGATGAACCAGGGGGATTTGGATGTGGGAGATGAGGTCATAGGCTCTGGGGACGGAGGAAGAGAGACAAAGAGGAAGGTGAAAGGGACAGACAGAGGGACCTGGAGCAGGATGCCAGTGCTTGGTCAGGGGCTGCTGGAATCTGAGTTCTTTCCGACTCTTGCCCCATGAGTGCGTGACACAAGGTGCTGTGTCCCCAGCACCTGAAAGAGTGCCCGGTGTACAGTAGGTGCTCAAAGCGTTGGGTGAAGGAAGCAAAGGAGGCAGAGAGATGGAGCAGATGGCACTGGGGCAGGCACCTCTGCCTCCCCCCGCCCCACCCGCCGCTGCTGTGGGGAGAGGAGAGGAGCGTTCTCTGAGGAGAATGTAAATTGCATGTCCCCCTCCTGCTCAGGCTGGGCTGCGGAGATAGTGGGAATTGAAGACACGTGAGAGTCCCACATGGGCCAGGTTGTCACAGTCACTTGCTTAGACGCAGATGTGGCTCCCTGCCTGCCTGTGGTGGCCCCATGGCAGCCCTTGACACCTCCTTACCCCCATCCTTCCACTCCAGGCTGGGGCAAGAGAGCCTTGGAGAACCCGATAGCATTCCCAGGATGTCCCTGTGACAATGACAATGATGAGGCCATGGAGAGAGCTCCGGCAGGAGGGGCCAGCAGAGAGGGAGAGTCCTGGGAGGTAAAGTCAGAGAGAGGCAAGAGAAGGTGATTGCTGCCAGAGGAAGTTCAGTGGGAGGAATGGCAGCTCCCCTAAGGGCTGACCCTTAGCGCTCACCTCCTGCCAGGCGCTGTTCTGAGTGCTTTGCCTGACTTCCCTCAGGTGACCCTCACAGCCTTGGGAGACAGCTATTGTAATTATTCCCATTCTGCAGCTGAAGAAACTGAGGCCTGGGGGGTGAAGTAACTTGCCCAAGTTTCTTTTCAGCTGGTGAGAGGCAGAGCTGGGATTTGAACTTCAGCAGTGTAGCTCCCTAATTTCTGTTTGAAACTGTCATCCCAGGAAACGTGGGAAGGCCTAGAGCTGAGGAGGGAGGCTTGGGGGAGAGCGGGCAGGAGGGGCTGGCAGGTGGACACACTGCAGGAGGCTGGCTTGTCCCCGGGACCCTGTTCAGGAGCCTGTGATCCCCTCACCCCCATCTCAGGAATTGTTGGGGGAAGGGCAGGGGCCCCTCCTGGGCTCTTGAAGTCAGCAGCGCAGGGGTCTCCTGCAAGCTGACACACGGGTCCCGTAGGAGCACATGCTGGGCCCCCACCCTCTGGGGGAATGGAGTGTGTGCCATGGGGCTGGGGCCAGTGTGCCAGGGCCTGACTCTGGACATGGGCCAGGATCTGAGGGCTGCTAACAGGGCTGGTTCCCACAGCGGATGCCCAGACATCCATCTGTCCATCCAATGCTCACCACCTGTGCTGAGCACCACCTGGGCCTGGAGCTTGGAAGGAGGAATAGAGATGAGTGAGAAGGAGCCACCTCATCTGGGCAGTCCTGTGTCTCCATCTGCCTCCAGCTGTGAGGCCTGGGTCGAGCAAGTCCAGAAAACTGAGTGAGCCTCCTGCCCTCCCGGGTAGCTCAGGCCTGGTGGGAAGAAACACCAGAAGTCAGGCAAGACTCTGACGAGGAGGGGCATGGAGGCAGGCAGGTGACGATTGCTCCTGGCTGAGGCCCAGCAGAGGGGAGCAGAGAGAGGTCAACAAAACGCTGGCCTCTCAGGGACCTCCCCCCAACAAAGGACTAACCTCCCTGTGCAGTGTGAATAGTGCGAAGGCTGAGAAACTACTCTAAAACACGAGGTTCCTTAAAAACAAACCAGCCATGACTCGAATACCGTTTTCAGACCTCAAAATAACAATAACCTTAAAATGAATTAATAAATATCCAGTCAGAGCTCACGTTTTAGAGGGTGCTGTTTTTCTGCGAAGTGTTCTCCAAGGCAGAGAGGACTGGGCTGGTTTTCAGTCACTGCTGGCAGAGCAGGGGCGGCGGCACGGAGATTCAGGGATGAGTGTGATTTACTTTCCACATGGGTGGTAGATGTGCATGGTTCTATACTGGAAACCTACAAAGGGTAGAAGGTGAAAGGTCCCTGCCCGAACCTGTCTTAGCCACCTGCTTTCCTCACCTGAGGCAACACACATGTGCTTTTTCGGAGCAGTGAGTGTGCACCCCCACTTCCACACAGTCAACAGCTGCCACCTGCACGCTGCCTCCTTATTGCTGTTGTTCTTACCCCACAATATCTTGGAGACCCACCCAGAGCAGTGCTTGGAAATCGGCCTCGTTCCTTTTCACAGCTGTGTAATATTCCTTGTCTGGTTGGAACGTCTTTAAACAATCCCCTCTTGATGGACATGTAGGTTGTTTCCAAAGTTTTTTGTTTTTTTTTGTTTTTTGTTTGAGACGGACTCTCGCTCTGTTGCCCAGGCTGGAGTGCAGTGTTGTGATCTCGGCTCACCACAATCTCTGCCACCCGGGTTCAAGTGATTCTCTTGCCTCAGCCTCCTAAGTAGCTAGGACTACAGCCTTGTGCCACCATGCCTGGCTAATTTTTTTTGTATTTTTAGTAGAGATGGGGCTTCACCCTATTAGCCAGGATGGTCTCGATCTCCTGACCTTGTGATCCACCGCCTTGGCCTCCTAAAGTGCTAGGATTACAGTGGTGTGAGCCACTGCACCCACCCTCCAGAGTTTTACTGTTACAGACAGTGCCAGTGGATAATGTAGTATGTGCCATTTTATAAAGACCACAAGAGCTGCAGTGAGAGGTTTTGGAGTTAACCCTTCGTTGCTTAGAAAATCCAAAAAACCAGTTAGTTGTTTCCCCTACCCTGAAGGTCCCAGTGGTTTGGGCCTTTCCCACAGGGGAGGGGTAGAGAAGGTCAGCTGGGTGGCTGAGCTGGGCCATGCTTTCAGTGGTGGCCATTCTAAGGGGAGGGTGGACCCTCACTGCCCCCAGTTAACTTCCTTATTGTCACTTGTCCCTTTATGAAGAGGCTGTAGGACCTACTGTGCATTGATTCTCCCCATCCTGCTCTGCTGCAGCCACACAGGCCCCTTACTCGGCCACCCACACACCAAGCTTATTCCCCAGGGGCCTGCTGGGACCTGCCGCTCCCTGGGCTCCGACACTTTCCCATCCTTGCTCCTGCTGGCTCTGTTCGGCCGTCGCCTCCCCAGAGAGGCCTTTCCCAGCCTTGCCACCTGCAGCCCTGATGTCCCATCCCCTCATGCCACTCTGTGAGGCCTCATAGCTGTGGAGAATGGTCCTGGTCACTTGTTGGCTTGCTTGCTCCTCTCCTCCCACCAGAAGGAAGCTCTGTGAGTGTTTTAAATAGGTGCTCAGTAACGGCTTTGCTGAGGTGAATAGAGTTGAATGTCAGGATATTGAGGTGAAGCTTCTGGGTCGGCAGAGCCTCTGCCCCCTGTCCTGAGGAAGGGGAGCCCACCAGTCTGGGAGGTGGTCCCTGGGGGTGGGGACACACTAGGCTTTGGCCAAGTGGGCAACCACTTGCCAGGGTCACCCCCAACCCTCCTGTCCCAGGAACATTTTTCCACCCACAGTTGCCACTGGGCCGGAAGTCCTGGCCACAGGTTTCTTGGCCAGGATTGAACCTGAGTGATTCCTTAGGGGCAGAAAATGTTAGTTTCTACACCAGCCCGGATCACTGTGCGTCTCCCACCTCCATCTTCCTGGACAACTGCACGGGCAGAGGGCACATAGGAGGGAGAGTCCCTGTGGGCCAGCCAGGAGAGCAAAACAGTGGGTGGGCCCTGGAGGGGTGGGGCGGAGAGGAGGGACCACACCCCTTCCCCGTCCTGGGGATGGTTGGGTGTTATCTACAGGAGGCAGGGGCTCTGAGTCTCACATCTACCTGGGGAGGGCCCAGCTGGGGCCTGTGGGGCAGGAAGATGCCCTGTGACTGGAAAGCCCTGGGGCTGGGCAGGGGCCTGGTCAACTCTGCCTTGGAGGGGCTGTGGCACCCGGCAGGCTGGTGCCTCTCTGGGCTCAGTGCCCCCAGTGCAGAGAGAAGGGACTTCTTGAAGCCCACCCCGCTAGCTTCCTGGGCTTCCATCCTTGGGGGTGGAGTGGGGGACCCGGGGCTGGAATCGAGGCTCTGTCTCCTCTGAGCAGGGCATGAGGAAGGAGCCTGAGACGGCAGAGAGCTGTGGGGACAGGGTCTTCTGGGTCCTGACCAGAGGAGTTGCCTAGGGACATGGGATGGGCCACATGACCCCTCAGGACCACTCCCAACACCGAAATCTCATCCAAACTCCAGGCTGAATCATCTCATGCATGTGGGGATTTTCCCTGGGCTGGGATCTTTGAGCTCTTCATGTAAATTGAGGCACCCAGAGGCTCCCAGGGTATATGTGTGTGTGGTGTATGTACGTGTGTATGTGTTGGTGTGTGTGGTTAGGGTGTCTTTGGAGACCCCAGGGAGGCCACTGGGAGACTTTCTGGAGGAGGTGGCAGCACCCGTGGGGAGGGGTGGGCTCCGGTGGTCCTAAGTCTGTGGGAACCAGAGGGAGGTTGGAGTGTAGGGGCATGGGGCTGGCTGGGCAGGGTGGGGGCCAGCCGCCGCCCTCAGCAGCCCCTCTCGCCCCCCAGATACCCCAGATCAGCTACGCCTCCACAGCGCCAGACCTGAGTGACAACAGCCGCTACGACTTCTTCTCCCGCGTGGTGCCCTCGGACACGTACCAGGCCCAGGCCATGGTGGACATCGTCCGTGCCCTCAAGTGGAACTACGTGTCCACGGTGGCCTCAGAGGGCAGCTATGGCGAGAGCGGTGTGGAGGCCTTCATCCAGAAGTCCCGTGAGGACGGTGAGTCAAGCGCCTGGCCGCAGGGTCACGCCAGGCTCGGGGGCGTCCTGGCACAGTGACTGACCCCCCGAGAGCCCCCGGCCGGGCCTGATTTGGACTCCGACTGCCTGGCTGCTGCCATGTGGGCCTTGGCCTCATCTTTGAGCACTGTGGTTTGGCCCACAGGCTCGCCCAGCTCTGGGTGCCTCCCGTGCAGGGCAGGTGTGAGCCTCTGCAGACCTGGGTGTGCAGATGAGGGGACTGTTGACATCCCTGGTGCGGGAGCCTGTGGGGCAGCTGCTCTCCTCACAGCAGAGGATGGGATGGGTGGGGACCAGGGACCTTGTCTAGGGGGCTGCCAGGGACTCGGGAAATGGGCAGACAGACAAGCAGACCCTCAGAGGAATGAAGAATTTGGAGTCCCTAAAATTGACCTGTCTGTGGTGCAGGTGAGGGGGGAGGGGCTGTAGGAGGCCTGTGCTGGTTTGGGCATCAGTGAGAAGTCCCTGTGGTTGGGGTTGGAGGGGCTCTGGCAAGTTTCATTATCCTCGAGGTCTCCCCCTCATACCCTGCTGCCACCTTCCCGCATTAAACTTGCTGCATTGCCTTCAATTGCTGTCCTCAGAGGCTCTGTGATAAAGCGTTCAGGTGTCCCAACGATAAGGGGCTGAGCGATAACAAGGGTTAGCCCCTTGGCAGGTGACTCCCACCAGCAGGGCCATGGAGTGGGGCCCCGGCTGGGTCTCTGCTGCTGCTGGTGCCCTGGGAGGGCTGGCTGCATGGGCTGCCGCTGTGGGCATCTGGGGGCGGCAGGCGGCGCTGGGCTGGGGGCCTCCACCTGGGCTGGGGTGGGCCAAGAGGGGACAGCTCCTGGGGGCTGTGGGGCCATGCTGCCTGTGACTACCTCGGGGCCCTGTCACGGGGGTGTGGAGGAAGCAGGGAGGCCGTTCTCCCTCCTGGCAGACCCACTTCCTGCAGAGAGGGCCCCCCTGCCTTGCCCCTGGTCTCTCCCAAGGCTCTGCCTCTACACGGCTTGCCAGTGCCTGAGACCCAGTGCCTGTATATGTATACCCTCATGGCCTGAGGACTCCGATTGCTTTTCCTACGGACTACAGAGTGTCCAGAGGCGGCCACTGGTAACACCCTGCAGTCATAATCCTGCTATAAATCTCGGATAAGCCCGTTTAATTGTACAGCTGCAGCTGCTTGGGTGCCTCTACCTGGTGGAGGGGGCTGCGGGGCAGCGGGAAGTGGGTCAGCACTGACTGGTGGCTGAGGCTCCAGGCCACTCCCCACCCCGGCAGCCTGGCAGAGCAAAAGGAAGCAGAGGTGAACAGCACCCCACTCCCACCTCCAGGCGGCCTGGCGATAGCACCCGGGGACCCTGGCAGACAATGTCAGAGCCCCAGAGCCCAGCCCCTCCCTTGGGCCCTTGGACGGCCCCCAGGAGCTGTCCCCTCTTGGCCCACCCCAGCCCAGGTGAAGGTCCCCAGCCCAGGGCTGCCTGCCGCCCCCAGATGCCATAGCGGCAGCCGATGCAGCCAGCCCTCCCAGGGCGCCAGCAGCAGCAGAGACCCAGCCAGGGGCCCGGCTCCACAGCTCTGCTAGGTGGGAGTCACCTGCCAAGGGGTTAACCCTTGTCCTTTTCTCCTTTGCTCAGACCCAAGACCTAGGACCCTCCCTCTGGCTGCACCTTCCACCTTGCTCTGCTGGTTCCTCTCCTCCTCTGTGGCTTGAACTCTTCCCCAAACAAACCTCCTGCCTTTTGTGTTTAAGGCATGACCTCTGCAGGATTTGGGGACAAAGGCGTAGGATGGGGGAAGGGTTAGTGGGCCCCTGAGTCTCAGTGTTTAGTTTGTTCAGTCCCTGCCCCGAGGGACCTAGAAGTCACCCCTAGCGCTCGTGCAGGCCTCCCTCTGTGCCCAGCACCTGCTGTCCTGGGCAGTCCTTCCTGCCCTCCGAGGTAGATGCTGCCTTGTCCCCATTTTGCATGAGAGGAAGCTCAGGCGCAGAGGCTGAATGATAGCTGGCACCAGGCCGCACAGCGAGTAAGAGGTGGAGAAGGGAATGGGACCCAGGCGCGCTGGCTCCAGGACTAGAGGTCTCACCTGTTTCTGTACTCTTGTCTTCTGCCGTTCACGTGCTCGCCAAGACCCACAGGAGCCAGCCCCTGAGCAAGTGCTAGGGTATGACAGGGACACACAAGCACACACATGGACACACCACCTGAAGGGGCAGGAGAGGCACGGGATGGGGTGGGGTCTGGCCATTGTGTTTTGGCTGAAGGTGAGCTTATTGTTTACTTGTTTTACAAACATCAAGTATTGGGTGGTTAGAAAAAAATTAAGTCTACTGAAGATTTTTTTTTTTTTGAGATGAAGTCTCGCTCTGTCGCCAAGCTGGAGGGCAGTGGTGCAATCTCGGCTCACTGCAACCTCCACCTCCTGGATTTAAGAGATTCTTCTGTCTCAGCCTCCCAGGTAGCTGGGACTACAGGTGTGCACCCCCCCTCCCAATTTTTGTATTTTTAGTAGAGATGGGGTTTCACCATATTGGCCAGGATGGTCTTGATCTCTTGACCTTGTGATCCACCTGCCTCAGCCTCCCAAAGTGCTGGGATTATAGACGTGAGCCACTGCTCCCGGCCTACTGAAGAGTTTTTAAAAGTGCCTCAGTTTGGGGCACTCCAGTCCTGGCAGAGGCGCCCCTCACAGTGCCTGCCACTCCCATGCACCAGCCACACATTCCTGAGGGCCTGGATTCCTGCTTGGCTGGGCTTCCCATGTCCCCAAACCCTCCCAAGACAGCCCCATGCCAGTGTGCAGCAGCCCCCGGGGGCCTGGTCAGTGCAGTTTAGGAAGCTAGGTCTCCTCTCGCAACCTGCTAAATGAAATTTGATTTGGAGGAACGTCTTTTGGCAGGTGAAAAGAAAGGAAGAGAGAGAGAGAGCTGCACTCCAGCTGGCCAAATTGAAATCAGAATTGAGCGGCCGGTAGAAAGAGGCTGCTGTACCTTGTAGACTAATCCCTTCCAAAGATTAAAGATGTCTTTGCCTGTATATTGTATTGATTCGTCCTCTGAAGTATAAATCATCTGTGAGTTGCTCAGAGGAGCGCCGGGGAGGGGAGCGGTGGGGAGGGCGTGCTGGCTAGGCTGGGATGCATGTCAGAATTGTGGTGAGTGAGTCCTGGGTGCCAACTGTGTGCTGGGCTCTGGGTCCTTCAGAGGAGCATGACTATGCCCATTTTATAGATGGGAAAATGGAGGCCAGAGGGGGCAGGTCACTTTCCCAAGGCCACAGAGAGGGAACATGGAAGAACTGGGATGGGAACTTGGCTCTGTCCTGCAGGTGGGGAGCCCTCAAGTGGCACCTGGAGTGGCCCAGTACTGACTGGGCATTGGGACTGTGCCTAAAGTAAGTCCTGGCACTGGCATTTCCTACCCCTACCCTTTCCCACACACGCTATGGGCAATTCTGTGGCCCTTGACTGAGGCCTGCCTGGGCCAGACACCCGCTATGACTAAGGATCCTAGTGATGACCATGCAGCTAGGTGAAACACTCATGGGCTAGCTGTTTGGTCCCCATTTTGCAGATGGGAGGACTGAGGCTCAGAGAAGTAACGTGGCTTGCCTAGGGTCACACAGCCAGGTGTCAGAGCAGGACTTGGAGCCAGGGCTGTGAGACCAGGCACTTTACCCACGCACCCTGTCTCCTCCAGCTCCACCCCGCACTCTGTCTCCTCCAGCTCCACCGCCCACCCTGTCTCCTCCAGCTTCACCATCCACCCTGTCTCCTCCACCCCTACCCCGCACTCTGTCTCCTCCAGCTCCACCCCGCACCCTGTCTCCTCCACCCC